>NC_139708.1:37187768-37210268 GCF_964188405.1 Protomyctophum parallelum
GCCTTCTAATCATAGTCCAGTTTAGGCTTAAGGCCTTCTAATCATAGTCCAGTTTTAAGGCTTAAGGCCTTCTAATCATAGTCCAGTTTTCGGTGAAGAGGCGACCCCCGAAAACTACAACATGACGCTTCGCCGCAGTGGTCCCCGCTCACACAACTACGTCTCTCTGTGTTTACTAACCACATCTTCAGCCAAAACGGGACTATGAATAGGCCTTTTTAGGGAGGGAGAAGGGTCCCAGAACGGGACTATGAATAGGCCTTTTTAGGGAGGGAGAAGGGTCCCAGAACGGGACTATGAATAGGCCTTTTTAGGGAGGGAGAAGTGTCCCAGAACGGGACTATGAATAGGCCTTTTTAGGGAGGGAGAAGGGTCCCAGAACGGGACTATGAATAGGCCTTTTTAGGGAGGGAGAAGGGTCCCAGAGTCTGCAAGGTTTGTGGTAAATGTAAGGTTTTTTTTCGGGCAGGTCACGTGACGTGGGCAGGTGTCATCAGGTGATACTCAGAACTAGGATGGTGTTCTTCTGGGCTGACTTCTATCAGGTGGATGAGGTTTAATGGTGGAGTGGAGGTATTATTATGTCTCACAGAGCCAGACGTTTCTACTCCGCCTGAGAAGCTCCTCAGGCGTTGCTCTTTGAATAGAGGAGGTAAGGTTAGGGTCATAGTAGCTATAGCTATACTGTTCCAGTCAGTGTGGGCTAACGCTGCTGCTTACAAACAACAACAAAACTCCTCTAACAAATATAGACAAAAACTTATAGTTATTAAAGGCACTAAATGGGAAAGAGGCAATTGGAAGGTGCACAACAATATATATATATATATAGTCCCGTTGCTTGAATGGAGGTGTCACTCCATTGAACTGACATTTGGTGAATGTGATCGTGACAGCGTCGGCCACTGGTACAAACGAGCTGGTACTGGTACCACTGGTACAAACGAGCTGGTACTGGTACCACTGGTACAAACGAGCTGGTACTGGTACCACTGGTACAAACGAGCTGGTACTGGTATACCACTGGTACAAAGGAGCGAGCACAACATGCTTGCCAGAGACGGACAAGTCTCTCTCACTAGTCCATTCACTAAATGTTTGTCACATAGCTCAGGAAATCCACACACAGGTTTAGCAGTCTTCTTCTTTCAACTGGGTGCTGTTGTGGGACGTCGCGCTGTTCAATGTCGCTCGACTTTAGAACGTTTAACCCATTCTGACCTGAGATCAGATTCATACGAGGTTTCCACTGGACACACACTGGTCTGATTGACCCATTCTGACCTGAGATCAGATTCTAAAAATGTCAGCCGTTCTTCGATAAAAAAAAAAAATAGCAGACCTACAAGCTTGTAGATCTGCTATTTTTCAATAGCTAAAGCATAACATGATGCTAACACCAACAAGGGGTTCCCGTTCAGAATGGGTTAAACGTTGATGGCGATGCGCTCTCTTTGCTTCAGGCATATATACAGTAGATGTGAAATATTGTCCGAAATATTGTCCAATGCTGCGTCTTTACTTTAACTCAATATTGAATCATCATGCCGCTCAGGGCATCCATCCTGTACGAAGGCCTTAACAGGATGGTCAGAGAGATGAGGACGGACCAGCTGACCGTTAGTACGGCGCTTCCCAACCTGTATCTGGAGCTAGGTTCCTATATATTGGTATAATATACCAATATATAGGAACCATAAGCTTTTTTTAACACATTTAATGTATATATATTATAAAGTATCATTAAAATGTTAGTGTTTTGCCAAATGTTAGGGGCCCGCTTGCAACATCCTCACGTTCCACCAGTGGGGACCGGCCCACAGGTTGGGAATGCTGCTTTAGTATACTTTCACACAACCTTCACTTCCATTCCGTCTGTCTTTCTCTCAGTCTCTCTTCCTCTTCGTTGTCTTCCTCTCCTCCATTCTTCTCCTCTTCGTCTTCTTCCTCTCCTCCATTCTTCTCCTCTCTTCCTGACCTCTTCTTCCTCTCCTCCCTCCTCCATTCTTCTCCTCTTCCTCTCCTGCTCCATTCTTCTCCTCTCCTGACCTCCTGACCTCCTTGGAGCATATCCCGTCCCACACTACTCGCAGTCACCCAGCCTATGTTGCCATGACAATCTCTGGCATCGACATCATCATCATCATCATCATCCTCACCATGGTTACTGTGCGGTGTGTTGCCATGACAACGGCTTTGAGTTGAGACGGAGAGAGGAGCAGAGCTGTGTGAACAAACAGAGGGTACAGTAGAGAGTACAGTAGAGAGGAGCAGAGCTGTGTGAACAAACAGAGGGTACAGTAGAGAGTACAGTAGAGAGGAGCAGAGCTGTATGAACAAACAGAGGTATACAGTAGTGTTCACCCAAAAAGAAAAAACAATGGATAAAAATACACATTACATTACAGACGCGTGCTTCGAAAACCTACACGGGGTTGTGCAAGGACGGGCTGCGATTGGCCAGTGCTCTCGTGCATGGACACGCTGTGATTGGCCAGTAGCCAATTTTGGGTGGCAGACAGTCGGGGCAAACGCTGTCGCCAGAAGATGATCTACTATTCTCTCTCTCTTCGCAACGTCCGACACGGCAACTCGCGACACTCGGTGGTGTCTCACGTGGCTCAAGTTCGCTTGCGACGGCGGGTCGCGGTCTATAGTCCATAGAGTTATATATATTTAGGTCTAGTCCATAGAGTTATATATATATTTAGGTCTAGTCCATAGAGTTATATATATATTTAGGTCTAGTCCATAGAGTTATATATATATTTAGGTCTAGTCCATAGAGTTATATATATATTTAGGTCTAGTTCCGCAGTTGTCGGAGGCGAGAGGCACAGTCACAGAAGCGGGGTGTGGCTATGAGAACAACCCGTGTAGGATTTGGAATGTCACTTTACATTACAGACACATTACTTCATGAAGTGCGTAAATGCAACGTGCAAATTGTGGAAAAACTCCAGTCTTTATCACCACCATTAATTCTCCATCATGCAAAGAATTACAAGAGAGACACTCAGTCAGTCTGCTTACATGAACAAATAAGCAGAATAATTGTGTTATTTAAATTATGAACCTATAGAGACTATATATATAAATATAAATATATATATATATGGATATTCGCAAAAAAACAAAAGTATTTAATAGTGTGTGTGTGTGTGTGTGTGTGTGTGTGTGTGTGTGTGTGTGTGTGTGTGTGTGTGTGTGTGTGTGTGTGTGCGTGTGCGCGTGCTTGTGTGTGTGTCATTCATTCTGAAAGCTATTTTTCAAACTGAACATCAGATCTGAACTGCTTGTGGATGCTTTTAGTGGTCTGAGGTCTGATGAGTTATTATTGTAAGATAACAAATCGTGTTGATGTATTTTTTATTTCCAGAAGACAAAAAGAACAACAACTAAAAAAAGAAAGAATATTGCTTTTTATTGTTTCTCTGCACTACATTGTGTCCAGGTGCAGAGTGAGCGCTCAATGTGTATAAAACCAGAGCAAACCATTTGCTCTCTGTTTTTATTGTTACTTTGTTTTGAATTGAAAGCAGTGTTGAGTTTTCTTTTAATCATGTGCCTTGCTTTGTGGTTTAGGTCTGACTTAGAGTGTGACAGTTATGTTTAGTATTTGAGTTTGCATCCCTGCCTTTTCCCCCTTCGCTCATCTCTCGCTTTCTCTCTGTCCCGTTGATATGTGTTGTCAAAGTCAAAGACGTACGATTTGTCACACACGTTACCACAGTGAAATTTGTTCTCCGCATTTGACCCATCTCTTGGAGCGGTGAGCTGCAGCCGTGCCGCGCTCGGGAATCATTTGATTAGTAGATTTGACCCCCTATCCAACCCTTTGATGCTGAGTGTCAAGCAGGGAGACACTGGGTCCCATTTTTACAGTCTCTGGTATGACCCGGCCAGGGATCGAACCCCGACCTCCCAGTTTCAGGGCGGACACTCTAACCACAATGCCACTGAGCTGGTCCAAAAGTGTTGTTCACTCATAACTCCCAGAACCTCTGGTAAGATGTGACATAATAAACAGTCTACCGGCCTGTAATACTCTTAAAAGTAATATCTAATAACATCTAATCAAGCCTGGTTGGTTATCTACAATCCCCTTAATAACACCCACCACCCAGTCAGCTATAGTCAAACAATTTAAACCGTTTTTAGACAATCTCTTCCCCCCCACAGTTTAGGACCCATGTGGTCCATCCAATTCCCGTTCGCTCTAAAATAATATATATATTCAAACATTTGTTGCCGCATTTTCACGATTTTTCAAAAATAGCAGACCTATACAAGCTCGTAGCGCGCCACTCGGTGGCGCGCTACGAGCTTGTATAGGAATGAGTTTTAAGTGGGTCAATTGTACAGTAGCTCCCTCCCGTGCCACAAGCACACAATTATGCCCCAATATGTGTGTGTGTGTGTGTGTGCGTGCAGCTAGATGTATCATACATTGAAATGTATGTTTTGTTTTGTTTTGTTTTTTAGCCAACATCTTGTCTCGTTTGTCCTCCACTCCTCCATGTCTAGTTCTCACTTTGGTTAGGGTTTACCCTAACCCTAAAGGCTCATTCATAGTCTGGAGTTTCGGTGGTGAGGTGACCACCGCTCCGGTGGTGAGGTGACCACCGCTCCGGTGGTGAGGTGACCACCGCTCCGGTGGTGAGGTGACCACCGCTCCGGTGGTGAGCTGACCACCGCTCCGGTGGTGAGGTGACCACCGCTCCTGTGGTGAGCTGACCACCGGAGCTGAAATAACGTTGAGCGGTGGTGAGTAAAAACAGAGAGAAGGGCTGGAGCGGTGGCGGTGGTTTGCTCTTCACTGCGGCTCGTGATGTCATGTTGTAGTTCGGTGGTCACCCCACCACTGAAAATCCAGACTATGTATGAGCCTTAACCCTAGCCTCGATACCCAGGCTTTCATTTCGTCTGCGCGAAAGATGAAAGCCTGGAAAAAGCCGTGGGCTGAACCAGTCTAAAAGTGGGAGTCAACCCTTCCGGGTGGGCGTCGCTCTAAATGATGTGACGTAGCGCTGCACTAGGGGGGAGAGGAGGGGCCGGGGGTGACGGACAGATCGATGAGATCCAATCAGGGTGCGCGTTTTTCTGAGGCGCGACCCTCCCATCTAGGCCAGAAATGTCTCTGCTTAGGTCAGGCTACCTTAACCCTAACCCTGACCCTTGGTCATCTGTCACGCTTGTAAAGCATTATGTACGAGAATAAAAGGGGGATGGTTAATTGGACGTGAGGCTGGGGGAGAAGGAGCTATAAGTGAATATTACAGGTGACACGACATGTTGTGGAGAAACACGTTCTGTTCATTTCATTTCCTATTGAAGAAAAAAAAAAAAAAACTACTTCTTATTCTTTTTCTGCCTCTGTGCATTTAAACAGACACCAGATTGGTGTCTGTCTCTTCTTTTGCTGTGACAGCAGTGTGCATGAGAGACGAGTGTGTGTGTGTGTGTGTGTGTGTGTGTGTGTGTGTGTGTGTGTGTGTGTGTGTGTGCGTGTGTGCGTGCACGTTGTGTTGCCATGCTGTTGATTGTGTGAATGAAGCCGGTGTGTGCGTGCGTGGTATGTGTGTGTGTGGTATGTATGTAGCGAGTGAATAGTGGTACAGTATGTACAGTATGCTCAGTGACTGCATCTTATGGCCATCTGCTCTGGATAAATAAATGTTCTATAGAAAGTCCAGTGTCGGCCTCTTCCTTATCATAATAATAATAATAATAATAATAATATTATCAGGATCACACCCATCACACAAAGCAAGTGGTGGACAAAATACTCAACCCCAGTACTCAAGTGAAACATTACTCCACTACAAGTATATAGCATTTGTAACAATGCATTGAGTTTATGATACTGACCAATGATACTGACCATGATACTCACATAATACTGACTGGATACTGACCATGATACTCACATAATACTGACTGGATACTGACCATGATACTCACATAATACTGACTGGATACTGACCATGATACTCACATAATACTGACTGGATACTGACCATGATACTCACATAATACTGACTGGATACTGACCATGATACTCACATAATACTGACTGGATACTGACCATGATACTCACATAATACTGACTGGATACTGACCATGATACTACAGTAGGCTACAGTACTACTGCAGTGGGTGCTCAGCTTTCGGCCTTCGGCCTGGTAGAGACAAAGATGCAAGCCCAGACCCAAATGCAATTTCTAGTGTATTGAGAACGCTGATGCGTTTCGGCCATATCCTTCTTCAGAGCTTTAAAAAAAGGTCTACGTCATCGTTCTCAATAAAATGAGAATTTGTATCCGAGCCGGTCTTTGCATCTTTTGTTTAGCAGTGTCGCATTTTCCCACTTTGTTGGTTTATTAGTTAAGTTATATTTAAAGCTGAGCACCCACAGCCCACAACCCACCCACAACCAAGGGCGGTCCCCAGAGGAAGCGCACCTGCTATTCATTGGTTATATGACATAGCCCTTCCCACAGTTGGCCCGGGTTCGAGTAGACACAACTGGCGTGGCTATGCCCAGCTCCAAACACGATGTGGATGGGCGTAATCATCAATGGCGACGATCCAGTGTACAGGCCGATCAACAACCTCGCTCTCAAGGTCAACACGATGTTGCAGTGAAGGTCAGTGACTTATCTCTGCCGACGCATCGCAGAGGACCTCACAGTGAAGGTCAGTGACTTATCTCTGCCGACGCACGCAGAGGACCTCACAGTGAAGGTCAGTGACTTATCTCTGCCGACGCACGCAGAGGACCTCACAGTGAAGGTCAGTGACTTATCTCTGCCGACGCATCGCAGAGGACCTCACAGTGAAGGTCAGTGACTTATCTCTGCCGACGCATCGCAGAGGACCTCACAGTGAAGGTCAGTGACTTATCTCTGCCGACGCATCGCAGAGGACCTCACAGTGAAGGTCAGTGACTTATCTCTGCCGACGCATCGCAGAGGACCTCACTTGTGCACGACGTGGTAGAAAGGTTCAACAGCTGTGCTGCTGCCTCGGACGGCTCAAAACATCCACAGGACGTTCGCCACCAAATCCATCCTGATGAGCTGTAACAGGATAGACAGATGAACAATACTGTATGTGAATGATTGTGAAAGGTATTTGTTACAATACTGTATCTCATAACACATCTCATGCCGAACAACTTTCGTGTTCTGACTTGACCTCTGACCTTTAGATCACCCACCATTTTGAATTATATATGAAAAACAGTTCAAATCTATCTCCTCCCAGGATCTTTGATCAAAATGTACGACATTTCTACACGTTTCTACACTTTGGACCTATATTGGCAAAGGATTTGGGAGTAATTAGTAAATAAAATGTAAGTGAAAGAATTACGTTTTTATGAGCCAATGATTATTGCAGTTACTCATGCGGAACACATCTGTCGATTTGACCAGTAAGCTCTGCCCTCAGATTTTACCGCTAATTTGAGCTGTTTGAAAAACGCTAAAACACGTCGTAGTAGTTTGTCTTCTTGCAATTGTAAGGAAATTATATAATTGGTTCTATAACGCCACCCAGTGGTTACTTTCAGGCATGACACTGTCACACCCAGGGATAAAAGGTACAGTAGGTACAGTAGGTCAGGGCCGTGCAGAGAGCACTGGGGGGGCAGGGGCTCAAACTCCAGAAAAGGGCACATGTGTGACCGATTTTTGAGGGTGGTCTTTTTGTGGAGTCCTTCCCTTGTGCCATTTCATGTCATTGGACAGTAAAATAAGCAATTATGTTCTCATTAGTCTGAAACTAAAACTGACTGATGGCAGATTACAAGATACTTCATTATGATAGTGGAATTTATCATTACTTGTCAAATGTTCGTCTTGAAGGGCCAATGGCACTTATTCCCCCACACAAGCCCTAATTGGTCCCCCACATTATTGGTATTTGAATCTATATTTCTCTATTATCTATGTTTAACCCCACAACAAGTAGAGGGCCTGTTTTTGTAGAATGGTGAATCAAATAATGTATTTATGAATGTATGTAAAACAAGTTCTGGTTCATCATGAATCATTCATGATGTATACTATTTAGTCTGAGTAGTAGACATTTTTTTTAATGTTTATTTACTGTTGTTTTTCAACAATCATGCATTTGTCACTTTACTCACTATCATTGCCTTGTACCATCTTTGATTTGTTCTGATGTGATTTTGTACCCAGCTGTCACACATTCCATGTGATCATGATGATTGACAAGTGGGTTGTATAATGATCTGTTCCCCAGTGTTCACCTTTAGTCTGAGGAAGAGCATTGTGCTCCAAACGTCATCTTAATGTGCAAATAAAGGCACAGTGTGCGAGCGATTCATCATTATGTTTTTATCCCTGAATCCATTCCAAGCATTAGTTTTGCATAAAATACACTCCTTGGCAGTGGCGTGCACAGACATTTAGAGGGGCAGGTGCTCAAGTGAAAAAAGGGCACCTTGTGCAGCGTTTCGAACCGGCCGATTGCCTTAATAGTAGAGATTTATAGATTTTGGGGCCTAAATAATATATTAGAAGCTTTTTATCAAGAATTGATCAATGTCACCATGGTCCACATACTGTACAGTGTACACTGTAGAACTTTTATTTATATATATTATTTTTTAAAGGGCACATTTGTCAAGGGGGAAAAGGGCAGGGGGTGCTCTAGCACCTCCTAGTGTCTATCTGTGCACGCCACTGCTCCTTGGGCTAAAAACAGCCATAGTCACTTGCCCCAAAATGTGCTGACCTCATCACATTTGTGCTGACCTCATCAGGTCAGGTCAACGTCTGGGCCGTTTTCAGTGTTATTGTGTCACATAAGACTTTCCAAATGTCACTTTTCCAAGTATAAAGTGGTGATATAGGCCAGGGTCCATATAGTCTCTACAATATAACGTTTCACACAAACGTATAGCAGATACAAGCTCACAACATGATACAAGCTCACATTACAACAACATTGCAGCGTATGATGAATTCCTGTTCTGTTCTTTGACTATATAGAAGTGTCTATTTGTATTGTACGTCTCTAAATGTTTTGATGAATTGAACATGGTGGACCCTCTTAATTGTAAACAAGTGTAATGCTTAATTGTGTCGTCCACTCACAGTTAACAGTCTTTGTATTGAGTTTGTGATTGAAATGTACTGTAATTCTGCAAACTGTTAATACATATTTCAATCAATCAATCAATTGTAGATGCTACTTTTGTGGGCACGTTTTGATGAAAGTGTTTAAGATACATTGGAATAGAGATTATGTTTTACATTTAATGTAAAATACCTGATACAAGCTCACATTTTTTTTGCTTGTAGATCTGCTGTCTGTCTGTCTGTCTGTCTGTCTGTCTGTCTGTCTGTCTGTCTGTCTGTCTGTCTGTCTGTCTGTCTGTCTGTCTGTCTGTCTGTCTGTCTGTCTGTCTGTCTGTCTGCCTGCCTGCCTGCCTGCCTGCCTGCCTCTCTCTCTCTCTCTCTCTCTCTCTCTCTCTCTCTCTCTCTCTCTCTCTCTCTCTCTCTCTCTCTCTCTCTCTCTCTCTCTCATCTCAGTGATTATTTTTCAATTTTTTATGTTTAATCGTTTTTACTGTGTTGTTTTCTCATAAGATTTCCATAATCTCACCCTGGACTCAAACACTGCAAGCAGAACAACAGGAAGGTGACAAAGGGGGAGCTTACCCTGATCATCCTGACAGATTTGATGATGAGTGTTCACAGGTTTTGTGTACAGATGGTCTGACTGGACGCTGTTGTTAGGTATTTTTCTTTTGTAGATCTGTTATTTTGGTGGATGACGGTTCTTATGTGATCTATGACCCGGTGTTCCCTATGGTTTTGCATAATCATGGATTATGAATTGCCCTGTGACTGACATTTGATGTCCCTCTGTCCCACTGACTTTAAAATAGTAACACCTCTCTCCTAGCCAGTGTCTTGCTATGAATTGTTTTGTTTCCCGTTGGCCATAACACCCAGCCTCTGTGTTTTTGCCCTTGAAAGTTAGATTTCTCTCTAACAGACTGGTAAACTGCACTCAATGACGTGATGCCCTGTCCCCCGGTTCCACTAACTGATATTGCAGGTCCGGACTATCTCTGCCCCGTGAGATAGTTCCTGTGTGCAATATTCGTGACGTCTTGCATTATCTGTCCATTTGTTAACAAATATGTTTTTTAACCTTGTTGTTCAACACATTTTTCGGTGTATTGATTACGGTATGCTATATCAACCCTGTTCAATTTGAACATGGGGAGAGATCGTTGTGAAACGCTGTCCGGATGACATGTCTTCTTCTCTCCCGAAACAATGGTGAATATATCTGATTGAACCTCCCTCTAAGTTCTGCTTGTCTGAGTTCTCTTCTTGTGTCTGTCAAATTCATTCTAAGGTATATTGGTTAACTCTGTTATACTCTGACTTTTACTCATTATAGCCTAAAAGGTTTTTATAACCATTTCTGTAAAGTTACAAGCCCTCTGCTTCTATTCTGGTAAAGAGTATTTATGGTACTTAGATTACTTTCTAAAGTATTTATTTAGTTCCGGTGCTCCGGAGCTCTCTCTAGCTCTAGCTCTCAAGCTATCGATCCTAAGCTATTGTTTATTATTATTTAATACAGTCCTTGCATTCTAGTCATATGGTAGATAAATATCTATCAGCTGTTTTACCTATGGGAGCTGGAGAGGTTGAGATACGAGTGACTATACAGGAATCAGCAGGAGAAGAAAGGCTAGTGTGCTTATAGCCTTGAATGGAATGATCAGTCCTGGAGTCTGTAGCCTACTGTTGGCGAGGGTTTCACAGTGTCATTCACAATAGTGATCTCCCTCTTGATCTCTCTGTCTCCAACAGAGTAGCAGTAGACTGTCCTGCTGGGACTCTGTCCTTCTATGAAGTGTCCTCTGACTCACTGACACACCTTTACACCTTCTGTCCTTCTATGAAGTGTCCTCTGACTCACTGACACACCTTTACACATTCTGTCCTTCTATGAAGTGTCCTCTGACTCACTGACACACCTTTACACATTCCAGACCACATTGACTGAACCTTTACGCTTCTCGACGTCTTCTCGTCCGTGTGTCTTTGTGAGGACAGATAAAGAGGCAATATCAGGACAACATCTGACCCCCTGACCAAAAAGCATTTAAACATCGGCTAAATGAAACTACTAGTAGAGAGAATAAGGTATAGGCCATTAGGCCCTATACTTCTTTAGCCTAATAAAAAACAAAGAGTGACAATTCACAATTTGATGAGGTTTGGAGTATAGAAGCACCTAATGGACAGGATACCACTGATGTGGTTGTCTATTATCATCATTTCAGATGTTGTTGCTATAGGCTATTTCATCATACTACGTAACTACTTTATTCTATGCGGTGTCACTGAGCTATGGTTTATTTGCTGTTCTTTCTTTCCTTTTCTTCCCTTTTGTTTCTCATTAAAAAGAATAATAATAATAATTTATAAGCTGTTATTATTATTATTTTTAAACGTATTTGACAAAATGCATGAGCATATGACTAGTCTGCAGCGCTCAGCAGTGGCATGCCAATGCCATGCATCAGGTATAACTCTCTCCATCACGCCACCGGGCACGTGCCGCCCGCCGCCCGTGAAACCTGACGGGGTGACGCGATGGATGTCGCATTATGGCTCGGTCTCCGTGGCAACCAATAATATCATGAAGCCCAGCAGACGGAGACGGTACGTGGAAACAGTGCGATGGCTGTTGGCTGAAGGGGAAGCAACGCACTGACAGAAGAAGCAGGTCCAATGGCCAGCTTGGCGAAATGACTTGTGGGGACTGTAGTATAAATGCTGCAAAGAGCCCTTCAAGTGTTGCCATGTTCGCTTATTATATTAAGCTACTTTGGGTTATTCTTGTTTGATTGATTGATTGATTGGTTGAATACTTTATTAACAGTTTGCAAAATAGAGCACAGGAAAGTAGGCTACTACAAGGTCTGCTAAGGCCTCAATCACACGTATCAAACACCATCAAACAAATGTTTGGTCGTTTTCCTTTTTTTTAATGGCCGCCACAATGCTTTTCCAATGGGAGTCACATGGGTTGACCCAAGAGGCCAATAGCAAGAGGGGCCAACGTTGCATTACTTCCTGTATCTGCGTGAGGTGGGCGGTAACATTATTAGGAGACGGGAAGAATGTTGGAGTCTATTCATTTCCAATTGGAGAGTGAACGTGAACACATTCTTTAGCTCCATAACTAAATGCTGGACCCAATCATCACAAGCCATACAATATTTCAAAGATATTCATACTAAAATGGCATACAATATTTCAAAGATATTCTTACTAAATTGCTTCTTTTAGCGAGACAAATCAGGAGAAAATATACTTTGTATAATTATCGACCTTTCTTTTTCCCAACAACAAACTCTCGCAAGATTTGAGAGGAGTCCAGAACAGTCTCACTCTCAGACAGCCTGGGCACACTTGAACTTCCATGCGTCATCTCCGGCCTTTTAGACAGCTAAAGCAAAGCAAAGTTCTTTGTTTACCCAGGGAAATGGACTAAGCTCCAGATGCTTGTTTACAGCCACACCCTGCTCATAGAACATTTCATGGTAGGGGTTCAATGCCTTGCTCAAGGGCACTTCAGCTGTGGTAATTTGCCGGTCCGGGGATTCGAACTGGCAACCTTCCGGTATCAAGACCACTCTGCAAACCGCTCGGCCACCGCTGCCTCCAGTGGATATGAAGTTCCACCCAAGGGCAATCTCCCACGTGGGCAGATTCATCTGTAAAGTGGCTTTTCAATACTGGAAGTTGCGGGTGCAGCGGGTCGCAGTTTAGTTACTTGCATATTTAGGGTTGCTTCCTAAATGTTTTTTAAATGAATGGTTCTCAAACATTTTCATGTCATCAATGGACCCCCACATTTATAGCCCAGGCCCTATATATGTGGAACAGACTCCCTAGCCCCCAATGCCTAACCTGACGCTGCCAGATGAGGGCGGTATTGGGTAACCATGTAACCCATGTTCCCCAACACAGCCTTCATCTGGGATCTCTCAGGGAGTTGAGCTGACAAAAATCCGTTCCGTACCGGACCAATCAGCGTGAGCTAAGGGCGGGATATGTGCGAAACCGGATGTGAAGCTATCTAGACACGTCAATATGATTGGTTGTGTTTGCACGCCCACACGGTGATAGACAGACGGTCCCATCCAATCATCTACCAAGTATCTTGAAAAAAAGGAACAGCCCCGTCATCGAATTTGCTTCCGCGATCCCAGATCCCAATAAGCTGTGAAACAAATTTGTGTAGCAAGCTTCTTGGATCTGGCAGCGTCAGGTTACCCAATGCCCCCCATATTAAAATAGTTTGTGCCAGGGTTTACCAGATTTGTGTTCCAATTATTTCACATTTTATTTCAAGATCATTTTGAAAATAGCAGATCTACAAGCTTGACTCGACACGTTTGTAGATCGGCTACTTTCAAATAGTAGTAGGCCTATATAAGTATATAGTTATTACTTAACTTACTTATACTGTAGCATAGGTTTATTAATGGATATAATAATGGTCACTTATTTTGGGTTTGCTTTCCTAGCTTGCGACTGTGGCTCAAGAGGCAGGTCGTCCAATGATCCATGGGTCGGCAGTTCGAATCCCGGCTCCTCGGGACCCCCCAGGGCTTCCGCCGCATTCGGTGTATGAATGAATGTGTGTGAATGGGTGAATGCAATGCACAATCTATGTAAAGCACCTTGGATAAAGGCGCTATATAAATGCACCATTTACCATTTACCATGTCTCTCACAAACCTGGCAACACCGATCCCTCCTCGGCCAGGGCCGAACTGGACTACACATCCCAGAGCACACCGCGCGCTGTTTGAGGCGTGCGAGAGGGAGGAAGAAGATGAGGGAGAAATTTTCGACTGCAGACTTCAACCTGCGCTGTTGGAGACACAAATAATAAATCATGGTAAGATCACGAACCATTTCCCAATCAGCGTTTTATTAAAACATCTGATTGTGATCATAGCATGGTGATTACGTCACGTGGCTTGACGCAGCAGGCGTCAATGCGACGAGGCACAGAGAGAGAGAGAGAGAGAGGGAGAGAGAGAGAGATTGATTAGCCAACAGAGTGGCTAGGCTAGCAAAAACAACAGACTTTTAGGTTAATTGATGCAGCGCTTATCATGCAGCTGACACCCGTAGATTGATTTCACTGTGCGTTAGATTTCAGCGAATGCACGCTTTAAAATGCGGTCAATCCACATTTGAGAGTGTCAGGAGGACAACTTTGGTCCCGTGTGTGTGTGTGTATGAGTATGTACGTGCATGAGTTCACCCCCCCCCCCCAACTGTTTACTGTACATACTATACATTTTATTGCCACTATAGTGTTGATGGTGTCTTGTATTGCATTGTACATGTCTTTAAATGTATCGATGACTTCAATATACAGGAGGGACCACATGTGGAAACAAGACCTATAGCTTAATAGTGCTTTTTTTGTGTTCTCCGTTTAGCACGCATTGTATAATCGTGCCACTGTAATAAACCTGTTACTAAAGTATTCAATGGATCAATGCGGGTCGTGAAATATCTGACCCCTGTTCGAGGCTCCCCTTGATGGGGATCAGTGTTGTTTTTGGCAGCAAATTTCTATTTTAGTTTCAGTCATAGTCTCTTGAATAGTTTTCACTTAGTTTTAGTCACATTTTAGTCACCTGGAATGTTCTAGTGTTTAAGGTCATTACACACTGGCGAATTAGCGACGCGATGCGAATAAGCGATCCAAAAAATGCGAAATATTTAGTCGCGTCTGTACACATATAAATGCGACGCGTATTGTGCGATTATATTCGCCAGCCCTCCACTCCAACCTCCTCTCCTCTCCTCCTCCTCCTCCACTCCACTCCTCTTGTTCTCCTGCGTTTAGCCCCATATGTTCCCTCTCCCTACGCTCATTCTGTAGCTCCGAGATGAGGTCACACACTGGGCCCCTCCCACCGCGTTTCAGAAACGGCGCAAGTTTCCGCTATGTAAGTTTCTTACCCTGACGCCACGATTAATCCAAACGTGAAGGGGACGTAAAGGGTTTACACTAATTCAACCATAACAACGCCCAAGAAAATCCAACTAGAGATTTGAACTGAGCCTTTACGTCCCGTCTTTTGTCAGTCGCTTCCATGTTTATCAAGGAAGTTGAAAAGCTTTAGCGCCTCCCCGGCGCCTCCCCTGGTCGAAAATTCCAATTCACTCGACATGCACGCGCACACGCACACTTCCTTGATAAACATGGAAGCGACTGACAAAAGACGGGACGTAAAGGCTCGGTTCAAATCTCTAGTTGGATTTTCTTGGGCGTTGTTATGGTTGAATTAGTGTAAACCCTTTACGTCCCCTTCACGTTTGGATTAATCGTGGCGTCAGGGTAAGAAACTTACATAGCGGAAACTTGCGCCGTTTCTGAAACGCGGTGGGAGGGGCCCAGTGTGTGACCTCATCTCGGAGCTACAGAATGAGCGTAGGGAGAGGGAACATATGGGGCTATCCTGCGTTATGTCATTATTGGTATCCTTTCTTTCATACCCTGAAGAGAAGGCAAGGTGCCGAAACGTTGGTCTTTAATAAAAGTGTTTTGTATCGTTATTCGTGACTACGAGCTGTGCAACCGATCCTTCCTTTACAAGTTTGTCTCCCGTCCCGTGGTCAGCACTCAGCATGCACGTCGATCTTCACTATTGGTGTGCAGCGTGCGCTAATACCTCTTTTGTTTGTATTGGTAGCCTATATCCCACTATCCTTTCCACCACTTCTTGTCTTCTTCACTACCGTGATGTGGTGTCCAGAGTCATTTGGGATCGACGGCCGGTCGGCTGCACACCCATGTGCCATGTCCACGGCACACACACGCGAGCGCACACACACCCAACATAGTTGTAGGAGGGGAGGTGTGCAACAGTGTGTGCTGCTGCGCTATCCCGACCTGCGTAGCCGGACCGACGGCTGCTCTGTTGCACACCCATGTGCCATGTCCACGGCACGCATGCACACGCGAGCGTGGTCAGAGGTGCTGCAGTTCGCCTGCGAATGTCTGCAAAATTCGACACCAGAGCGAACAAATAAAGAGCGAAAACTTTCGCATTTTCGCACATTCGCACATTCGCCACTGATGTGGAAGCTTGCATTGATTTCAATTGGTTTTAAAAAAATGCGAATTATTCGCACGAATAAATCGCGTCGCCAATTCGCCAGTGTGTAATGACCTTAGTCTAGTTTTAGTCGACTAAATGTCATACGATTTTAGTCGACTAAATCTACAGTTGATTTAGTCGACTAAAATGTGTTTTGACAGGCCTTGATGTCGTTGTAATGACATATTTTACACTTTGGTTGTATGCTGAAAATAGCAGATACAATCTCACACGCGTTGTGAGATTGTATATCATATATGAGATTGTATATCAACCCAGCATAAAACTGGATCTCTTGTCCACTAGTCCCTTACTAACATTTTAGTCTAGTTTTTATTTGTTGACGAAATTGTCAGTATATTTAGTCTTAGTTTTAGTCATGATAGATTCGTTTTTATTTCGTTTTCGTCAGTGAAAAAAGGTAGTCGACGAACATTTTTCGTCTTAGTTTTAGTCGACGAAAACAACACTGCTGTGAAGAGAGGGACAGTGGCGTTGGACTATAGTGGCACACGCCACAAGCTGACAACTCGCATGCCTTTCTGTTGACATCATACGTGACACTGTCAAAGCCCCGGGTGTTTATTTAACTGAGGCTGTAGTGTACACCCAAATGGGTAAATGGTCATTGTCTGTCGGTGGCTAATTCCATTTGCTGTCTTCTGACTCTACCCCCCCCTCTCTCTCTCTCTCTCTCTCTCTCTCCTCTCTCTCTCTCTCTCTCTCTCTCTGCCCACCTCCCCCTGGTATTTCTTATGTTTTTAAATAGTTTTAATTTTGGCAATGTAGAATAAGTGTTTATAAGGATCCCCATTAGCTTTTGCCTTGACAAAAGCTAGTCTTCCTGGGGTCCGACACAGACAAACATTTAACCTTTAACAAAGGCAATACTTACAATTGTTTACAAACACTAACATACTCTCATGGCACAGTAAAGCTCAATCATGTAACTTCCATAATTATGGAGTCCTATAAGCCATCCTGGCAGTGAGCATCGGCATAATGATCAATACGTCAAGAAAGTATGTTTTGAATTGTGATTGGCGGTGACTTGCTATTTTAAAGAATGCTAAAGTTTGTATACATTGTTGCTAACTTGCTTACACTTGAGATTTAAAATACCAAGTGTTGAACCCATAGTCAAATGAGACAGTTTATGAGACTGTTTAAAAATAGCAGATCTACAAACGGATCTACAATCATCTACGAGCTTGTAGTTGCTATTTTTGAAAAATCGAAGAACCACTGACATATAGAAACATAGCTTTTTCAGAAAACTGTCAGGATGTAGGAATACATTTTTAGAATCTGATCTCAGGTCAGAATCGGTTAATGGAGAAGGGACAGCAATGTGTTCAGCTGTGGCTGAACCACATCTAGCCAAGTGTTGTAAATGACGGTCAAATTGCTATTCAGATATAATTTGGCTGCATTATGGACTACTGAGACAACATGCAGTCCAGGAAGGAAGTGAGCCCAGTGTCCATGACATCAGAGACACTGGGCTCACTGCTACAATCTAAAATATCTAAAACCACATATTACACACATAAAGACCCCCAGGAAAGTGTTCTAAAGCTTCTAAACGTCATTAACATATATGTTTTTGCAAAAAGGGTGAAGTGTCCCTTTAAGGCCAGAAAGTAGTTTTTTGGCACTCAGTATAGGAGTACCCGCATAACTTCCTGGTTTGATGCAAGGACTGTCTAAAGAGGACGGGACGCAAAGACCGTAAGGGCGCCGCCATGTTGCTCACATGGTGCTCCATGGAAGGAAAGAAACATGCGCAGTGGGCTTTATGCAGCCAACACTTCCTCCTTCAGCTTCCTTTGGTCTTTTTGTTTCTTTCCTTCCATGGAGCACCATGTGAGCAACATGGCGGCGCCTTTACGGTCTTCGCGTCCCGTCCTCTTTGGACAGTCCTTGGTTTGATGATGATGTCACGCGCATACCCTCTATAGAGGTATGGTATGACATTTGTTCATGCAGCCTGTAATGGTCATAAATGCACCCCTACTACCTTGACTATGTTTTCCCCCTTGGGGGGGGTACAGTAATATTATATAATATTACTGTATTACAGGGGAAACTCTGTAATGTAATGTGTGGCAAATTGAACGACAGTCAGGAACGGATCTTCTGTAGACGGATGGCTCGGCTATTCAGACTAAATATCACCATACCGTATAATAATCAGCTAAATCAAGTTTGTTTGTTGAATACTATCTGGCAAGGGAAAATGCAAGGTGGGGGAGAGGAATACATAATAGTAAGATAAGATAGGCTATATCAGATAATAAGTAAACGAGATAGATCGGAGACTTTGTGCAATGTATCTGAGCAGGCCACTGGTGTTGAGGACAAGACAATGTATCTGAGCAGGCCACTGGTGTTGAGGACAAGACAATGTATCTGAGCAGGCCACTGGTGTTGAGGACAAGACAATGTATCTGAGCAGGCCACTGGTGTTGAGGACAAGACAATGTATCTGAGCAGGCCACTGGTGTTGAGGACAAGACAATGTATCTGAGCAGGCCACGGGTGTTGAGGACAAGACAATGTATCTGAGCAGGCCACTGGTGTTGAGGACAAGACAATGTATCTGAGCAGGCCACGGGTGTTGAGGACTAAACAATGTATCTGAGCGTTGAACATTTCCACAGCTCTCCATGTTTGACAGACAATGTAAGGTGAGATTCATACTCCTATTTTAGAGCTGAATAAAAGTCGGTTCGGCTCTGTAGCAGTGTTGTTTTCGGCGACTAAAACTAAGACGAAAATTGTTCGTCAACTACCTTTTTCCACTGACGAAAACTAAATGGAAACTAAATGAAAACTAAGCTACGGTGACTAAAACTAAGACTAAATATACTGACAATTTCGTCAACAAATAAAAACTACACTAAAATGTTAGGAAGGGACTAGTGGACAAGAGATCCAGTATAAGTTATTTTACACTTGGTTGCATGCTGAAAATAGCAGATCTACAAGCTCACAACGCGTCGCGCTGCGACGCGTTGTGAGCTTGTAGATCGGCTATTTAATTAAGTGTAAAATCAGTTATTATGACGGCTACAAGGCCCGCCAAAATACATTTTAGTCGACTAAAGTCTTATGACATTTAGTCGACTAAAACTAGACTAACACTAATACATTCCAGGTGACTATAATGTGACTAAAACTAAGTGAAAACTATTCAAGAGACTATGACTAAAACTAAAATAGAAATTTGCTGCCAAAAACAACACTGCTCTGCAGAGCCTACAATGTGACGTCATTTGAGGTTCGGGGGGGGGGGGGGGGGGGGGGACCGCGGGGGTCCCCGGGCTTATCTCGGCCATCTCTGGTCCGTTTTGGACAGGGGGGGAATCTGGTTCGAACCGGGCCGCTGTCCTGGACGCGGTTCCATGGGGTCTCGTGTAAAGTCGGCTCTTCGGTGCTACTGAAAATCTCTGACGAGCCGAAATCATTTGGGCTCTACAGCGGTAAAATAGGAGTATGAATCTACAGCGGTAAAATAGGAGTATGAATCTACAGCAGGTAGAATAGGAGTATGAATCTACAGCGGTAAAATAGGAGTATGAATCTACAGCAGGTAGAATAGGAGTATGAATCTACAGCGGTAGAATAGGAGTATGAATCTACAGCGGTAGAATAGGAGTATGAATCTACAGCGGTAGAATAGGAGTATGAATCTACAGTGGTAGAATAGGAGTATGAATCTACAGCGGTAGAATAGGAGTATGAATCTACAGCGGTAGCATAGGAGTATGAATCTACAGCAGTAGAATAGGAGTATGAATCTACAGCAGGTAGAATAGGAGTATGAATCTACAGCAGTAAAATAGGAGTATGAATCTACAGCGGTAGAATAGGAGTATTAATCTACAGCGGTAGAATAGGAGTATGAATCTACAGCAGTAGAATAGGAGTATGAATCTACAGCGGTAGAATAGGAGTATGAATCTACAGCAGTAGAATAGGAGTATGAATCTACAGCGGTAGAATAGGAGTATGAATCTACAGCGGTAGAATAGGAGTATGAATCTACAGCGGTAGAATAGGAGTATGAATCTACAGCGGTAGAATAGGAGTATGAATCTACAGCGGTAGAATAGGAGTATGAATCTACAGCGGTAGAATAGGAGTATGAATCTACAGCGGTAGAATAGGAGTATGAATCTACAGCGGTAGAATAGGAGTATGAATCTACAGCGGTAAAATAGGAGTATGAATCTACAGCGGTAGAATAGGAGTATGAATCTACAGCGGTAGAATAGGAGTATGAATCTACAGCGGTAGAATAGGAGTATGAATCTACAGCAGTAGAATAGGAGTATGAATCTACAGCAGTAGAATAGGAGTATGAATCTACAGCGGTAGAATAGGAGTATGAATCTACAGCGGTAGAATAGGAGTATGAATCTACAGCGGTAGAATAGGAGTATGAATCTACAGCGGTAGAATAGGAGTATGAATCTACAGCGGTAGAATAGGAGTATGAATCTACAGCGGTAGAATAGGAGTATGAATCTACAGCAGTAGAATAGGAGTATGAATCTACAGCGGTAGAATAGGAGTATGAATCTACAGCGGTAGAATAGGAGTATGAATCTACAGCGGTAGAATAGGAGTATGAATCTACAGCGGTAGAATAGGAGTATGAATCTACAGCGGTAGAATAGGAGTATGAATCTACAGCGGTAGAATAGGAGTATGAATCTACAGCGGTAGAATAGGAGTATGAATCTACAGCGGTAGAATAGGAGTATGAATCTACAGCGGTAGAATAGAGCACCGAAGTCTGACGTCACTTTCAGTAGAGGGCGTCAGTCCCCAGGTTCATGTATTTGTTTAGTTGCATTGTAATCCCCATTGAGGCGATTTGACATCGCCTCATATAACAACTGTGTTTGAAAAATAAACATGTCACCCCGGCCGCTTCACTCATATGGATATGAAGAATCAACTGACTGAGAGAAAACGCTAATGTTACTGCTACTGAATTAGTTACATTTTCGCTAGAAGCAGACTGTATCATATATGAGTGACTGACTGTTGCAAACGATACAGAGACACCTCCCTGACAATAACGCCGAGACAGCTTGTTTATGTTTGGACCACAACGCTTATAGTAGACGATATTAAGATCACCCCATGTTATTCTCCATAGAGAAATCACTTCCGCGAACCAGGGGAATGGTCGGGATGAGCGAGTTACGTCAGGACTTCGGTGCTCTATAGGAGTATGAATCTACAGCAGTAGAATAGGAGTATGAATCTACAGCAGTAGAATAGGAGTATGAATCTACAGCGGTAAAATAGGAGTATGAATCTACAGCAGTAGAATAGGAGTATGAATCTACAGCGGTAAAATAGGAGTATGCATCTACAGCGGTAGAATAGGAGTATGAATCTACAGCGGTAGAATAGGAGTATGAATCTACAGCGGTAGAATAGGAGTATGAATCTACAGCGGTAGAATAGGAGTATGAATCTACAGCGGTAGAATAGGAGTATGAATCTACAGCGGTAAAATAGGAGTATGAATCTACAGCGGTAGAATAGGAGTATGAATCTACAGCGGTAGAATAGGAGTATGAATCTACAGCGGTAGAATAGGAGTATGAATCTACAGCGGTAGAATAGGAGTATGAATCTACAGCGGTAGAATAGGAGTATGAATCTACAGCGGTAGAATAGGAGTATGAATCTACAGCGGTAGAATAGGAGTATGAATCTACAGCGGTAGAATAGGAGTATGAATCTACAGCGGTAGAATAGGAGTATGAATCGGCCCTGAGTGTGTTGTTGTTGACCTGTCAGTAACCTTGGTTTTTGGCAGCGTGTGTCCTTGCAGGAGAGAGGGAACACATGTAGTTGAGAAACAGGTTTTTGGCATTCCCTGCGATTGCAGCCTACAGTGCTAGTTTCTGGTATACTGCTGCTTTCTGGTACAGTTTCTGGTAGTGCTGCCAAGACTCCTCCTGTTCCACTTAAATGGTATTTAGCATAATATGTGCCCATACCATTAACAACCTGTATGAGGCAAATTTCATTATTCTTTAAGTAGCATGTGCCATGTCAAACTAGGGGGTTTTCATCATTCTGAATCCATTCCAAGCATTAGTTTTGCACAAAAAACACTCCTTGGGCTCAAAACGACCATAGTCGTCACAAATGTTATGAGGTCAGCACATTTGGGTCACTTGCCATAGCAAATGCCATAGCATAGAAAAACAACAAAAAAATTCTTCTTTTTAATTATTTGTTCAGTCCAATTTTTTTTGTTTGTGATA
>NC_139708.1:37215268-37257768 GCF_964188405.1 Protomyctophum parallelum
GTGTGCGCGTGTGCAGGAACCCCAGGTGTTTGCTGAGCAGCCTTCAGTGAAACTCTGTTGCAAGTTGTGTTGTAATGTTTTCACGGACCCAGTCATCACCACATGTGGGGTGAGCCTCCTCTTTCCTCCGTCTTTCTTCTGTCCTTCATTCCCCCAGATTCTCTCCCTCCCCTGGTCTCCCTCCCCTGGTCTCCCTCCCCTGGTTCTCTCATTAGATGGGAACGTGCTCTCCCATTCCTTGTTCCTAAAGGCTCATACATAGTCTGGATCTTCGGTGGTGAGGTGACCACCGAACTACAACATGACGTCACTGAGGTCACCACCGAACTACAACATGACGTCACTGAGCTGCGGTGAAGAGCAAACCACCGCCACTGCCCCAGCCCTTCTCTCTGTTTTTACTCACCACCGCTCCACGTTATTTCAGCTCCGGTGGTCACCTCACCACCAGAGCGGTGGTCACCTCACCACCGGAGCGGCGGTGGTCAGCTCACCACCGGAGTGGTGGTCACCTCACCACCGGAGCGGTGGTCACCTCACCACCGGAGCGGTGGTCACCTCACCACAGGAGCGGTGGTCACCTCCCCACCGAAAATCCAGACTATGAATAGGCCTTAACTCTGTTCATAACGCTGCACTATATAGCCAGTCTCATGTCAATTTATTCAACTTTTTTGATTATCAGTATCATCTGCAATTATGCAGTCAACGTCTCCCGATTCTTTCTTTCTTTCTTTCTTTCTTTCTTTCTTTCTTTCTTTCTTTCTTTCTTTCTTTCTTTCTTTCTTACCTCTTTCAACCAGTTGTCCCTATTTTGGGCATTTCATTATAGGCATTTTCTTTCTTAAAAGTTTTCCCCCAAAATCCCCCAATTTATTGTCCTACTACAGTAGCTCACAATCGTGTAGACTGGCTATTTTAAATAGCATTTACATTTTTTAATTGGGCTTAACTTTTAAAAGATAATGACCTTTTCAATATTATGGGTCAAACATTGGTACTCCTGGTCTAGGACTATTAGGGCCGATTCATACTCCTATTTTACAGCTGTTTCGGCGCTGTAGTGCCGTAAATGTGACGTCATTTGGTTCTGTAGAGTCTACAGAGCCAAATGACGTCACATTGTAGGCTCTACAGAGCCAAATGCTCTACAGCACCGAGCGCACTTTTATTCGGCTCTAAAATAGGAGTATGAATCGGCCCTTTAGCATCGGGCATCGGTCGGACCTCAGAACCTTTCCATTTCCTCTGATCTCTCATGTTCTCTCTCCTCTCTTGTTCCTCAGCACACCTTCTGCAGACGCTGTGCCCTGACCTCAGGTGAGATGTGACTTTGAGTGCCAGGCAGCACTAAAGTGTGTTAGTTTAAGATGTGACTTTGATGCACTGGCATTGTGTGTTAGTTTAAGGACGGGTACCCCTTTAGGTGTTTTAAGCATTATCCCTGGAACAACATATTTTCAGATGGGGGGGGGGGGGGGGGGGGCGACCAATTACATAGAATTTTTGGGGTCCTTGACATAAATGGAAAAATAACCACCGCTCATCCGCTGAAAAAACTTAAGAGAGGTGCTGGGGCCACAAAGGGAACATGAGAAAAAATAAAGGGAAGCTCCGCACACTCAGATCTGTTGCACAATCAATCAATTTATTTAGCAAGCTTTGGGTCTACTGACCTTCAGGCATAATCAAAAAGTGACATAGGACAGAATATATGTTCATCACTTGATTGGATGATTGATCACACCTATGTCAAACATTTCAATTTGATTGATAACTCATGGGAATTGTAGTTCTCAGTGGGGTCCTTGACATGAAATAGATTGAGAACCACTGATTTAGAAACATCGGTTTATCAGAAAACTGTCATGATTTAGAATACTTAATTAAAAATAAATAAAAATACGTCAGGTCTAAATGGGTTAAGCGCTTTCTAAATGTTATCTGGCATAGTTTAGTAGCTGCATTTTCTGTGTGCTTCCCGTGTTGTCGTTTAGTCTGTCCCTCTTGTGTTGTGTGTGTGGTGGGGGTGTGTGTGTGTGGTGGGGGGGTGTGTGTGGTGTGTGTGTGTGTGTGTGTGTGTGTTTCTTCTTTAAGCTGACGCGTCCTCGGTGTCTCTTCCCGTCGTAGACAAGTGCCCGGTGGACAACGCCAAGCTAACGGTGGTGGTGAACAACATTGCCGTGGCGGAGCAGATCGGAGAGCTCTTCATCCACTGTAAATACGGCTGCCGCGCCGCGGCGGCTAGCACTACGACGGCTAGCGCTAGCGTTGGGGCTACGGCCGGCGGCGCCGCGACCGCCGGCGGCTCCTCGGTGGCCGCCAAACCCGGAGCGGTGCACGAGGTGGACCCGCTGGGCTGTCCCTTCACCATCAAGCTGTCCACGCGCAAGTAAGGACCGTTCGGAACGGCTCCAAAGCATACGCAGAGAAATCTTACTCTTACGCTATGTGGATTTAGACTTAACCCTCTAAGACCCGCATTCAATTCTACTTGATTTCAACCGTACTACTACTTTGTACTACTAGGACTAGGACTAAAAAAATATGTTAATTAAAAGAATATATATAAATAAGTTTGATGAAAAATGTATAATAATTATATATAATAAATTAATAATTTACATTTGTGGGATATCTTTCACAATAATGAATAAAACATGTTCTAGACATTCTAATGATCACAAATATACATATATTACAATTATTTTAGTCCAGAAACTTTTAATTTGTGTGAACTTCAGCCTCGGGGGGGGGGGGGTATTTATATGCAAATATCATGACCAATGGCATTGCAATGAACATCACAGAAAAAAAAGTAATTAATTAAAATATAATTGTTGCTATAAAGCATCGCTGGGTCTCAGAGGGTTAAAGGGGAATAATCTATATATCTGCTATTTTGGGGGATCCCCAAAGGACCCCTTCAGGACCCCACTTTGAGAACCACTGGCCTAGATAACACAGATTAGTTTTAGTTTTCTCAAAAAGCTATGTTTCTATGTCAGTCGTTCGCCGTTTTTTCAAAAAATAGCAGACCTACAAGCTCGTACAAGCCTACCTACCTACCTAACTACCTACCTACAAGCCACTCGGTGGCGTGCTATGAGCTTGTAGATCTGCTATTTTTCAATAGCTAAAGCATAGCATAATGCTAACACCAAAATGGGATAATGGAGTCAATATGTCATTGTTTGGGTTTTGTTTGTCTGTCTATGCTATACTCTTTGACCTTTTTGTTTTTGCCCCTTTCTCATGTGTTCGTCTCTCTCTCTCTCTCTCTCTCTCTCTCTCTCTCTCTCTCTCTCTCTCTCTCTCTCTCTCTCTCTCTCTCTCTCTGTGGTTCTATGTCTCTCTCCCTCAGAGAGCATGAGGTGAGCTGTGACTACAGGCCGGTGCGTTGCCCCAACAACCCCTCCTGTCCTCCTCTGCTCACCATGAACCTGGAGGCTCACCTCAAAGAGTGTGAGCACATCAAATGCCCTCACTCCAAATATGGGTAAGAGACGCACACGTCACACTCACCATACTGTTTACAACGACACACTCACCATACTGTTTACAACGACACACTCACCATACTGTTTACAACGACACACTCACCGTACTGTTTACAACGACACACTCACCATACTGTTTACAACGACACACCCACCATACTGTTTACAACGACACACTCACCATACTGTTTACAACGACACACCCACCATACTGTTTACAACGACACACTCACCATACTGTTTACAACGACACACTCACCATACTGTTTACAACGACACACTCACCATACTGTTTACAACGACACACCCACCATACTGTTTACAACGACACACTCACCATACTGTTTACAACGACACACCCACCATACTGTTTACAACGACACACTCACCATACTGTTTACAACGACACACCCACCATACTGTTTACAACGACACACTCACCATACTGTTTACAACGACACACTCAACATACTGTTTACAACGACACACTCACCATACTGTTTACAACGACACACTCACCATACTGTTTACAACGACACACTCACCATACTGTTTACAACGACACACTCACCATACTGTTTACAACGACACACTCACCATACTGTTTACAACGACACACTCACCATACTGTTTACAACGACACACTCACCATACTGTTTACAACGACACACTCACCATACTGTTTACAACGACACACTCACCATACTGTTTACAACGACACACCCACCATACTGTTTACAACGACACACTCACCATACTGTTTACAACGACACACCCACCATACTGTTTACAACGACACACTCACCATACTGTTTACAACGACACACTCACCATACTGTTTACAACGACACACTCACCATACTGTTTACAACGACACACTCACCATACTGTTTACAACGACACACCCACCATACTGTTTACAACGACACACTCACCATACTGTTTACAACGACACACTCACCATACTGTTTACAACGACACACCCACCATACTGTTTACAACGACACACTCACCATACTGTTTACAACGACACACTCACCATACTGTTTACAACGACACACTCACCATACTGTTTACAACGACACACTCACCATACTGTTTACAACGACACACTCACCATACTGTTTACAACGACACACTCACCATACTGTTTACAACGACACACTCACCATACTGTTTACAACGACACACTCACCATCAGAGTTGGGGTCCGTTACTCATAAAAGTAATGCACTACATATTACATATTCCTTTTGAAAAAAGTAATGCCTTACATTACTTTATTACTCCCTGGAGAAAGTAACTAGTTACATTACTCGTTACATTACTTTTGCGTTACTCCATAAAATCAACTGAGATGCATTGTCAAATAATTTTCACTGAACTGCCACACACTTAACAAATCTTTATTGGGTTAGGTAACCCAGAATGGAATTGTGGACAAAATCTTATCCTACGACAACAACAATTATATTATATTATATTACAATAATATTTAGTTTGGGGTCTGTGAGGCCAAATCTCATCAAATGGTGGTCCATGGCTAAAATGCAGAATACATACTGGACCTTGATATGAAAATGGTTGAAAACCACTGTACCACGTGGTTCTAGGCAAATATTAACTTCCCCAATATATATTCAAATAAAATAATGAGACTGAGATAAATCAGTAGCCTATATCTTCACAGTGCTTTAGGATCCCTTTCTTTATGATGTGGAGTCCCCTGCTCCATTGCTCATTAAATGTAGTTTTTCATTTCGGCATATTTGGTTTATTTATCTCTGCATTAACTAACTAGTGATTGTGAGAGCACACGTTCTACAACAAACAAACAGACCCTCCCACTGGCAGTGTTGCCAGGTTTTAGAAGAGAAACAAGCAGCCATGTCTATGAAAACAAGCCCAAAAGAAGCCTGACTGGTCTATTATAAAACACGCCCAAAGTCACTTATAATAAGCGGACATGGCAACACCCCAACGCCTGCTCTGTCTCTGTGACAGTGGGAGACTGGGAGCTTGCTGTGCAGCGGAAAAGTGCTGCGGAGATTTTAATACAGAGACGACGTAAATGACAGTTATGACACAAGCACTGTAGGCTATATCACAAAAAAACGGACAATGATGTGTCCGGCCAGGTTGAGTTGGGAGGAGGACAGGTGGGTCTAAAACCGGACGTCTGGCCACCCTACGAGTCCACGACAGTAACGAAAAATGCTGTGCTGCTGATGATCTGACACCGGTTTGACATGTTCTAGTCCGTACTGCGTACTGCGTTGCCAGCGCACCATAGTGTTCATGTTCAACTCATCTCCGTTGTGTGCATTATTCTCCAAAGCAACACTGCTGAAAGCAGCCACATGACGCAAGTAACGAGGCGCTGCAGCTGCAACTGTAGTGTGATTATCAAATTTGGAGGAGTAGTGTCGTTATATTACTCGTTACCGACCAAAGTAGTGTCGTTACAGTAACGAGATTTTCCGTTACTCGTTACACCCAACTCACCATCCTGTTACAACGACACACTCAACATACTGTTTACGACACACTCACCATACTGTTTACGACACACTCACAACACACTCACCATATACAGAGTCCATTATACAGTCAATCAGTGTATCATTGCTTATCGTCATATAAGAAAGACGAGATAAATAAAGTCAAACAGTGCAAAGCCAAACAATAATAAAGTGTCAAACAATCTCCTCTCCTCTCCTCTCCTCTCCTCTCCTCTCCTCTCCTCTCCTCTCCTCTCCTCTCCTCTCCTCTCCTCTCCTCTCCTCTCCTCTCCTCTCCTCTCCTCTCCTCTCCTCTCCTCTCCTCTCCTCTCCTCTCCTCTCCTCTCCTCTCCTCTCCTCTCTCCCAGCTGTATGTTCATTGGTAATCAGGACACGTATGAGACTCATCTGGAGGTGTGTAAGTTCGAGGGTCTTAAGGAGTTCCTGCAGCAGACGGATGACAGGTGAACTAAACCAACCTTTAACCCATTCTGACCTGAGATCAGATTTATACAAGGTTCCACTGGACACACACTGGTCTGATTAACCCATTCTGACCTGAGATCAGATTCCAAAAATGTCTTCTACATCCTGACAGTTTTCTGAAAAAGCTATGTCGTTCTTCGATTTTTCAAAAATAGCAGACCTACAAGCTCGTAGCGCGCCACTCGGTGGCGCGCTACGAGCTTGTAGGTCTGCTATTTTCTTTTTATCGAAGAACCACTGACATAGAAACATAGCTTTAGATTGTGGGGGCCTAAATAATATAGTAGAAGCGTTTTTTTATCAAGAATTGATCAATGTCACCGCATGGTCCACGTCTACAATTTAAGATTTTTTTTTTTTAAGAGCACATTGCCAAAAGGGCAGGGGGGTGCTCTAGCACCCCCTAGTGTCTATCTGTGCACGCCACTGCGTATTGTGACCTGCATAATGTTCCTGCCCTGAAGGTTCCATGAGATGCAGCTGACGCTGGGCCAGAAGGACCAGGACATCGCCTTCCTGCGCTCCATGTTGGGAAAACTGTCGGAGAAACTGGACCAGCTGGAGAAGAACCTGGAGCTGAAGTTCGGTGAGGCAGAGACCAGAATGGATAGTGTTTTTTTAGGATAATATGGTATCCTCTGCGGGTTTGAGTAAATGGTGCGCTGTGACTGGCCAGTCGCTGTGATTGACAGCCTACACCTAAACCTAACCCTAACCTTAACCTCAGTAAAACTATACCTAAACCTAACCTCAGTAAACTATACCTAACCTAACCTCAGTAAACTATACCTAAACCTAACCTCAGTAAACTATACCTAACCTAACCTCAGTAAACTATACCTAAACCTAACCTCAGTAAAACTATACCTAAACCTAACCTCAGTAAACTATACCTAACCTAACCTCAGTAAAACTATACCTAAACCTAACCTCAGTAAACTATACCTAAACCTAAGGGACTGATCGTTATTTATCCACCAGGGGGGGGGGGGGGGGTGCAGATGTGATTTCATTTTTTTATTTTTCCTCATCCCCCCCCAGCCTCCAAATTTCGGGTATATATACCGGTATGCTAAATACATATGTCACGCATACCATTGTTGATACAGCTTCATAGGCTACTCCACAGAGAAAAGCACAATTTGCGCAACACCAACGTTCAACAACTGCCCGCTCAGCTCATTTAGCCAGCCAGGCACCACCGAATAGTTTAACTCTTTCTTTAGTATATTACAACCACATACGCAGACAAAAGTAGGCTACATGGCACCGCGGCCATGTAGGCCAAGTAGGCCAAGTAGGCTACTATGACGTGACGCACACACCAGGCAACAATCCAACATTGCAATGCGAGTGCGCAAAGATGCACATGATGACAGCTGCTTTTAGACCAGCCCTACCGTATTCTGAATGAGAATCTGTCTCGAATGCGCTTTTCTCCGCCACCATGTCGACGATGCGTTGTGAAGACGGTAGTCTCTTCCATCAAAATGTTCCATGTCCAATTATTGTCCATCAACATAAAGGCTAAGGTGTTCCTGTGATGTTGTGCTACTTTCTATGTGGAGGTCGTTAACAAGCAACTTGAGTCACCAACAGTAACTTCTGAGAAGTTTATATGATATCGTTACGTCTTCCATGACCTCAGCCGCAACATTATTATTATTGTTGCATCTTCAGCAGCGGTGCTGTCAGCCTGCTGCTAGATCCTCGCCTTCCTCCTCTCTGACACCGACAACACTGGCTCTTTTCAGCCTGCTGCTGCTGGCCCGCAATTCAAACATCGCGGTTCAGAGCTTGAAACCTTTTTCGCTTTTTCTACTGGAAATATCATGAACGCAGAATCAATATGTCCCGCGCTGTTTTGAAGTCAGACGGGGCAAACTACATCAGCGGCCGGGGGAGGGACCTTTGCTGGTAGAACAGATCTACAAGCTAACAACGTGTCACCAAGCAACACGTTGTTAGCTTGTAGATCTGTTCTATTTGCATGCAGTTGCGCACACATGGAAGATACCAAGTACACTCGTCACACAGGGTAAACTTTATATATCTAGGAGTAAAACACTATGAAAAACTAAATAATCAAAACGTTTTTTAAATAGAAAATTCAGCGAAATAAAGTTGTACAACCCCCCCTAATCCAAAATAAAAATAAACATATCCCCCCCTCAGGCTCAAAAAATTGTTTTATGACCCCCCCCCTTTTTTGCACCATACCAACGTTTGTTAAATAACGATCAGTCCCTAACCTCAGTAAAACTAACGCAGTGGCTGGGGGGCGTTTCCATTTACTACCATATTACCATATTTAGAGGAGGGGGTTTCAACGCCTTTTCATTTCAAGGTCCATTATTTATTGGCCATTTGAGCCACGGATCACCATTTGTTGAGATTTAGCATCTCAGACTCAAAACGAAAGAACATTTTGTTGCCATGCTGTATTGATGTTTGTACCATTAGGAGAGATAACAGGCAAACGTTGATCACAAGTAACGTAATGTTTCAAATTAATTTAGCTCCCGAGAGCGTAAAATAAACACTTTTCAACCTATCTTCATATAATAGGTCCTCACTAATAATCATGAAAAAATGGCACGATTCTTTTCTACTCAGTCTGTGTCTCATAGGACGGCTGTGGGCAGTTCAGAAACCGTCTTCCAGTGACATCATTAGGCAGATTTCTTTTTAAACAAGATCTTTTTACAAAAATATTTAGATTTTCATTTTCGTGAGAACGATGGCTTCCATTTTCGCATTGCAACTTTTCAGGACTAGAAAGCCTGCAGTTTCTATTGGCTTGTATTCCCCATCGATGATGTCACTGGAAGACGGTTTCTGAACTGCCCACAGCCCTCCTATGAGACACAGACCGAGTAGAAAACAATTGCACCATTTTTTCATGATTATTAGTGAGGACCTATTATATGAAGATGAAGTTGAAAAGTGGTGAAGTGGTCCTTTAAAGGTCTATAATGCTCCATTTGGTGACCAACTCTCCATCATTTAGCTGGGGACCACCTGGAACCCCCTCAAGGACCACTGGTGGTCCCCGGACCACTGGTTGAAAACCACTGTTTTAGAGCCATTGGGTAATTATTCTAAGACTGTTGTGATTTGAAGATTATGAAGATTATAAAACAGCTCGAACTAGTGCTGGTTGTCTAGGCGAATACTGGACAACTCGTGCCCGTTTTTCCTCCCGGAATTTTCCCCAGTGAGGGGGATAACTTTGTAATATGCTATTGGCTGTTTGTATTCTTTTTGGAAAAATATTAAAAGATACTCCTGTGGAAAGGCTATATTATTTTACTTATATTGACCCTATAAACAATGTAGTATTATTTAGTATATGTAAGGTTTTGCCCACTCAAATGGTACCTCGTCAGATAATCCCCACATATCCTACAACAACTTCTGTGAACAGACTTCACTGTAGTAGCTTTTCATAAATTATATTTGTACTTAGGCTGTTCTGCTGTCATGAAAGTTTATAGTTAGAGAAATTCAAAGTCCAGCCGTCTGCTTCCAGCCTCTCAGGAAAACGGAAAAGGGGTGAGTTGTCTTGTTACCGTCTCGGCTAGGACCCTCTGGGCTGTATTTTGCGTGTCTTAAGTACCAGGTCTTATTCCCTAACTTGAGTAAACTAAAGACCTGGAGGCGTGATCAATGCTCTTTGGCCACTCAGAATAGCCAAATGGCATTGATCACGCCTCCAGATCTTTAGTTTACTCAAGTTAGGGAATAAGACCTGGTACTTAAGACACGCACAATACAGCCCACTGAGTGGTGTCCGATCCCAACTTAACCGGACTTGCCAACATGTTTCTGTCTGTCTGTTTTTCAGACGTGTTGGACGAAAACCAGAGCAAGTTGAACGAGGACTTGATGGAGTTCCGTCGAGATGCCTCAATGCTTAATGTAAGTCATAGCAATATTATATAAAGAATATGCTTTATTCAGATAGAACACTTTAGTTGACTCAGTGCTACTTCACAGCAAAGGCTAATATCACAGCCTCAATAAAAGACTCAAAGTTCAAGTAATTCAATGGAAATGCGAGACCAACCTTTACCCATAATCTGTCCCAACAGAGACCAACCTTTACCCATAATCTGTCCCAACAGGACCAACCTTTACCCATAATCTGTCCCAACAGGACCAACCTTTACCCATAATCTGTCCCAACAGGACCAACCTTTACCCATAATCTGTCCCAACAGGACCAACCTTTACCCATAATCTGTCCCAACAGGACCAACCTTTACCCATAATCTGTCCCAACAGGACCAACCTTTACCCATAATCTGTCCCAACAGGATGAGACCAACCTTTACCCATAATCTGTCCCAACAGAGACCAACCTTTACCCATAATCTGTCCCAACAGGACCAACCTTTACCCATAATCTGTCCCAACAGGACCAAGCTTTACCCATAATCTGTCCCAACAGGACCAACCTTTACCCATAATCTGTCCCAACAGGACCAACCTTTACCCATAATCTGTCCCAACAGGACCAACCTTTACCCATAATCTGTCCCAACAGAGACCAACCTTTACCCATAATCTGTCCCAACAGGATGAGACCAACCTTTACCCATATTCTGTCCCAACAGGACCAACATTTACCCATAATCTGTCCCAACAGGACCAACCTTTACCCATAATCTGTCCCAACAGGACCAACCTTTACCCATAATCTGTCCCAACAGGACCAACCATTACACATAATCTGTCCCAACAGGATGAGACCAACCTTTACCCATAATCTGTCCCAACAGGACCAACCTTTACCCATAATCTGTCCCAACAGGACCAACCTTTACCCATATTCTGTCCCAACAGGACCAACCTTTACCCATAATCTGTCCCAACAGGACCAACCTTTACCCATAATCTGTCCCAACAGGATGAGACCAACCTTTACCCATAATCTGTCCCAACAGGATGAGACCAACCTTTACCCATAATCTGTCCCAACAGGATGAGACCTTTACCCATAATCTGTCCCAACAGGATGAGACCAACCTTTACCCATAATCTGTCCCAACAGGATGAGACCTTTACCCATAATCTGTACCAACAGGACCAACCTTTACCCATAATCTGTCCCAACAGAGACCAACCTTTTCCCATAATCTGTCCCAACAGGACCAACCTTTACCCATAATCTGTACCAACAGGATGAGACCAACCTTTACCCATAATCTGTCCTAACAGGACCAACCTTTACCCATAATCTGTCCCAACAGAGACCAACCTTTACCCATAATCTGTCCCAACAGGACCAACCTTTACCCATAATCTGTACCAACAGGATGAGACCAACCTTTACCCATAATCTGTCCTAACAGGACCAACCTTTACCCATAATCTGTCCCAACAGGACCAACCTTTACCCATAATCTGTCCCAACAGGACCAACCTTTACCCATAATCTGTCCCAACAGGACCAACCTTTACCCATAATCTGTCCCAACAGGACCAACCTTTACCCATAATCTGTCCCAACAGGATGAGACCAACCTTTACCCATAATCTGTCCCAACAGGACCAACCTTTACCCATAATCTGTCCCAACAGAGACCAACCTTTACCCATAATCTGTCCCAACAGGACCAACCTTTACCCATAATCTGTCCCAACAGGACCAACCTTTACCCATAATCTGTCCCAACAGGACCAACCTTTACCCATAATCTGTCCCAACAGGATGAGGCTCAACATGGTTATAATAATAATATTATTATTATTATTATTATTATTATTATTATTAATAATAATAATACTATTAATAATAATGATGACAATACTAATAATGATAATAATAATATAATAATAATAATAATAATAATAATAATAATCTGTCCCAACAGGATGAGATGTCTCACATCAATGCCAGACTCAACATGGGCATCCTGGGCTGTGAGTAGAACAACGTCTTTCATCCTCTCCTTTTTTTAAACCTAACCTTTAACCTTTAACCAACGTCTTTCATCCTCTCCTTTTTTAAAACCAAACCTTTCAGACCTCTGCCTCTTTTTACATTAACCCATTCTGACCTGAGATCAGATTCTATAAAAATGTCTTCTACATCCTGACAGTTTTCATTCTGACCTGAGATCAGATTCTATAAAAATGTCTTCTACATCCTGACAGTTTTCATTCTGACCTGAGATCAGATTCTATAAAAATGTCTTCTACATCCTGACAGTTTTCATTCTGACCTGAGATCAGATTCTATAAAAATGTCTTCTACATCCTGACAGTTTTCATTCTGACCTGAGATCAGATTCTATAAATGTCTTCTACATCCTGACAGTTTTCATTCTGACCTGAGACTGACCTGAGATTCCTGAGATTCTGACCTGAGCTCGTAGCGCACCACTCGGTGGCGCGCTACGAGCTTGTAGATCTGCTAACACCAAAAGGGGTTCCCGCCCCAGAATGGATTACCTCCTCTGTGAGGAGAAAGCTGTCCCGTTTTGGATGGAGTGGGGGGACCGGAACATTTGGATGGAGTGGGGGGACCGGAACATTTGGATGGAGTGGGGGGACCGGAACATTTGGATGGAGTGGGGGGACCGGAACATTTGGATGGAGTGGGGGGACCGGAACATTTGGATGGAGTGGGGGGACCGGAACATTTCAAGATTGATGCTTTTGAATCGTCTGATATTTATTTTGGGGCTTAAATTGTCCCATTTTGAAATGCAAATTAAAAATCCCCTCTCCCTTATATCTCTTTTCCTCTCTTTCTCCCTCGTGTAAATAACCCGCTAGGGTATTTCTAAATCATTTCAGTTTTATTTTATGCTCGCCATATCATTTCAAATAAAAATCCATCCCTAGGCTCAGCAGAACATCTGTCCCTCTCTCCTCCTCCCTTGTGTCTCTCTGTTGGTCTTTCTGTCTCTCTTTATCTCTTCCTCCTGTCCTCTCTTTAACCCATTCTTAGCGGGAACCCCTTTTTTTTAAGCATTATGTAATAATTTAGCTATTGGAAAAATAGCAGATCTACAAGCTCATAGCGCGCCACTGAGTGGCGCGCTACGAGCTCGTAGGTCTGCTATTTTTGAAAAACCCGTGAAAATGCGGCAACAAATCTTTGAATACATATTCTTTCAGAAGACTTATTTGTTTTTTATTTCGACGTCAGGCCTAAATGGGTTTAACTCTGTGGTTCCTCTCCGCAGCATACGACCCCCAGCAGATCTTCAAGTGTAAGGGGACGTTTGTGGGACACCAGGGTCCGGTCTGGTGTCTGTGTGTCTACTCCACTGGAGACCTGCTCTTCTCTGGGTCCTCAGACAAGACTATCAAGGCAAGACGCAACACAAAGCTGATATCTACTGTATGATACACATGAAACAGAGATCTACTGTATGATACACATGAAACAGAGATCTACTGTACAATTTACTGTATAATACACATGAAACATAGATCTACTGTATGATACACATGAAACAGAGATCTACTGTATGATACACATGAAACAGAGATCTACTGTATGATACACATGAAACAGACACGCACTTCCATGTAAGAAGAAAAACGGAGCTACTAGTTGATTTTCTGCTGTCCGTCAGACAATAATAATAATAATAATAAAACTTTATTTGTACAGGTGTGGGACACATGCACCACCTACAAGTGTCAGAAGACCCTGGAGGGTCACGATGGAATCGTCCTGGCTCTGTGCATCCACATGTGAGTAAACCCACATCCTATTGGCTCTGTGCATCCACATGTGAGTAAACCCTCATCCTATTGGCTCTGTGCATCCACATGTGAGTAAACCCTCATCCTATTGGCTCTGTAAACCCACACAGGTGCTCTCATGTTCCCTTTGATGTTGTACTTTTATGAAGTATTTGCTTCAACGTTTCTTTTTATTATGTTTTATTTTATTTTATTCTGTCTTTTTTTAAATGGAAGTTGGGTCAACTTCTGTTGTTTTTAAATGTGCTATATATAATATAAAAGGTGACTTGACTTGAGTAGCCACGTTATTATAATGCATCTAGCCTGCTCCTCTAAAACACTGTTTTTTTACAGTATAGTACAATATGATCTCTGAATGCACAATATACAGACTAGGGTTGCTGCAATACTTACAAATACTTGCAAATTACAGCTGTAAGCATTTTCCGTCCCAAAAGAAAAGAAGAACAATCGTTGGCAGAAAATTACAGCACTGTATGTAGAAAATGCTGTGTTCACTTTTCTCTCAAATATTGCAATTGTGGTATTCAGCTAAAATGTTATAATGTAATATTGTGCAGTCCTAGTTCCTATACACATTAGGGATGCCGTCGATTAATCGATTTTCCTATTAATCGTCTGAGTTTTTTTTTTTATAGCCAAAATATAAGTAGTAAGTAAGTAAGGCTGCATGATATATCGAACATGTACCTTCATCAGAGTGGAGAATATAAGTATAAATCAAGTTGAGCAAAGCCACTCTTCTCTGCCCCTCTCTCTAACAGACACAGTTAACGATCGCTTGTTAAGTGCCTGCCAGACAGACAATCAGATAAAATGAAGGCAGGTGTAGAGTAGAGTGTAGACTAGTGAACTGAACATGTTCTCTTTATATCAAGTACTTCATACCAGCCCCTTATGAAACTACTTCTCCCCAAATCCAAATGGATTTATTTTTCCATCCTGAATGGCAGTAACTAGCATACAATGAGAACTGAGAAGAGGGGGGGGGGGGTTTCAATGAATCGATTATTAATCGGCAGAGCTGTCGAATATTCAATTTGGCTGATGGTCACTTTCTGGCATCCATAATACGCATCCCCTGGTCACTGGATAATGACAGTCTTGAAATGGTCCTTCACGACACATTTCTCAGTTTAATTTGTACCCTCGCCGAACGCTGTCCTTTACCCTCCCTTTCTGTAGGAATCGACTCTACAGCGGCTCTGCAGACTGCACCATCATAGTGAGTAACTACTTCCACCTTACAAATACACGTTGCAACATCAGGGTTGCCTCATGGATCTGTGTAAGTCTTACGTGTGCGTGTGCGTGTGCGTGTGCAGGTGTGGGACATCCAGACCTTGCAGAAGGTCAACACCATCCGTGCCCACGACAACCCAGTGTGCACACTGGTCTCCTCCCACAACATGCTGTTCAGCGGCTCTCTGAAGGCCATCAAGGTACGTCCGACGACGACCTCTAGTCTATCCACACTTTTCCTGGGCTGTGTGTGATCCAGTTCCTGTTGATTTCATTGGTCATCTGACCAGTTTCATTGGATTAAATCGACAGGAACTGGAGCACACACAGCCCAGGAAAAGTGTGGATAGAGGGTATGTGCATGCTTAAAGTGAATGGCACATTGAGTGGCAAAGCAACATGCAAAGTGAGTTTAACATTGTTTAATGTTGTTTAATGCAATCAAATATGACTTTTCTGTTTGGATGTCTGGGCTGTCAATCAGATAGGATTTCTCTGTGTGGATGTCTATGGGCTGTCAAGGCTAGAAAGTAGTTTTTTGCCACTCAGTAGGCGTTCCTGTATAACTTCCTGGTTGATGATGATGTCACACGCATACCTTCTACACCAGGTGGTTCCCCAACCAAATCAGCCCTGTGACACTAGTGAAAATAGCAGATCTACAAGCTCACAAGCTGTCGCTTTCGCATTGCACATAGTAGTGTCGGCTACATTTTGTTTTTAATTGTTGTCATTTCAAAAAACACGAAAAATCTAAGAAATTCCATAAATCAGAAAACAAATGTTTTGTTGTTTTCAAGCTTTGCACATCTGCTATTTTCACTGGTTTGGGTCCCGGACAAAAGTCAAATTTTTGTTTAGTTTCTTTTCTTGAAGTAAAAAGGTTTGGGAACCACCTTCTACACTCTGTCTGCTGCCATGTCCACTGTCCAGTCTCATGATGTCTCTGTCCAGTCACATGATGTCTCTGTCCAGTCACATGATGTCTCTGTCCAGTCACATGATGTCTCTGTCCAGTCACATGATGTCTCTTCTACACTCTGGCAGCAAAGCCTTTTTAACCCGTTGAGACCGGGAAAGCATCTGTGTAATTTCACATTGGACTTTTAACCATTGTTTTTCCACTGACTATTCCAAAAATTGTGAACATTGTTAACTTAAATCTTTGCCTCTGGGGGTCCCTGAAACAACATATTATTAGATTGGGGGGTCTGTGGCCAAATGCATATCATTCATTCAGGCTTATAGCAGTCCCAAGACGCATTCATGTAGCAACCTTTATTGATGCAACACTTTGGGATTGGCCCTCAGCCTAATGTAATGGTATCGTCAGGTGAAAGTTATAAATGAATAGTAGCTACACTGCATTTTATTTTATGTATGCATAATTATCTTTGTAATGGTATCGTCAGGTGACAGTTATAAATGAATAGTAGCTACACTGCATTTTATTTTATGTATGCGTAATTATCTTTGTAATGGTATCGTCAGGTGACAGTTATAAATGAATAGTAGCTACACTGCATTTTATTTTATGTATGCGTAATTATCTTTGTAATGGTATCGTCAGGTGACAGTTATAAATTAATAGTAGCTACACTGCATTTTATTTTATGTATGCGTAATTATCTTTGTAATGGTATCGTCAGGTGACAGTTATAAATTAATAGTAGCTACACTGCATTTTATTTTATGTATGCGTAATCATTCTTATGGTGTGGGTATAGTGTAGTTGTCGGTAGTTGGGAAAGTTTATCATTTTTATGGTGTGGGTACAGTGTAGATGTCGGTAGTTGGGAAGGTTTATCAATGTTCATTTAAAAAACAAGACTAAGGAGAGACGACAGCAGCAGCGTTGTTGAATATTTAGGTGGTTGTTTAGAGGACATTTAAGTTTTGTCCAAAGCCATTTCCTATTATGTATTAATTATGTATTACAGGTGTAAAGCAGGCCATGGCTGACCACCTTCTGTTGTGTGTTTAAGCCACGTCGTCATCAATCGTGTCAAGACATATTTTTTATAAGTTGGGCTCTGCTTGGGGAAGAGCTTTAAAAGCCATTACACCAGACGTGTGTGTGTGTGTGTGTGTGTGTGTGTGTGTGTGTGTGTGTGTGTGTGTGTGTGTGTGTGTGTGTGTGTGTGTGTGTGTGTGTGTGTGTGTGTGTGTGTGTGTGTGTGTGTGTGTGTGTGTGTGTGTGTGTGTGTGTGTGTGTGTGTGTGTGTGTGTGTGTGTGTGTGTGTGTGTGTGTGTGTGTGTGTGAGAATGAGGATACATGGGGCATCTGGTCACCATGGTTACTGCGGGGTGAGGGGGGGTGGGGGTGATGAGCTCACTGCTCTTACACGGGGACTTTCCTTTCTTACTCAACTCTTATTTCCCAATTTCCTCCTTTGTGTCTCTCTCTCTCTCTCTCTCTCTCTCCTTCTCCTGCCCTCTATCTCTGTATCTCCACCCCCTCTCCCTCCCTCCCTCCTTCCCCCTCTCCCTCCCTCCCTCCCATTCTCACTATCGCTATTTAAGTTCAATGACATCATGTAGTGTCTGCCTCATGGCCACCATTGTGTGTGTGTGTGTGTGTGTGTGTTAAGGCTGTCCCCAAACATTCAAGGTTCGAATGTTCGCTCGTTAGGGTTGGCACTTGAATCTTAATTAATGGGTTTGAACCATTCGTTTTTTTTTTTTTTTTTAATAAAAATAAATATTATTATTATTATTATTTTATTAACTAGAAAATATATCTCGGCGAGAATGTGATATGAGCATGTCAAAAAAAGTAAGTTTCTAGTGCATTCCTGTCAGAAGTTATGTCTATCTCCTTGTTGTGCTCCAAAATCCCCTGTGCACATTAATTTGGTGATGGCCTGCACTCCCTGCAGCCAATCAGCCAATCAGCAACAAACACACACACACACACACACACACACACACACACACACACACACAAGTGGTTTTGTTTGTGAGGGAAGCGGCTGTGCAGTGCACTAAACTACATACATACATGTGTCCAGCTTGTTTATGTTTGGTTTCCAACTTTCCATCCATTGTGTGTATAATTCGACTGCGTTGCGCGGCGGCGCGGCCGATCTACAAGCTCACAACGCGTCGTGCTGCGCCGCGTTGTGAGCTTGTAGATCTGCTCTAATTCTGCAGCGCACGCCTGCACGACACTGCGCTGCTCAGAGGGGGAAAACAGGGGACCCCACGACAGGACGGCCGGGCGTCGCGCGTGTGACCCGTGTGTGTGTGTGTGTGTGTGTGTGTGACACACACACACACACACACACACCCCAGCACGATCGCACAATTTGAGAAAAAGGTTAGTTCTCTCTCTCTCGCTGCGCTGTGTTGCGCTTCCCTTGACAGAACCGAAAGTGCTATATACTTCTCCAGTACAGCAGTGCAGAACCGAGAGAGAGTGAGACATTGGATGTAAACTGCGCAGCTAAGATCGGGGGAGACGCGCTGTGCGCTCTGTTCGAGACGGTTATTTTTTTAATTAATTAGAAACAAATGGTCCGAATGTTCACTCGGAAATTCCTGCCGAAGTTCGAGTCCTAAAATAAGGGCTAGGGTACAGCCTGTGTGTGTGTGTGTGTGTGTGTGTGTGTGTGTGTGTGTGTGTGTGTGTGTGTGTGTGTGTGTGTGTGTGTGTGTGTGTGTGTGTGTGTGTGTGTGTGTGTGTGTGTGTGTGTGTGTGTGTGTGTGTGTGTGTGTGTGTGTGTGTGTGTGTGTGTGTGTGTGTGTGTGTGTGTGTGTGTGTGTGGTGTGCAGTTTAAGTCAAAGTATTGGGTTTGGAAGATGAGGACCAAAGCTAAATGTGTTAAAAGTCCAGAGACTTGACCACTGAAACCCTATACGGTATATTTTGTAAAGTCCAGAGACTTGACCACTGAAACCCTATACGGTATATTTTGTAAAGTCCAGAGACTTGACCACTGAAACCCTGTACGGTATATTTTGTAAAGTCCAGAGACTTGACCACTGAAACCCTATACGGTATATTTTGTAAAGTCCAGAGACTTGACCACTGAAACCCTATACGGTATATTTTGTAATGTGACGAATAGCGAAAATCACTACGCGTTGTGAGCTTGTAGATTAGGGTTTTTTTTTCTTTTTTAACTTTTAATACAATGAATGCACAGATCGGTTCTGCCTGCAAACACAGGGATCAGATCAGTGTTGTTTTTGGCAGCAACTTTTAGTTTTAGTCTCTTGAATTGTTTTCATTTAGTTTTAGTCACATTTTAGTCACCTGGAATTCAGATTCACTTTATTTGTCACTTAGATGCACGGTCAGGTACATAATTTTATAATAATACACATCATTTCAGCATGATCAGTGATAAACAGCTGGCTGCTATTAGCTCTTAAAAGAGCCGTTGTGTTGGCGTTGATAGTGCTGTCAGCCTCGGCAGCTACGTGCGGAGTTGACGCCGTTGATGTAGGCATATGTGTATGTATATATTTATTTAGTGTTCCTTGATGTTTGTTGTTATGATTCTATGCTTTGTTATTTCTGATGTTCTTGATGTTGTTTTTGATTGTTGTTTTTTAACCTGTAAAGCACTTTGTAACTTTGTTTGGAAAGGTGCTATATAAATAAAATGCATTCATTCATTCATTCATAATCTTACGCTGGGAAGCTCCAATATAATAAAAACATGATGATAAATGTTTTATTATCATGTTTTTATTATATTGGAGGTTAAAAACCTACTGAACAATAAAAACACAGTCAAAAGTGCATAGTCCAGTGTACTCATAGTGCAGAGTACAGAAGGTTATTGCACATTCATTTGTTGAATGTGCAAGAATGTTTTAGTGTTAGTCTAATTTTAGTCGACTAAATATAAGAATTTAGTCAACTAAATCTACAGTTGATTTAGTCGACTAATATGTCTATATGCTGGTGTCTACTTTACAAAATTAACAACAAAAACGGACGTTTTAAATTAGTTTTTTATTTGAACCACTATCTATCTTTCACCTAGCTTTGCCGCATCATTTTCTTCTATCCAAAATCATTTATGAAAGGTTTGTCTTGCGCAAAGTCTAAAACATATGTTTCATTCTCCTGTTTTCACAAATTATTTTTAACCTGCATGTCTTGTGTGTGTGTGTGTGTGTGTGTGTGTGTGTGTGTGTGTGTGTGTGTGTGTGTGTGCGCGTGTGCACAGGTGTGGGACATCATCAGTACCGAGCTGAAGCTGAAGAAGGAGCTGACGGGTCTGAACCACTGGGTCAGAGCTCTGGTCGCCTCCCAGAACCACCTGTACAGCGGATCATACCAGACTATCAAGGTACAACACCTGTGTGTGTGTGTGTGTGTGTGTGTGTGTGTGTGTGTGTGTGCGTGTGTGTGTGTGTGTGTGTGTGTGCGCGCGCAAGCTTAAACTACTACCATAATATAAATGGACCACTTTGACACTTTGGTGTAGGGATGGACCTTAATGCTTATGTCTGTGTTGAGTGTGTATTATTAGCAGAGTGCATGTTTTGTGTGTGTGTGTATACGTCTCTGTCCATGGATTCTGCCTGTGTCTAGCTGAGACGTATTCTGGTCAGTAAGACCAGAAGTTGCATCTCTTTGTTGTTCAAAAGCTCGGTGTGGGTGTAAGTATATCATGCGAGGGCGTGAGGAGCTGGTGGGCTAGTGCCATAAAGGAACAAGGAACGAATCCAAAATGACATCGGCAGGCCAACCTAAAGAAGTGCCAGCCTACATACGGTCTATTGCACCCTTATCGGGTCTGTATTAGCAAGTCCCCAAACTATGTTACAGCTGTTTTCAAGTGCTGCAAAACGAGAGAAGTTGAGTAAAGGGAGCTGAGAGGTCAGTAAACATGGTGGGAAACCGTCTCTATCTGTCTCAGTGGTTAGTCGCTAATGAGCACTCTAGGGATGCTCTCCGGAGATACATTTCATTTTGGCAAATACAAAAATAGTGGAAGCATGAAAAGTCTGGAAGGGAAGAGTGAAGGAGAAAGACCTGCTGGTCTCCTGAGGGACTGATGCTATTTTGGTACTTTGGACATACAGTATACTGTAAGTCTAAGAGATCTGATGTTCTTGTGTTTAGCCGGAAAATAACCTTTTTTTAAAGAGTTTACTTCCAGCTTAGTGAAGAAAGTACTTTGAAGAACGTTCCGTCAATGCTACGTCCAGATCACTAGCCAAGAAAGCCCCTCCGGGCATTCTTTGCTAATGTATAAAGCCTTAAATATCCTTTAAAAACTTTGAACGTAGAGCCAAAAAACAACTTCACTCCAAGCACGATAACGTGTCCACACCAGTGCTGATTTTGGTAGCAATTTTTTATTTTAGTTTTAGTCATAGTCTTTTGAATAGTTTTCCTTTAGTTTTAGTCACATTTTAGTCACCAGGAATGTCTTAGTGTTAGTCTAGTTTTAGTCGACTAAATGTCATGCGATTTTTGTCGACAAAATCTACAGGTGATTTAGTCGTAAAAAATGTGTTTTGATGGGCCTTGATGCCGTCCTAATGAGTGTTTTTACACTGCTTACAATGCTGAAAATAGCTGATCTACAAGCTCACAACGCGTCGCAACGCATGCAGCATGCAACCAAAGAGTAAAATGACTTATACTGGATCTCTTGTCCCTTCCTAACATTTTAGTCTAGTTTTTATTTGTCGACGAAATTGTCAGTATATTTAGTCTTAGTTTTAGTCATCATAGATAGTTTTAATTTAGTTTCCATTTAGTTTTCGTCAGTGAAAAAAGGTAGTCGACGAACATTTTTTGTCTTAGTTTTAGTCGACGAAAACAACACTGGTCCACACTCACACTGATGAGCGATGCGTTCTGTAAACGGTAGCACCGTACAGCTGTGTGAGCTTGTAGTGTCAAAGCCCACATGAGAGAGATCTCCGTTTCTGTGCTTCTGAAAGACGCGTTGTGCAATCCACGCATTTCCAGACAGCGTCGCACTGATTGGAAACGGTAGTATGCGCACGGCGCACGCACTGCCAAAAGAACCGCTCATTAGAAAAATTAGTAAAAGTTGGTCACAGCACTCATGTGTGTGTGTGTGTGCACACGTGCTGTTTCCTGGTCCCGCCATCGTGGTGTGTTTCAGAGGCGTGTTGTGATTGGCCAGCAGCCACGCAGCAGCCAGATCACTCCACTGTGTGTTGCCATGCCTTTATGTCTTTCTTTCTACATTTCATGTTAATCTTTCTTTCTTCATATCTCTCTCTCGCTCTCTCGCTCTCAATTCAATTTCAAAAGGCATGATAAATATGTTTTACATTGCCAAAGCGTACATACAACAAAAAAAAGTCAACAAACATCCCAACAATAATGAACAACAAGCAATACAGTAACAATGAAAATAAATTAACAAACATAAACATAACGGCAACTTAATGACCCTGTTCAGACAGATAGACCTGTCTCTTCTGTCCACTGTCTGTCCCTCAGACAGATATACCTGTCTGTCTCTACCGTCCACTGTCTGTCCCTCAGACAGATATACCTGTCTCTTCTGTCCACTGTCTGTCCCTCAGACAGATATACCTGTCTCTTCTGTCCACTGACTGTCCCTCAGACAGATATACCTGTCTCTTCTGTCCACTGTCTGTCCCTCAGACAGATATACCTGTCTCTACTGTCCACTGTCTGTCCCTCAGACAGATATACCTGTCTCTTCTGTCCACTGTCTGTCCCTCAGACAGATATACCTGTCTCTACTGTCCACTGTCTGTCCCTCAGACAGATATACCTGTCTCTTCTGTCCACTGTCTGTCCCTCAGACAGATATACCTGTCTCTTCTGTCCACTGGCTGTCCCTCAGACAGATATACCTGTCTCTTCTGTCCACTGACTGTCCCTCAGACAGATATACCTGTCTCTTCTGTCCACTGTCTGTCCCTCAGACAGATATACCTGTCTCTTCTGTCCACTGTCTGTCCCTCAGTTGATGACAACTCCACACGTATTTTGCTGCCAAAACTGTGCATTTGGACTGTTCTCCCAGAACATATTGGAGTGATGAGTTATTAATGGTGGATTCAAATTCTTTATTTCTCTCTCTCTCTCTGTCTCTCTCTCTCTCTCTGTCTCTCTCTGTCTCTGTCTCTCTCTCGCTCTCGCTCTCGCTCTCGCTCTCTCTCTCTCACAGATCTGGGACATCAGGTCACTGGAGTGTGTGCATGTCCTCCAGACCAGCGGGGGCAGTGTGTATTCCATCGCCGTCACGAACCACCACATTGTCTGTGGAACCTACGAGAACCTCATCCATGTAAGACACTGACACACGCACGTATAGATTATATAGTACACATAATACAGTACATGTAATACATAACAGTAATTCCAAACTATTTAGTAGATTTAAGCAATATTGCCCGAGAGGGTGTGGGTTAACGTGATTATTGCCACGACAGTGATGCGGTCAGGAACGAGACGGAGTCGAGTTCCACAAGCATCACTGAAGTTAAACCGTTAAACCACACCCTCGAGTGTAATATTGCAATTATACAGTTACCCTTAAAACTAAGAAAATCGCTGATTATTTTTTATGACAGATGTAGTCACTACGACCACAAATGTCCCAATAAACTATCTAGCCTAGCCACCGAGTTTGCTAGCGCTCTGGGAGAACAAAGCAGCTGAATTCTTTGTTTTGATTAGGTGGTGACTGGTGCTGGTTTAACCCACAGCTAGAAGGTTGTTTCAACCAATCAGATTGCTTCCTCGAAACGACCTGTGGTATAATAGTAGTTAATTTGTTCACGACAGCCACATTGGCATCCATGAAGTAAACGCCTGAGTGAGGGAGCTTTTTTCTAGTTAGTATAATTGGTAACACCTGCTATCATGTCAATATGGCTGCTGTGAAAAACAGGTATATCATCAGGCTCTACGTCAGCCAAAATTGGCCCGCCAGAAATAATATCTGGCCCCTGAGATATGTCAAATTCAGCCCAGACAATTATAAGAAAGCAAAGAAAATCCAATAAGGCAGCAACTTTTGACATTAGTGGCCATTTTGAAATGTGCGTAACTAATTGAACTTTTCCAAAGCATGACCCAAGAAAAACACAGTCAAATTGTGGCACCAGAGTTTTGATCGATTGCTTTGACACATCAAAGTGAATCTTCTTTGACTCCACCATCGTGTGTCATTGGCCTCAGGAGAACACCAGAGGTCTCCCGTGGCTCGAGTTCACTGGAGACGGCAGCCCTCCGTCGTGGTCTAAAACTATAGTTCCAAGTCGGCCAAAAAAAAAGAAAGAAAGAAAACAAACGTTTTTATGGATTAAGTAGTGGCAGCAGCGGGATTCAAACATGTGAGGTGTGGATCGCTAGGCTAATGATTAGACCGTTATGCTAGCGAGCTGGCTGGCAGAATGGTTCTCCTGTATAGGCTGTATTAGAAGGTGAATATGCCCCTCTCTGCGGAACCCTAATACTACTACTACTAGTGTTTGCTTTCGCGGTAGGGTTTTAAATCAGGTGTCCCTGAGCAAGACACTTAACCCCTAACTTCCCCTACCCCCCCTGTGCTCCTCTGTGGGCGGCACTCAGATGATTTTTATTTATTTTATGTCGTAGTCGACAGATAACGTTTTGGCTCCTGTCTGTCCCTCCGTCTGTCTGTCTGTCTGTCTGTCTGTCTGTCTGTCTGTCCCTCCGTCTGTCTGTCTGTCCCTCCGTCTGTCTGTCTGTCTGTGAACAGCTCGGCCACCGTTGGACCGCTCAGCGAACTGTCTTTTGATTGGCTTGCTGTTTTATGTTCCTCCTTTTCATTGGTCCCACATGTCAGTGTTGTTAGGGGGCCGCGCCTGAAGGGGGAAAAAGGCCACTATTGTTTTTTTACTGATTAATTTTCTTCTTCTACCACTTTTTTTTTTGCTGTTCTGGCAGTTCTGTGCTGTCGCTTTCCATGAAATTTGCCGATACGGTATAGAGGCTCATGGGAAACGGTCAAGCACTGAAGCACACAGTCATTCGTCACATGACCTCTGACCTTTAGAACGATAATATGATCGTATGAATCATATGATCCACTCTATGCACTCCTGGGATCTTAGTAGCCTGGTTTAACCACTCGCTGGAGATCAGCAGCTGTTGCTAGTCATGGCTGCCAGTTCCCACCTGATGTTGTGTGGGAGTCCAGACGGCTCCAGGCCGTACTGAATAACTGCTAGCTTACATAATGTCTTGAGGCTAGGATTGAGGTCTAAGACATACAGGTCACCAGGTGTGTATCCTCCAAAGAGGATGACACAATCTCCCACCATGCAACAGCACATCCTATTCCACATATGTGGGTGTTTCCCCTTGGGCTCAACCTTCTTCCAGGAGAATGTCTCTGGACTGAATTTCCACAGATCATTTAAGTACTTGTTACTGTAGCGACCACCACATAATGTACAGCTCTCCATTGTAGGTAAAGGCTGAATGATCCCAGCCTCCTTTTGGTAGAAGGTGTGTCCAGCCAGAGGTTGGTCTCTGTGTCAAACACTCTGATGGTGTTGTAGCATCGACCTCCCACCCATCCTCCAAATACAAACATCTTTGTCCCGATGATGGTAGCAGAGTGACGTTCTGTAGCAGGAGGTGGAGTTCCTCTGGTGTTAATTAAAGTCCAGACCATCGTGGTGGTGTCCAACTTGTAGATGTCATTAGTCCATCCACTCTGGGTTAATCCTCCATGAATATACATGACCTTCCCCAACACACAGGCTGAGTGGTACCACCTCCCCTCTGGAACGGTCCCAGAAACCTGTGGTTTGAACCATGTGTGGGCGTCAACATCAAATGCATGAAGCACGTTGCAGTACTTGGTTTTGGAGCACCCTCCAAAGTAGGGGTGTCCAACCGATAACCGTTAGCCGTTAGCCGTTTATTAAAATGGTTACCGACAACACTAACGGCTAATGGTTTTTGAAGCGCCGAGAGCGGGCACCGCGGCCAAAGCACCAAGCCCCTCTTTCCACCTTTACTGTCAGTGCAATCACGCATGTGCCGTGACTTACTTCCCCCAAAACAAAAACACCAAAACAACTGCATGTAGTGAACTGTGGAAGCAGGAGGGAAAAAGAAAAATAGACGAACACACACAGCATTGCGCGCCCGCAGATCTGCCCTTCATGCAACGAACGTTGGTTCCTTAAACGGCAGATCGCGTTGTGGATCTGTCGTTTTATGGATCATAGAACGAACGTACCGGTATGCTGTTAGCTTGTTGCTAACGGGACGGGACCCCCCCCCTCTCTCTCTCTCTCTCAGACGTTCTCTCTCTCTCTCTCTCTCTCTCTCTCTCTTCCTAATCCTTCCCGACCGGTCCGCGATACATGTGTGCGTATAGAAGACTGTAGCCTACGCACTAGTGCACTGATTGACAGCAGGCCGCGTGTAAACGGTGTATTTGTCTTTTTTTAATGCGCAAAATAGCGCTTTTTTTTCCTTAATGGATAACGGTTAATTAGCCGGCAAGTCCTGGCGGTAACCGGTTAAATCAATCTTTCCTTTTGGTCATCCCTACTCCAAAGAGGTAAACAGTATATTCTATCAGCACAGCTGTGTGGCCGTAGCGCCCAGAGGGAACCTCAAGTTGGCGCTCTCCTCTTCTATGTGTCAGTCGGGTCAACTTCCTCACAACATTACTCACTAGGATAAGTCCTATTGGTCGATGGTATCCTATTGGTCAAATCCTGCTGTGAAAAATCATGGAATATTCTGTCTTCACTTATATGTGACCAGTGCCAGTGATTTCAACCACAAGTCGGCAATAGTATCACTTCACTATAGAACAAAATACATTCTTTCTTTTTTTTGGTGGTTTTCGTTTTTAGCCACATTAACATAGTTGGAATGTTAAAGAATGTTTTTATTCCATCAGGACATCGTTTTAGTGTCATTAAGTCGTTGTATTTACATTGCAAAAATGTCTCTATAATTACAGATTATTATACCGTATTTTGGGGGTGTGAACATTCCTGCACGTATTTACATAGAGTTGTTTCGATTGGCCATAGCTATCTTTAGTTACAGTAGCCGTGTGTTTCTGTGACAATAGTAAGTAAATAGCCTACAACATCAGCATTATTGTTAACTTGATATGATGCTGTTGGATGTTGTAATAAAAGTATAAATTAACTGATTTACCCGTCGTCCACTGAAGAAAAAGTTGCTGTTTGTTTGTGGTCTCCACACGGACCACACGCATTCTGACAATTGTCTTAGTTAGTAAATCCATTCTTCTGCCCTTTATTTCAGTGCACACATGTGCATGTTTAGCACTGTGTTTTAATCTCTGTAACTTTATTACCGTTGGATGCAGCTGCCTGATGATCAATGCATGAATGAATAACATCGTGCGTGATCGCGCGTCGCGGTAAAGCCGTCTTTTATATAATTTGATCAATCCATGACATCCATGCGTGATCGCGCGTCGCGGTGAAATCCGTCTTTTATATAATTTGATCAATCCATCAATCAAATATTGAATGAGAAGACATAGTGTAGTACTTCAAAGTGGAAGGATCATAACACACGTCTAAGGTATTTTTTCCCCTGACTTTCTGTTGGTAAGGTTTTGACTCTTTCACATCAGTGCACGGCTGATTCAAGCCATGCATTTAGGGGTAAAAAGGTACCTTTGTACATATTAATAATGTAATGTAAACATACAGCATTTTTAAATTTAGCAATTAAAAGCATGGGTCTATTCATGGAATAAATTATAGCCTACTTGCAGTGTTAGCTGCAAGTAGTTTTACTCCACATGTATTTATTTGAAAACTCAATTAGCCTACTAGTTATTTTTTAGATTGTATTATTACAAAACATACACTAAACAACGTCCGTCCTATATTTCTATATTGCAATATTGATACTTTATCATCTCTATTTATTCTTATTCTAAGAGTTCTAGATGACCTTCTTTTACTAAGTGTCCACTCAAGTCATTCTGTGCAGTTGACAGTGTGGAGTGGTTAGAGGATGGGGGGAGTGTTTATGCAAGTATCTAGGGGTGGAGACAAGTATCTACTGTCACACCCATTCCTGGGCTCAGAGATGCTAAATAATTTGAAATCTTAGAATGACAAATTCTGTACTTTGGTGTTTACAGTTCAACAAGTTTCAAATGGTCATATCTTCTTCATTTTCCTAATTTCAATGAGCAATACATCATATGAAAAGTTACAGTGTGCAGTTTCATAATATGTAAAGAACTGAAAAATGACCATGGCCCCCTTGTATATTAAACCACTGTCCCCGGTCACATATTGGTTCAGATGCATAAACATCACGCAGAGTTTGGCCAACCCGTGAAGCCGATGGTTTGGTTTGACCAATCGCGGCTAGCCGAGGCCTGCTGACCTCCCTAATATGGTAAATTGATCACCATAGCAACTAGGGCTGAACAATATGAGGAAAATGTCATACATATCTAGATATGTATGGGGCACAGACCATGTCTGCTTTCCTCGTACAGTGAGGTCGCTTCGCTTCGCTGCTCTCGCCTATGCTTGCATTCCTCAACTGATATCCATATGCTTTATTTTATTTTTTTAACGATGGTGTGTGTCTCTGATTGGTCCTCCAGGTGTGGGACATCGAGTCTAAAGAGCAGGTGAGGACTCTGACCGGTCACGTGGGAACCGTCTACGCCCTGGCGGTCATCTCCACCCCCGACCAGACCAAGGTCTTCAGCGCCTCCTACGACCGCTCCCTCAGGGTGAGTTCAGTGCCTCCTCTACGACCGCTCCCTCAGGGTGAGTTCAGTGCCTCCTCTACGACCGCTCCCTCAGGGTGAGTTCAGTGCCTCCTCTACGACCGCTCCCTCAGGGTGAGTTCAGTGCCTCCTCTACGACCGCTCCCTCAGGGTGAGTTCAGTGCCTCCTCTACGACCGCTCCCTCAGGGTGAGTTCAGTGCCTCCTCTACCACCGCTCCCTCAGGGTGAGTTCAGTGCCTCCTCTACGACCGCTCCCTCAGGGTGAGTTCAGTGCCTCCTCTACGACTGCTCCCTCAGGGTGAGTTCAGTGCCTCCTCTACGACCGCTCCCTCAGGGTGAGTTCAGTGCCTCCTCTACGACCGCTCCCTCAGGGTGAGTTCAGTGCCTCCTCTACCACCGCTCCCTCAGGGTGAGTTCAGTGCCTCCTCTACGACCGCTCCCTCAGGGTGAGTTCAGTGCCTCCTCTACGACCGCTCCCTCAGGGTGAGTTCAGTGCCTCCTCTACGACCGCTCCCTCAGGGTGAGTTCAGTGCCTCCTCTACGACCGCTCCCTCAGGGTGAGTTCAGTGCCTCCTCTACCACCGCTCCCTCAGGGTGAGTTCAGTGCCTCCTCTACCACCGCTCCCTCAGGGTGAGTTCAGTGCCTCCTCTACGACCGCTCCCTCAGGGTGAGGAAGATACCAGTGGACACAGTGTTTTTTTTATTATTATTATTATTTAATTATTTATTTACCCAGGGAAGTAGCTGAGCACAGGTGCTTATTCTCAGCAACGCCCTGCACATAGAAACACACAGACAGCCACACACACACACACACACACACACACACACACACACACACACACACACACACACACACACACACATTAAAACCTGGGAGCTGACCAGTACAACCACAGTCTTATACTGTTGGCCACTAAGCAGCTCCAGGGGGAGCAGTTGGGGGTTCAGTGCCTTATTGCTCGAGGGCACTTCAGCGGTGTTGGGTGAGTGATGACAATCACTTCCCCACCCAGATTCTTCCTGCCTGTCCGGGGAATCGAACCGGCAACCTTTCGGCAACAAGGGCGCTCCTCTAACCCTTAGGCCACCGCTGCCCCTGAAATGTGTGCATGGGTGGCCCGGCTGGCCACAGTCTTTCTAGACCAGTGGACACAGTGTGTGCATGTGTGGCCCGGCTGGCCACAGTCTTTCTAGACCAGTGGACACAGTGTGTGCATGTGTGGCCCGACTGGCCACAGTCTTTCTAGACCAGTGGACACAGTGTGTGCATGTGTGGCCCGGCTGGCCACAGTCTTTCTAGACCAGTGGACACAGTGTGTGCATGTGTGGCCCGACTGGCCACAGTCTTTCTAGACCAGTGGACACAGTGTGTGCATGTGTGGCCCGACTGGCCACAGTCTTTCTAGACCAGTGGACACAGTGTGTGCATGTGTGGCCCGACTGGCCACAGTCTTTCTAGACCAGTGGACACAGTGTGTGCATGTGTGGCCCGACTGGCCACAGTCTTTCTAGACCAGTGGACACAGTGTGTGCATGTGTGGCCCGACTGGCCACAGTCTTTCTAGACCAGTGGACACAGTGTGTGCATGTGTGGCCCGACTGGCCACAGTCTTTCTAGACCAGTGGACACAGTGTGTGCATGGGTGGCCCGGCTGGCCACAGTCTTTCTAGACCAGCGCTTCTCAATATCTGCTCTCCCATTTTGTCCCCTCTCTGAGCTAACACACATTTAGCTGGAGACAGGGGTCCCCCCGGGGGGGAGACAGGGGGCCCCCGGGGGCCCACTGTGAGAACCACTGTTCTAGATGAATAAACTAACTCTATTTGAGGTTTTTGAAAATATTGAGCCAATGAAAAGGATTAAAAAGCACTTCGGACATGACCTCTTAACTTCATTGGACCCTCAAACTGTCTGTTAAAGCAGCTAACTCCCCCCTCTCATGCAAGTACAGTAATTGTCAATATACAAAGTCACAATACCAACTTTGATGAGGCAGTGTTGCATTGTTTTAAACAATATCTTCATTTCCTGAAACATGTATATTATTGATTTCCTGAAAAATGAACATTTTGGAGTTAGGTGGTTTCTCCCTGACAGCAGATATAGATATACTGTGCATATCAATGAATATACATGATGTACAGTAATACACCGGATATGAGCAAAAATGATCATTTCCATTCGTAGTCCACACATACAGTACTTACAGTACATACAGTACATAAACAACAAAGCAACATTACAAGAGGAAAACAATGAACGGTAAAATGATTCACAACTTAAATCCACGCTAAATTATTCAAAGCTTCCTCAGTTCTTCTAACATTATTACAACTTAGGTGTATTTGTTTGTGGTCAGTGTCTTTCATTATGTATTTCCTTATCTTTCTAACTGTGTGTGTGTGTGTGTGTGTGTGTGTGTGTGTGTGTGTGTGTGTGTGTGTGTGTGTGTGTGTGTGTGTGTGTGTGTGCGTGTGCGTGTGCGTGCGTTTAGGTGTGGAGCATGGACAACATGATCTGCACCCAGACCCTGTTGAGACACCAGGGCAGTGTAACAGCCCTCGCCGTCTCCAGGGGGCGCCTCTTCTCTGGAGCCGTCGACAGCACTGTCAAGGTGAGACCCCGTCAATAAGCTTTAGTCTGACCCCTCCGCCCATTCTGATTGGATGGAGTCGACGGCCGAGTCCCATTAGCACCCTGGACCGCGCCATCTTAACCCATTCTGACCTGAGATAAGATTCTAAAAATGTCTTCTACATCCCTCCATTTTCTGAGAAAGCTGTGTTTCTATGTCAGTCGATTTTTCTAAAATAGCAGACCTACAAGCTCATAGCGCGCCACTCGGTGGCGCGCTATGAGCTTGTAGATCTGCTATTTTTCAATAGCTAAAGCATAATGCTAACACCAAAAAGGGTTCCCGCCCCAAAATGGGTTAAGTTGCGCGCGCATCTACGTGCGCTCTATGCCCTTTTATCTCCAGATCGACGCCATGAATGTCGTTTCCGGTCAAAACAAGGTTTTTCCAACAGCCGACAGCAGGAGGCACTGTGATACTCGCGGTCGCAAAAGTGCGATGAATAAATACTAAGGCTGTTAAAATTATCACGTTATAATGGCATTAATTCATTTCGGAAAATGAATTGCGTTAACGCAACTAAACTCATTGTGAGTTTGTGACGGCCCCGAAATGGGTCCCCGAGCCGTCTGTTCATGACGCCTGTCACTCACCCCTGTCAACCGCCTGTTTTAAATGCCCTGTTGATTTCGCATGGTGTGCGAGTGTGGAGACAAGACCAGACAGACAGACAGACAGACAGAGCGAGCGGTGGTATTTCACTCATTTTATTTCAGACCCATTTCATTAAAAGCCTCCCTGTGCGGTCAGACGGTCTTATCCTATAAAATGTCACAGTGTACACATCGAAAAGCAACACAGCAGACAATGTGTTATTATATATATGTCTTCTGTTATTTTCCAGGAGCGATTACTTTACAAAAGATCTCAGTCATTCAGAAATAGTGTTTGTTCATGAGCCGGTCACTGAGCTGTCATTGACTCCAGTGTTCATGAGCTGGTCACTGGGCTCTCATTGACTCCAGTGTTCATGAGCTGGTCACTGAGCTCTCATTGACTCCAGTGTTCATGAGCTGGTCACTGGGCTCTCATTGACTCCAGTGTTCATGAGCTGGTCACTGAGCTCTCATTAATTGACTCCAGTGTTCATGAGCTGGTCACTGAGCTCTCATTAATTGACTCCAGTGTTCATGAGCTGGTCACTGAGTTCTCATTGGCTCCAGTGTTCATGAGCCGGTCACTGAGCTCTCATTAATTGACTCCAGTGTTCATGAGCTGGTCACTGAGCTCTCATTAATTGACTCCAGTGTTCATGAGCTGGTCACTGAGCTCTCATTAATTGACTCCAGTGTTCATGAGCTGGTCACTGAGCTCTCATTAATTGACTCCAGTGTTCATGAGCTGGTCACTGAGCTCTCATTGACTCCAGTGCATTCTGCCAAACGTCCGGGGTGCAGTTTGGCTTCCATGGTGCGACGAATCTGCCGTTTGGAATGACGTCGGGGACCATTTCATATACAGTACCTTGAGGCCTGACTGTACACTGGGATGTGTCTAAAAAACACTGGGACTGCACTAGTACATGCATGACATAAAATGGTAAATGGTGCATTTATATAGCGCCTTCATCCAAGGCGCTTTACATAGATTAATTTGTGCATTACATTCACACATTCACACACCGATGGTGGAGGAAACCATGCAAGGCACCAACCTGCACACCCTGGAGCAGTTAGGGGTTCAGCGTCTTGCTCAAGGACACTAACTCTGGGGGAGCCCGGGATCGAACCGGGAACCATCCGGCTGTTCTACCGGCCACTCTACCCCCTGATCCACTGCCACCCCCATAAAGTGTCTTTCAGTTACTAAGCACAATTAGAGCTACTAATACCTGAACTTCTGGATTGATTGAAACCTTTATTTCAGGGGAATCCAACTGAGACCAAGGTCTCTTTTTCAACGGCGCCCTGTATACAGGGTTAGGGGTTAACCTAGGTTAGGGGTTAACCCCTAACCCTGTATACAAACCAGTGTTTTTTTGGCAGCAAATTCATATTTTAGTTTAGTCATAGTCTTCGGAATTAAACATTTAGTTTTAGTCATATTTTTGTCACCTGGAATGTTTTAGTGTTGGTCTAGTTTTAGTCGACTAAATATCATGAGATTTTAGTCGACTAAATCTACGGTTGATTTAGTCGACTAAAATGTATTTTGGCGAGCCTTGATGCCGTCGTAATGACAGATTTACACTGCGACGCGTTGTGGGCTTGTAGATCGGCTATTTTCAGCATGCAACTAAGTGTAACATTACTTATACTGGATCTCTTGTCCACTAGTCCCTTCCTAACATTTTAGTCTAGTTTTTATCTGTTGACGAAATTGTCAGTACATTTAGTTTTAGTCATCATAGCTTAATTTTCATTTAGTTTCCATTTAGTTATCGTCAGTGGAAAAAGGTAGTCGACAAACATTTTTAGTCGACGAAAACAACACTGATACAAACAACTTTATCTAATGCTTTTCTAAGTAGTAAGTCTCTCTCTCTCTCTCTCTCTCTCTCTCTCTCTCTCTCTCTCTCTACCATAGGTATGGACATACTAAGTCTCTCTCTCTCTCTCTCTCTCTACCATAGGTCTGGACGTGCTAGAAGAGCAGAGGATGGGATGAGGTCATCCAGCTGACCCTCCGAACAGAACCTCATATTTCATGTCAAACTGGACCGTGGCAAGCTTTGACCTTTTTACCTTCTCACACATTTTCCTGCTTTTCGCACCGGGTTTCTGGGATTCATTTGTGTTTCTATATGACCTCAGAAGATTCACCACCACTTCAGGATCAAACTGCATCGGAACAATTTTACTAAAAAGAAATTATTAAAAAAAAGACTTTGACACCCTGACATTGCTTGTAGGGACGTTGGTGTCACACATTGAGGTCACGCTGCCCTGTGAGGTCGCTGTGACCGACGCTCCGCACCAGTGCATTTTGAGATATTTTTTTTGTGGCTTACGCCTTTTATTGATTTTTCGAAGGGACAGACAGTAGGCTGACAGGAAACGGGAGAGAGATGGGGGGAAGACATGCAGTAAAGGCCGTGTCGGGCTCGGGAGTCGAACCCGCGGCACACTGCGACTGGATTACCAGTCGGGTGCCCAGACGGTTAAGCCACCGCCTGGACCTGCACCAACAAAACGAGGAGGAGCTGCCTTTCCTTTTATGCTTTTGCGCCAATCGACGGGCGGCACCGAGCCGAACTCTTCTTCGACTGGCAGACGCTGCCGCGAATCATAGCAAGACGGGAGCAGAGAGTAGTCTGGGTAATGGACTAAGGGAGCAGAGAATAGTCTGGGTAATGGACTAAGGGAGCAGAGAATAGTCTGGGTAATGGACTAAGGGAGCAGAGAGTAGTCTGGGTAATGGACTAAGGGAGCAGAGAATAGTCTGGGTAATGGACTGAAAGGTAGTAGGGTGTCCTGCCTGCTTTTTATGGATACACCCGCCACTGAGAAACTGCATTGACGATGCCTGTATTCCATACTGTAGAATTAAGTCTATTGGCCGGTTTCATGGACATGACCTAATGACAGAGTCACAGAAGAGCACCCCACCCCCTCCTCCTTCCCCTTCATTTTCGTACGGCGATATCCGCACAAGGCTTGACTTGAAGTTAACGTAAGGCTTAATAACACAGATAAAATAAATATAATACTGTCATAATCGCCACAATAACCGCTAAACATATATTTATATCTACAACATTTAGAGAGTGTTGTAAAAAAGAAAAAAGTTATGAATCCCATAAAGTTTAGTATTGACTGCCAGGTTTGTGCTGAGAATGAGAATGGTGGAAATCTTCTAGCCAGGTGATGCTTAATAGTTCAACTGTGTCAGTTTCACTGTCGGGGTTTCGTTCACACTGTCGTGTAATGAAGAAGCAGTGCTGCCTAGAGCAGTGGTTGTAGATTTTACAATACAAAACGGGGGTCTCAAGAGATATAAATGCCATTAAATGGGGTTCCATAGCCTATTACATTGCTAAACGTCAGTCTCGATAAACACAATCGATGCATCGTGACATGGTCGGCTTGTGAAAAGCATCTCGCATCGTATGCACATTTCAACAATGTGTGTTTGAAAGTGCTCTGCTCGACCATGGGTATGTTGACAGCGTGAGTACGTATCCAATGGCTACAAATAACAATTCCATATCAATGATAGTTGGTTAGATTGAACTCCAAACAGCTATAGTTGTTCACAGCAGCTTGGAGTACAATTTGCAATAATTGGCAACTAAAGGAGATCCCATTTAGATATTCTGTTTGGATCCTTATGGGTCAAATTTTATGCTCTCAAAGTTAGGATCTTTGTTTGTGTGTGTGAATCTCACAGAATTTATTTTTTCCAATCTTGTAAATTACTGTCTATGTCTCGCGGCCATTTTATTTTTGAGGGGAATGTTTAAAACAAATTTTAGCATATTTCCCCTACATGCTCTCTGTTAATTTTTGTCACTGCATTCATGTCTGTGAAACCGGCTCTTTTAAGCAAGTTTTAAATAGGTGATCACTTTAAAAGAGATGAATGAATCTATAGATTTATATTTAGTGCCATGATAGAGCTGTATTCAAAGCCCGCTCAACGGTTGTTTAAATAGTTGTTTAAATGTGAAAAACGGTGCCGAATATGAAGATGTGCCCATAAGAACGACTTATCTTGGCCTGCACAATGGTGTGTGTGTGTGTGTGTGTGTGTGTGTGTGTGTGTGTGTGTGTGTGTGTGTGTGTGTGTGTGTGTGTGTGTGTGTGTGTGTGTGTGTGTGTGTGTGTGTGTGTGTGTGTGTGTGTGTGACTGTGTGTGCGTGTGACTGTGTGTGTGTGTGTGACTGTGTGTGTGTGTGTGACTGTGTGTGACTGTGTGTGTGTGTGTCTGTTTGTAAGTCATGTGTACTGTATGCTGTAGAGAATGATGTTCTTCAAAACAGAGGTGTAGGGAGGAGAAAGGGTGTGTGTTTGTCTGTATGTATGTATTTACGTACGTACGTGTGTAAGTTGTATGTGTGTAGCAGATATTCTACATTTCAACGAGTGCCATACATTGTGGATGAAAATATATTGATAAAATTGTATTATTATTATTATAAGAAGTTATTTGCATTCGCTATTGTTGTTCTCACATATTTGTCCCCTCACACTCTGTCTCTGTTTCAGCCCCTGTGACTTCGCTCTGTCTCTGTTTCAGCCCCTGTGACTTAATGTCAACGTAATGTTTTAATTGGCGTGATCCATAAGTTAACTAATAGCAGATTATTATTATTGCGACTGAAGGATTCCGAGTTCCCTCAGACATTTGTTTTAATATATCAGGCCCATGTCTGTATATCATAATATATAATATACATATATTATATATTATAGATATATAGATAATAATAATAATGTATCAGGCCCATGTCTGTATATTATAATAATAATGTATCAGGCCCATGTCTGTGAACCATAGTGACCCTTTTCTGGGACAAGCATTCACCAAAAGGAAACGGCTATATTTTCGACAAAGAGATTTGGTGTTTGACGGGAAAGATGTTAGGCTTAGTATACACCGCTGGGGTACAACGTTCGGGTTGAAGTGATTAACCCATTCTGACCTGAGATCAGATTCATACGAGGTTTCCACTGGACACACACTGGTCTGATTAAGATAAATTGAAACACTATAAAATGTGAAATTGATCGGAGAAGATGTTTTCCGGCAGGTTTTACGGACCCTGGAGGAATAAGTGTTCTGTTTTTTGTGCTATACCCAATTATAGCAGTTCAGAGTTCATTTCTAAACGGCTGCCTCTAGCTTGTATACTTTCAATGCTTTAGCGGCTCAAATTCCGTGACTTTGGACATAATTGAAATTTTGGGGAATTCATGAAAAGTTTAAACGAGTATTAAATCGCACTAAATTGAGATGGAAATAAACTAGATTTGACCTGGCATTTTGTATCACAGCAGTCTGACTTGTACCTTGCCTTGGTATAAGACAGAGTTGAGGGGAAGTGACAGCTATGAGCTTGTAGATCTGCTATGTACCTTGCCTTGGTAAGACAGAGTTGAGGGGAAGTGACAGCTATGAGCTTGTAGATCTGCTATGTACCTTGCCTTGGTAGGTAAGACAGAGTTGAGGGGATGTGACAGCTATGAGCTTGTAGATCTGCTATGTACCTGCCTTGGTATAGGACAGAGTTGAGGGGAAGTGACAGCTATGAGCTTGTAGATCTGCTATGTACCTTGCCTTGGTAAGACAGAGTTGAGGGGAAGTGACAGCTATGAGCTTGTAGATCTGCTATGTACCTTGCCTTGGTAGGTAGGGCAGAGTTGAGGGGAAGTTGAGGGCAGTGTCTTCACGGGATCAAAGGTTTAATTGATTTCTTGTATACTTGTAATCATGTAAGCCTGGTTTTGATCAATGATAAATAAAACTTGTACGCTTTGGAAACTGTCTGTACTCCTGTATGTAACAACAACGTGAGTAGAACCGAGTAGGCCTGAGGATTAATTTACATAATAATAATAATTATTATTATAATTTACATAATCACCTTGGTAACTTCTGAACAGTAAGAGTTGTCCTCTTCTCTTTCACTTTAACCCATTTAGACCTGATCTCAAATTTAAAAAAAAATCTTCTGAATCCTCCAGTTTCAAAAATAGCAGGCCTACAAGCTTGCAGCGCGCGACTCGGTGGCGCGCTACGAGCTCGTAGATCTGCTATTTTTCAATAACTAAATTATAACAATGTTTAAAACACCAAAAGGGGTTCCCGCCCCAAAATGGGTTTAACCTCATGTCACCTTTCAGTTCCTTTCACACATCAAGACCATCAACACTAAAGTGAAACTCTTAACTTCACCTTTCCTCTTTCCGGCCCCATGCCATCATTTATAGGCCGTGCACCCCCCACTCACTGGCACAGGTTTGACAATGATTGGTAAATACATATGCAGATACATTTCAGGCTAATAATGTCTCTCTGTAGGTTATGAGGTTTAGGTACTGAACCGATGCAACAGCTAGAATTCTAGATGAATTCATCCGAAAGAGAGTTGGAGGTGAAGAGTTCTGACTGGAGACATGGATGCTGTGTTTGTCATATTTGTGATACTGGTTGGAGCGTTTAATGGTGAGACGACTCATTATTTCCCACATATTCAAACTATATAATATATAGCATATATTATATGCCGTCAGGTGGAAACCTTGTAAGTCCAAAACCGTTAGTTTTTATTATTTTAACAACACAATTTAAAATTGTGAAAATAGATCTGCTATTTTCACTACTTGTGTGATGAAGTAGGGCATTCATTTACATAAAATAAATATGGAGATTGGCCTGGCAAGATTTCTGCCCAACAGCAATGAGGCTAGCTAGAGGATGGAGTTTGTAACAAAGTAAAGAAATGGGATGTTGAGCACACAGGTTCACTTTGAGGTGCATGCTTTTACAGGTTTTTTTTACCTTTTTCATATCAAGGTCCATTATTTAGTCAGCAAAATAAATATAATACTGTCATAATCGCCACAATAACCGCTAAACATATATTTATATGTACAACATTTAGACGAGTGTTGTAAAAAAGAAAAAAGTTATGAATCCCATAAAGTTTAGTATTGACTGCCAGGTTTGTGCTGAGAATGAGAATGGTGGAAATCTTCTAGCCAGGTGATGCTTAATAGTTCAACTGTGTCAGTTTCACTGTTTCGTTCACACTGTCGTGTAATGAAGAAGCAGTGCTGCCTAGAGCAGTGGTTGTAGATTTTACAATACAAAACGGGGGTCTCAAGAGATATAAATGCCATTAAATGGGGTTCCATAGCCTATTACATTGCTAAACGTCAGTCTCGATAAACACAATCGATGCATCGTGACATGGTCGGCTTGTGAAAAGCGTCTCGCATCGTATGCACATTTCAACAATGTGTGTTTGAAAGTGCTCTGCTCGACCATGGGTATGTTGACAGCGTGAGTACGTATCCAATGGCTACAAATAACAATTCCATATCAATGATAGTTGGTTAGATTGAACTCCAAACAGCTATAGTTGTTCACAGCAGCTTGGAGTACAATTTGCAATAATTGGCAACTAAAGGAGATCCCATTTAGATATTCTGTTTGGATCCTTATGGGTCAAATTTTATGCTCTCAAAGTTAGGATCTTTGTTTGTGTGTGTGAATCTCACAGAATTTATTTTTTCCAATCTTGTAAATTACTGTCTATGTCTCGCGGCCATTTTATTTTTGAGGGGAATGTTTAAAACACATTTTAGCATATTTCCCCTACATGCTCTCTGTTAATTTTTGTCACTGCATTCATGTCTGTGAAACCGGCTCTTTTAAGCAAGTTTTAAATAGGTGATCACTTTAAAAGAGATGAATGAATCTATAGATTTATATTTAGTGCCATGATAGAGCTGTATTCAAAGCCCGCTCAACGGTTGTTTAAATAGTTGTTTAAATGTGAAAAACGGTGCCGAATATGAAGATGTGCCCATAAGAACGACTTATCTTGGCCTGCACAATTGTGTGTGTGTGTGTGTGTGTGTGTGTGTGTGTGTGTGTGTGTGTGTGTGTGTGTGTGTGTGTGTGTGTGTGTGTGTGTGTGTGTGTGTGTGTGTGTGTGTGTGTGTGTGTGTGTGTGTGTGTGTGTGTGTGTGACTGTGTGTGACTGTGTGTGTGTGTGTGACTGTGTGTGTGTGTGTCTGTTTGTAAGTCATGTGTACTGTATGCTGTAGAGAATGATGTTCTTCAAAACAGAGGTGTAGGGAGGAGAAAGGGTGTGTGTTTGTCTGTATGTATGTATTTACGTACGTACGTGTGTAAGTTGTATGTGTGTAGCAGATATTCTACATTTCAACGAGTGCCATACATTGTGGATGAAAATATATTGATAAAATTGTATTATTATTATTATTATAAGAAGTTATTTGCATTCGCTATTGTTGTTCTCACATATTTGTCCCCTCACACTCTGTCTCTGTTTCAGCCCCTGTGACTTCGCTCTGTCTCTGTTTCAGCCCCTGTGACTTAATGTCAACGTAATGTTTTAATTGGCGTGATCCATAAGTTAACTAATAGCAGATTATTATTATTGCGACTGAAGGATTCCGAGTTCCCTCAGACATTTGTTTTAATATATCAGGCCCATGTCTGTATATCATAATATATAATATACATATATTATATATTATAGATATATAGATAATAATAATAATGTATCAGGCCCATGTCTGTATATTATAATAATAATGTATCAGGCCCATGTCTGTGAACCATAGTGACCCTTTTCTGGGACAAGCATTCACCAAAAGGAAACGGCTATATTTTCGACAAAGAGATTTGGTGTTTGACGGGAAAGATGTTAGGCTTAGTATACACCGCTGGGGTACAACGTTCGGGTTGAAGTGATTAACCCATTCTGACCTGAGATCAGATTCATACGAGGTTTCCACTGGACACACACTGGTCTGATTAAGATAAATTGAAACACTATAAAATGTGAAATTGATCGGAGAAGATGTTTTCCGGCAGGTTTTACGGACCCTGGAGGAATAAGTGTTCTGTTTTTTGTGCTATACCCAATTATAGCAGTTCAGAGTTCATTTCTAAATGGCTGCCTCTAGCTTGTATACTTTCAATGCTTTAGCGGCTCAAATTCCGTGACTTTGGACATAATTGAAATTTTGGGGAATTCATGAAAAGTTTAAACGAGTATTAAATCGCACTAAATTGAGATGGAAATAAACTAGATTTGACCTGGCATTTTGTATCACAGCAGTCTGACTTGTACCTTGCCTTGGTATAAGACAGAGTTGAGGGGAAGTGACAGCTATGAGCTTGTAGATCTGCTATGTACCTTGCCTTGGTAAGACAGAGTTGAGGGGAAGTGACAGCTATGAGCTTGTAGATCTGCTATGTACCTTGCCTTGGTAGGTAAGACAGAGTTGAGGGGATGTGACAGCTATGAGCTTGTAGATCTGCTATGTACCTGCCTTGGTATAGGACAGAGTTGAGGGGAAGTGACAGCTATGAGCTTGTAGATCTGCTATGTACCTTGCCTTGGTAAGACAGAGTTGAGGGGAAGTGACAGCTATGAGCTTGTAGATCTGCTATGTACCTTGCCTTGGTAGGTAGGGCAGAGTTGAGGGGAAGTTGAGGGCAGTGTCTTCACGGGATCAAAGGTTTAATTGATTTCTTGTATACTTGTAATCATGTAAGCCTGGTTTTGATCAATGATAAATAAAACTTGTACGCTTTGGAAACTGTCTGTACTCCTGTATGTAACAACAACGTGAGTAGAACCGAGTAGGCCTGAGGATTAATTTACATAATAATAATAATTATTATTATAATTTACATAATCACCTTGGTAACTTCTGAACAGTAAGAGTTGTCCTCTTCTCTTTCACTTTAACCCATTTAGACCTGATCTCAAATTTAAAAAAAAATCTTCTGAATCCTCCAGTTTCAAAAATAGCAGGCCTACAAGCTTGCAGCGCGCGACTCGGTGGCGCGCTACGAGCTCGTAGATCTGCTATTTTTCAATAACTAAATTATAACAATGTTTAAAACACCAAAAGGGGTTCCCGCCCCAAAATGGGTTTAACCTCATGTCACCTTTCAGTTCCTTTCACACATCAAGACCATCAACACTAAAGTGAAACTCTTAACTTCACCTTTCCTCTTTCCGGCCCCATGCCAT
>NC_139708.1:37262768-37277877 GCF_964188405.1 Protomyctophum parallelum
CAGGACAGTATAGTGCTTCACTGAGACAGGACAGGACAGTATAGTGCTTCACTGAGACAGGACAGGACAGTATAGTGGTTCACTGAGACAGGACAGGACAGTATAGTGCTTCACTGAGACAGGACAGGACAGTATAGTGCTTCACTGAGACAGGACAGTATAGTGCTTCACTGAGACAGGACAGGACAGCACAGGACAGTATAGTGCTTCACTGAGACAGGACAGGACAGTATAGTGCTTCACTGAGACAGGACAGGACAGTATAGTGCTTCACTGAGACAGGACAGGACAGGACAGGACAGTATAGTGCTTCACTGAGACAGGACAGTATACTGCTTCACTGAGACAGGACAGGACAGTATAGTGCTTCACTGAGACAGGACAGGACAGTATAGTGCTTCACTGAGACAGGACAGGACAGGACAGTATAGTGCTTCACTGAGACAGGACAGGACAGTATAGTGCTTCACTGAGACAGGACAGGACAGGACAGTATAGTGCTTCACTGAGACAGGACAGGACAGTATAGTGCTTCACTGAGACAGGACAGGACAGGACAGTATAGTGCTTCACTGAGACAGGACAGGACAGGACAGGACAGTATAGTGCTTCACTGAGACAGGACAGGACAGTATAGTGCTTCACTGAGACAGGACAGTATAGTGCTTCACTGAGACAGGACAGTATAGTGCTTCACTGAGACAGGACAGGACAGTATAGTGCTTCACTGAGACAGGGCAGGACAGTATAGTGCTTCACTGAGACAGGACAGGACAGTATAGTGCTTCACTGAGACAGGACAGTATAGTGCTTCACTGCACAGCCCCGCCCCCACCACAACCATCTCTCTATGTCTATCTGCCTCACTCTATCTATCTATCTACAGCCCCACCACAACCCTCTCTATGTATCTGTCTGTCTGTCTGTCTGTCTGTTGTGATCTATTTTATATTCTAGACCAGGGGTGGGCAACTTTGACGATGTTGGAGAGGGCCACTATATTTCCACACTCACTCCCTAGGGCCATATATTACTGTCGTAGCAAAAGTAGCCGATCTACAAGCTCAAAGCGTGTCGCAGCGTGACGCGTTTTGAGCTTGTTTTTTGTCATTTCAAATGCCTTTTAATTATATGTGTGTTGAGCATTGAGCTACTCATTTAGACTGAAGTAATTAAAGCAGGTCATGGTTGCATGTTGTGGAATTGTAAACAGCTGAAACCAATATTATATCAGTATTCTGATATTAACCTGAGGGCCACAATAAGTGAAGGTGGGGGCCGCATGTGGCCCCTGGGCCGCCAGTTGCCCACCCCTGATCTAGACCCTCTGTCTGTCTGTCTGTCTATCTGTTGTGATCTATTTTACTGTATATTCTAGACCCTCTGTCTGTCTATCTGTTGTGATCTATTTTATATTCTAGACCCTCTGTCTGTCTGTCTGTCTGTCTATCTGTTGTGATCTATTTTATATTCTAGACCCTCTGTCTGTCTGTCTGTCTGTCTGTCTGTCTATTTTATATTCTAGACCCTCTGTCTGGCTGGGTGGTGCATGTGTGACGTGATTCTCTGCGGCCAGAGAGACCAAGGACGTGCCACAGAGACAGCAGTATCACAAGGTTGACTCAGACAGGGAATGACATATAGGGGTGCATACTTAGTTTAGACTAATGCCTGGTCTAACTGCGTTAAGGTTAGGTTTAGGTATGCTGCCCCGTGGGAGGTGAGGGTTAATGTTAGGTTTAGGTGTGCTGCCCCGTGGGAGGTTAGGGTGAGGGTTAGGTGTGCTGCCCCGTGGGAGGTGAGGGTTAGTGTGAGGGCTAATGTTAGGTGTAGGTGTGCTGCCCCGTGGTAGGTGAGGGTTAGGTTTAGGTGTGCTGCCCCGTGGGAGGTTAGGGTTAGGGTGAGGGTTAATGTTAGGTTTAGGTGTGCTGCCCTGTGGGAGGTTAGGGTTAGGGTGAGGGTTAATGTTAGGTTTAGGTGTGCTGCCCTGTGGGAGGTTAGGGTGAGGGTTAAGGTTAGGTTAGGTTTAGGTGTGCTGCCCTGTGGGAGGTTAGGGTTAGGGTGAGGGTTAAGGTTAGGTTTAGGTGTGCTGCCCCCTGTGGGAGGTTAGGTTTATAGGGTGAGGGATGAGACAAGAAGATATGAGACGTAGAAAGGTGACGTGATCAGGATGACCTCACTGTAGGCGACATCTAACGGATGCATCTCTTATCAATAGTGTCTGTCTGTCTGTCTGTCTGTCTGTCTGTCTGTCTGTGACTCTGTTATGTTGCTCCTCCATGTCTGAATTATATTCGAGGCAGTGTTTCTGTTCTCTTTTATGTAGATGAACAACATGTCCACAGCAGCTGACAGTTGATAGATTCTACAAATCTATCGTCTATCTCTACTCTCTCTCTCTCTCTCTCTCTCTCTCTCTCTCTCTCTCTCTCTCTCTCTCTCTCTCTCTCTAATAATCTATTGTAAGACACTGCATGGGACATTTGTTGTGCTTTATTGTTCGTCTCTCAGTGTAAGAAAAGGCACACAGTCAAGTCAACGGTGTGACTTTGAGAGAGGGTAAAAGAGCACCCATAGATTGAGGATAAAGTGGAGCTAAAATAAGATTTAGCATAATTTGCAATCACGTACAGTAGGCATTCTATGTCCCTCCCAACAGCACACGCCGGTCCTGCATGTCTCAGCTAGTATGCTCTCACACACACACACACACACACACACAGACACACACACGGACACACTTTTGACCTGGATAGACAACAGGAAAAGCCTCCCCATTGACTGGGTCCATTAGGGGCCAGTGTGCAGCTGAGCCACATGCTGTACGTCACAAAGAGATGCACAAACGCACGCACGCATGCACACACACGCAAGCACGCACGCACGCACGCACACACACACACACACACACACGCATGCACAAACACAGACACACAAGCCTGCACACACACACACGCATGCACATACGTTATGCATGCTGGGGGGAGGGAGGGAGGGAGGGAGGGAAGGGGAAAAGTGGAACACATACTATCAAATCAGAGTGCAGTTTTTGCCACACTTTATTTAATAGAATCATACAACACAGAAACGGCACCAGGGAATATTATGCTGCACATGCATTTAGAAGGCATTACATATACATTCCCAAGTCTGTTTGATTTCTGTTAAAAAATGAGAGTGAGAGAGGGAGAGAGAGAGGGGGAGAGACAGAGAGAGGGGGGGGAGAGGGACAGAGAGGGCGGAGAGAGAGGGGGGAGAGACAGAGAGAGGGGGGGAGAGGGACAGAGAGGGCGGAGAGAGAGACAGAGAGAGAGAGAGAGAGAGAGACAGAGAGGGGGGAGAGAGAGAGAGACAGAGACAGAGAGGGGGGAGAGACAGAGAGAGAGAGACAGAGAGGGGGGGGGAGAGAGAGAGAGAGAGGGGGGAGAGGGACAGAGAGGGGGGAGAGAGAGACAGAGAGAGACAGAGAGGGGGGAGAGAGAGAGAGAGGGGGGAGAGGGACAGAGAGGGGGGAGAGAGAGACAGAGAGAGAGAGAGAGAGAGAGAGAGAGAGAGAGACAGAGAGGGGGGAGAGAGAGAGAGAGAGAGAGGCAGAGACAGAGAGGGGGGAGAGACAGAGAGAGAGAGACAGAGAGGGGGGAGAGAGAGAGAGAGAGAGAGAGAGGGGGGAGAGGGACAGAGAGGGGGGAGAGACAGACAGAGAGGGGGAGAGACAGAGAGAGAGAGACGGGCAGAGAGTCAGAATGGTTACAGGATGGGATTTGCTTCTTCATGCGGAAGAGGATAGAGCACCTCAGAGAAAAGCATGTGCACACACACACACACACACACACACACACACACACACACACACACACACTGGTCCCTGCCTCTGCCTGTCTCTGTATCTCTGTCTGTCAGTCAGTTCAAAGTGGTCACTGCCAAGTCCAAAGCAAGATACAAATTTGGACATACGTCCATTTCTCTCTCTGTCTGTCAGGCTGTCGGCTTCTGTATTTGTCTCTGTCTCTGACTTTGTGTTTTGTCTGTCTCTTGCAGGCTCTTTCTGTCCCTCTCCATCTGTGTCCATCTGTCCCTGTAAAGCCTGTATGCATGTACGATGGTCACATTATGGGACGCTGGCCTGCATGCTTGCAGATAATCTTGTTATTTTCGGCGAGTGTCCAGATATCTCTCGTTACTTAGTTAGTTAGTTACTTTATTGACACAAATGTATAAAACATTGGGTCCAAACAATAATAAAAAACCCATGAATAAAAAACTTAAAAAAGGTACAATACATTAAAATATACAATACAGAAACCCTTTACAACAGGAGCTTTCTATTGCTCCACAAGTGACAGGCAGGCATGTAGCATAATATGCAAAGTCTCTCTGTTAGTGCCCACAAAGAGTGAGCTCAAATTAATACCCTCGTGTCCATATTTCACTCTGATATCTTGGAGGACACACCAGTATGTGCTGTTCGTTTTGTATACCAGTCTCACATTGGCAAAACCGCTGTTCAGGTGGTATGCGCAGTCATACACACTGTGTGTGTGTGTATGACTGCGCATAGGTTATCCTCAAATAGTCCTCAATGTAAGGTGTACTGCTGGTGCTGGGATAGAGTGGGTGAACAGATAGATCTGGGTTGATGGCTTGGTATGTCTTATTATATCTTGTTCCCTCTTTGGATTGTAATTTATGAATCATGTCCCTTCGGTCACTCTCGATATGATCTCGTTTTTCCATTATCTCAGATAAATGAGAATACATGACTTGATTCTCCTTTTTCAGCAATTGAAGAACATATACCACAAGGGGTCATCAAGCATGCCATTCCGCTGCTGTATGTTGGTGAAGAACCTGTCTTGCTTTTCTCTCAACAAAGCTTGCATTGAAGGCAGTCCTGCTTCTAACAGGCAGGTTACGTTAGGGGTAGTAACCCTCACCCCAAGTAGGGATTTCACTCCAGCCGTGTAGAGTTTCAACAGACTCAAACAAGCCTCACACCCATACAATATAGCTGATGAGAAAGCAGCCTCAAAAACCTCACGTTTTACACAGAATGCAGCATCATAGTTGGTGGTCAGGAACAGTGTTGTTTTCGTCGACTAAAACTAAGGCGAAAAATGTTCGTCGACTACCTTTTTCCACTGAAGAAAACTAAATGGAAACTAAATGAAAACTATGCTATGGTGACTAAAACTAAGACTAAATATACTGACAATTTCGTCAACAAATAAAAACTAGACTAAAATGTTAGGAAGGGACTAGTGGACAAGAGATCCAGTTTCATGCTGGGTTCATGCTGAAAATAGCAGATCTACAATCTCACAACGCGTCACGCTGCTATTTTCAGATCTGCTATTTTCAACATTTTCAACCAAAGTGTAAAATATGTCATTACAACGACATCAAGGCCTGTCAAAACACATTTTAGTCGACTAAATCACCTGTAGATTTAGTCGACTAAAATCTCATGACATTTAGTCGACTAAAACTAGACTAACACTAATACATTCCAGGTGACAAAAATGTGACTAAAACTAAGTTAAAACTATTCAAGAGACTATGACTAAAACTAAAATAGAAATTTGCTGCCAAAAACAACACTGGTCAGGAAGATAATCAGTTTGTTTAGGTGCTTTGTCTTCTCCTTTGCATGTAGGGCAAGTGAGTTTGGGGCATTTCCATCAGCAGTGAAGATGGCTCCAAGATATGTGTAACTGTCACAATGCTTCACTGTAAGGGAAGCAAGCTGAATAGGTTGCCTTGTCTTCATCACATCCCGATATAGCCATAAATTTGGTTTTACTTTCATTACATCCACCTCTCTTCCTGGTTCCTGCCACCTCTCTCGTGCAGTTTACAGTACAGTATACAGTACAGTATGTCATCTCCCTATCAACATTATGCCCGTTCACCGCTGTTTGTCTCGCTCTCTTACAATTACAATTTAGGCATTTAGCAGACGCTCTTAATCCAGAGCGACTTACATTAAGCAAGAACAAAAAAAGCATGGGAATAAATCACATAAAAACATTTATCAAGAAACATGCGTAAGCTAAGAAAGTAACAGTGGAATATCTATATAATTAAGCTATACATATAAACTATACATCTATACTACTATGCTATACATATGTACGTACTATGACGTGCTATGACTACATACAATGCAATTATAGTGCTGTCTACATAACATGCTATAAGTCTGTATCAAATGCTATCTAAGTCTACAGAAATGCTATCTCTTATCTCTACCACCCTCTCCCTTTCTCCTCGCTCTCTTGGAACCCCCAAAAATCACCACGTCTCCTTCGGCTGCTTCTCTCTGTTCATCCATTTTTACAGAAAAGCTGTTTCTGATCACAGCCAGACCGTACAGTCCATATGAGATGTTTCTGATCATAGCCAGACCGTACAGTCCATATGAGATGTTTCTGATCATAGCCAGACCGTACAGTCCATATGAGATGTGTGTCATGAATTAATGATTAGTGCTGCTGAGTAAGACTCTTAAGTGCTGCTCCCACTTGGTTGGTGGTGTGCGTGTGTGCGTGCGCGTGCGTGCGTTTTGTACAACAAAAAACTTTTTAAAATTCTATAGCTTTCAAAAATGTAATCTTTGAAAATGAATGCTGTAATAATATGCAGTAACCATAATTAGACGCGGTCAGTGGATATCATCCCGGCTCCTCCTCCTGTCCACATGTGGAAGTGTCCTTGGGCGAGACACTGAACCCTACATTGAAGTGTCCTTGGGCAAGACACTGAACCCCACATTGAAGTGTCCTTGGGCGAGACACTGAACCCCACATTGAAGTGTCCTTGGGCAAGACACTGAACCCTACATTGAAGTGTCTTTGGGCAAGACACTGAACCCTACATTGAAGTGTCTTTGGGCAAGACACTGAACCCTACATTGAAGTGTCCTTGGGCGAGACACTGAACCCTACATTGAAGTGTCCTTGGGCAAGACACTGAACCCCACATTGAAGTGTCCTTGGGCAAGACACTGAACCCCACATTGAAGTGTCCTTGGGCAAGACACTGAACCCTACATTGAAGTGTCCTTGGGCAAGACACTGAACCCTACATTGAAGTGTCTTTGGGCAAGACACTGAACCCTACATTGAAGTGTCCTTGGGCGAGACACTGAACCCTACATTGAAGTGTCCTTGGGCAAGACACTGAACCCCACATTGAAGTGTCCTTGGGCAAGACACTGAACCCCACATTGAAGCGTCCTTGGGCAAGACACTGAACCCCACATTGAAGTGCCTTGGGCAAGACACTGAACCCCACATTGAAGTGTCTTTGGGCAAGACACTGAACCCCACATTGAAGTGTCTTTGGGCAAGACACTGAACCCTACATTGAAGTGTCTTTGGGCAAGACACTGAACCCCACATTGAAGTGTCTTTGGGCAAGACACTGAACCCCACATTGAAGTGTCTTTGGGCAAGACACTGAACCCCACATTGAAGTGTCTTTGGGCAAGACACTGAACCCCACATTGAAGTGTCTTTGGGCAAGACACTGAACCCCACACTGCCTCCAATGAGTCGGTCGGTGTGAGCTCGCCACCTTCGGTGTGTGCATGTGGGAAGTGAGGACGCTGGTGTTGACTGTTCGCCGCTTCACCTCCCAATGTATGAATGAATGAACCTTCACCTCCCAATTTATGAATGAATGAACCTTCACCTCCCAATGTATGAATGAATGAACCGTTGTAAAGCACTTTGAGCACTTGGAAAAGCGCTATAAAAATAATGCAATTCATTATCATGTGGTCCAGTTTCTTACATGCATGATTGATACTTTTAACCATGCACTTATACTGGCCACTATTTATTATTTATTATAATTATCAAAATGAAACGCAGATCTCTAAAAATATGATCTTCCGTTCTTCATTTGTATGTCAAGAGGGAAAGGATTCTGAGACAAACAGTTTGGTTCTTCAGAGGAGGATGTTTTTTTGTTTTTTGTTTTCTTACTACATTATTCTGCATGACCCACGAATGAAAACGATATTTTCTTGAAGATTCGTTTTACCAAAGAAAAATACTTGTCATTAATGCCATTAGTACTAATGTGTGGGTCAAGTTGCGATTCCTCGTGTGCGTGCGTGCGTGTGTGTGTGTGTGTGACTGCTTTCTGCTGGCAGAGGCCTTGAAATGGAGTCGTTGCCACCAGTCAGGTTTGGTAACAGACTTCCTCTAATGGAGCATCAATAATCTTCTCAAATACATCTAATCCCACTGGATTAAGAACACATGTGCGCGCAAACACACGCACACACACACCCGCATGCACACACACGCACACACACACCCGCATGCACACACACGTGCGTGCAAACACACACACACACGCACGCACACAAGCCTGCATAAGTGCATGCACGCACGCACGCACATACGGTACTATGCATGCTGCACACAGTGAGAGAGGACTGGGAGGGAAGGACACACACACACACACACACACACACACTTTCACATTAATCTAATCCAACCCTATAGGCTCCGCCCCTTGGCTTGCTGTGACGACTCATCAAATATGTCACACCATAAATGACATCAGATTAACAGAGAGATTAAAGACTGGAGCGAGACATGGCAGATTACAGTAGATAGCAAAGAGCCTGTCATTCACACACACACACACACACACACACACACACACACACACACACACACACACACACACACACACACACACACATCCAGGAAATGATTCCAGAACCATCCACATCCAGCGATTGATTGATTGATTGATTGAAATATCTATTAACAGTTTGCAGAATTACAGCTACATTTCAAGCACAAACTCAATACAAAGACTGATAACTGTGAGTGGACGACCCACTTAAGCATTACACTTGTTTACAACAGGGTCCACCATGTTCAATTCATCAAGAGACGTACAAATAGACACTTCTATGTAGTTAAAGAACAGAACAGGAATTCATCATAAAGGAAGCAAAAACATTAACCACTTGAATCCCACGCAGCATCCATATTCTAATCTAGGAGGAACATTCCTAGCCAAAAATGACAGATTTGCTTTGTGATCTTGATCAGCGATTTTTAGCAAAGAGTGTAGACACAAAAACGAAGAGGTCCAAATGCAGAGGATGAATTTAAGGCTCGGTTCTTATATAATATACAACCATGTAGTGCAAATGTACTTTAACCCATTTTGGGCTGGAACCCCTTTTTGGTGTTGGCATCATGTCATGCTTTAGCTATTGAAAAATAGCTAAAGCAAGCTCATAGCACGCCACCGAGTGGCGCGCTACGAGCTTGTAGGTCTGCTATTTTTGAAAAATGGAAGAACGACTGACAGGATTTAGAAGACATTTTTAGAATCTGATCTCAGGTCAGAATGTCCTTTAACGATAACGTTACTGCCTCTTACTGCAAAGATAAACAATGTCCACGCCGTGCTTCCTGACGGAACACTCACTCAGCTGATGTTACCAGGCAACAGATGTAATCCCAGCCGACGAGCATCAGAGCTTTGATTCATATTGATTAGGGACGAAATATAGTTCCAGGAAGGGGCAGATTGCATTACCAGGAGGGGTGTTGGGTTAAGGTTAGGGTTATCCCTAGGAGGGGTGTTGGGTAATGGTATGTCTTTACCAGGAGGGGTGTTGGGTAGTGCGTGTGTGTGTGTGTGTGTGTGTGTGTGTGTGTGTGTGTGTGTGTGTGTGTGCTTGCGTTTTGTACAACAAAATACGTTTTAAATTCTATTTTCTATCTAGTTATAGCTTTCAAAAGTGTAATCTTTGGAAATTAATGCTGTAATTATATGCAGTAACCAGTAGACCCGGTCAGTGGATATCAGTCACTAAATGCTGTAAAAAGATGATTACAGGCAATTAACTGAGTAATTAACAATTGACTGAGTAATGGAGATAATATTGATAGAATTGATAGAAGAAAATCCCCTTTTCAGCACTTCTTGTACCGTCGCTGTAGTTTTTCTGTTCAGTTACACTTAACCAGCGACCTGTAAATGTGATGAAATCAGTTTATAGTTAATTTGCATATACCGTAACCCACAAAGCATGTAAATGTGATCAAATCAGTTTATAGTTAATTTGCATATACCGTAACCCACAAAGCATCAGTCATTATTTATACATATAACCCATTCTGTGCGGGAACCCATTTTGGTGTCGGCATCATGTTATGCTTTAGCTATTGAAAAATAGCAGATCTACAAGCTCAAGCTCATAGCGCGCCACCGAGTGACCACCAATGGAAAGGATCAGAGCACTTATTCCCGGCCGGAGCCCGTTGTAGACTTTCACACCTCCTAATGGGCCCTGGGAAGGTGTCAGAGGAGGGGAGGACATTTCAGAGAGGCAGGGAAGGAGAACGTATAACCAGGAGAGGAGAGGTGAGGGAGGGGGAGACTGTCTCGGGGCAGCACCATTTTCGGTGTTTCTGATCCGGTCGGGAGCGGATGATTAACTTACGTCTGGTAATCTAAGGAATTGACCTTTTACTGTCCGTCCGTATCCATCACTGTCTGACTCTCCTCCTTCATACGAGGACTATAAGGAAAAGTCTGGTGACGTGGGGTTATTATTATTATTTTTATTATTATTATTATTATCATATACTCAGGCATTGGTCGGGTGACGTGGGGTAATTATATACTCAGGCATTGGTCCCACATTCGCACACACATTCTTGAAGACCATTGAATCACATTCTTGCGATTCGATGCTTACAGTATAATCTTTGTTTTCAGCAAACGCTTTAAATGACTCTGATTTCCTCTCCTGCAATAAAAAAACCCCACCATATTTTTATTCCATTAAAACATGCCTTGCTTTGACTTTTTGCAACATAAAATAGTGCCAATCAGTGGTCTCTGGAGAGTTTTATTTATTTATGTATTGGGCTATTTCTGGAGTCATTTGAAGGCTGCTTCGACTCCTTATTCCCATCTCAACTCAGTGAAACCTAATGGGCTTTTATCGCAGTGACCCCCCCTCAACTACATCACACACACAATTCAATTCAAAGGGCTTTATTGGCATGAGAAAACATACGTTTACATTGCCAAAGCAGAAATAACAATACAACAATACAGCAATACAATCAATCAATCAATACACAGTGGCGTGCACAGATAGACACTAGGGGGTGCTAGAGCACCCCCTGCCCTTTTGGCAATGTGCTCTTAAAAAAAAAGTAGTGTAGTGTGTGGACCATGATGACATTGATCAAATCTTGATAAAAACGCTTCTAATATATTATTTAGGCCCCCACAATCTAAAGCTATTTTTCTATGTCAGTGGTTCTTCGATAAAAATAAAAAAGCAGATCTACAAGCTCATAGTGGCGCGCTATGAGGTTGTAGATCTGCTATTATTATGTAGCTTGTAGTTCTGCTATTTTTCAATAGCTAAAGCATACCATAATGCTAACACCAAATTGGGTTACCGCCCCAAAATGGGTTAAGGCAACCAGCCGGTTCCACACGCTGCACAAGGTGCCCTTTTTTCACTTGAGCACCTGCCCCTCTAAATGTCTGTGCACGCCACTGCACACACACAACCAAGAGTTTGACCCTTCAGCCGTACATTAACTAGCCTGCCCTGGGGCCAACCCCCATTTCAAAACGCTCTCAAATCTGTTGTGTCAGCCTCAGACTTGAAATCCCAGTCGGGACGTCCTTTTGACAAGTTTTGAATTGCAAAAGGGATTGTAGTACCGCATGTAATATCTTTCAAGCTAATGGGGGGGGTTATGTACTGTATGTGTGGCTATATGTCGTTGCATGGCGCTAGCATTACAGAGATATAGAGGGCTCTCTCTCACACAACTCCTATCTCTGGAGAGCACTTTGCTGATAACGACAATGAGATCTGACTGCTGCGCTGTACCCCACTGGGTGTGTGTCTGTCTCCATGTTAGAAGCTACAGACAGACCCCACTGGGTGGGTGTCTGTCTCCATGTTAGAGGCTACAGACAGACCCCACTGGGTGTGTGTCTGTCTCCATGTTAGAGGCTACAGACAGACCCACTGGGTGTCTGTCTCCATGTTAGAGGCTACAGACAGACCCCACTGGGTGTCTGTCTCCATGTTAGAGGCTACAGACAGACCCCACTGGGTGTGTGTCTGTCTCCATGTTAGAGGCTACAGACAGACCCCACTGGGTGTGTGTCTGTCTCCATGTTAGAGGCTACAGACAGACCCCACTGGGTGTCTGTCTCCATGTTAGAGGCTACAGACAGACCCCACTGGGTGTCTGTCTCCATGTTAGAGGCTACAGACAGACCCCACTGGGTGGGTGTCTGTCTCCATGTTAGAGGCTACAGACAGACCCCACTGGGTGTCTGTCTCCATGTTAGAGGCTACAGACAGACCCCACTGGGTGTCTGTCTCCATGTTAGAGGCTACAGACAGACCCCACTGGGTGTCTGTCTCCATGTTAGAGGCTACAGACAGACCCCACTGGGTGGGAGTCTGTCTCCATGTTAGAGGCTACAGACAGACCGACTTATACAGACGTAGAATTCCTATGTTGTGTGTGTGTGTACTGTGTATATATATATATATATATATATATATATAGGGCTACAATTTGTACGTGTTTTGCATTTTGATGCTCTGCATTGTTGCTCCAAACCACTTGAGGTGTGTGTGTGTGTGTGTGTGCGCGTGTGTGTGTGTGTGTGTGTGTGTGTGTGTGTGTGTGTGTGTGTGTGTGTGTGTGTGCGTGCGTGCATTCATGTTGTCTACATGTGTGTCGTGTCTGTCTACATGTCTGGTGACCTGCATTTACAGAATATATAGAGGCGGAGTTAGCAATTTAGGGGCTCCAAGCTAAGCTCAACATTGGGGCCCCCTCCCCTGGGTAAACATAGTACCTTTCCTTTCCTTACTACTAGTAGGAGGGGGGGGCTGGACTATTTATTTATAATTTTTATCCCACGATTTTGTAACACATTTTTCTCCCCTGTGTCAATTTTCTATAATGTGATCCTGGGCTCTACACACCCTCCGCCAACCTAGTCCCTATATATGGGGGACAGGGGGAGACCAACCTAATCCCCATATATGGGGGACATGGGGAGACCAACCTAATCCCCATATATGGGGGACATGGGGAGACCAACCTAGTCCCCATATATGGGGGACATGGGGAGACCAACCTAGTCCCCATATATGGGGGACATGGGGAGACCAACCTAGTCCCCATATATGGGGGACATGGGGAGACCAACCTAGTCCCCATATATGGGGGACATGGGGAGACCAACCTAGTCCCCATATATGGGGGACATGGGGAGACCAACCTAGTCCCCATATATGGGGGACATGGGGAGACCAACCTAGTCCCCATATATGGGGGACATGGGGAGACCAATCAGTCCCCATATATGGTGGAGACCAACCCAGTCCCCATATATGGGGGACATGGGGAGACCAATCAGTCCCCATATATGGGGGAGACCAACCTAGTCCCCATATATGGGGGACATGGGGAGAGCAACGGACTTGAACTCATGCTTCCTTCATGCCGGAGTGTGGACTAAACGCGAAGGCGATTCCACACTCGCCTCTTATAGCAAGCATCTGGAACATTCTCCATCTTTCAACACATGTGGGTGTCGGAAGGGTTTTAATAGTGTCAAAGTGCAGCTGCATTAACCTCCCTTAGTCTAAGTTTATTTTTATAGCCCTGTTCTTCAAACTAGGATTTTTTTTTTGTTCATGTTTGAATTTGAAATTAATCTGAAATCCATGTTTGTTTTTCTCCTCATGGGACCTATAGAGATGTCTCTGCAGAACAACTCATCAGAGGCCTTATTAGGGCAGAAATACTTTCTGGCAAGTATGGGGGCCTACGCACGCACGCACACACACAAACACACACACGCACGCACGCACGCACACAGGCACACACACACGCACACACTTACTTTCCTCTCTTCACTAATTCATCTTCTCTCCTTTTCTCTTTTGTGTGTGTGTGTGTGTGTGTGTGTGTGTGTGTGTGTGTGTGTGTGTGTGTGTGTGTGTGTGTGTGTGTGTGTGTGTGTGTGTGTGTGTGTTGAGAGCCAACTCTCCACTACTGTACCACCTGGGGCGGGGAGGAGATAGGCAAATCCTCTCTCTCTCTCTCTCTCTCAACGCATCCTCAGAGACAAACTAAAGCATATGAACAATTGAACACACGTCATTGGCTATACACGACTGACTCACGCGCACGCACGTATACAAGCGCGCGCGCGCACACACACACGCACACACACACACGCACACACATGCACACACACACACACACACACACACACACACACACACACACACACACACACACACACACACACACACACACACACACTCAGCATCCATCCATCCTATGCAAGTGGAACTAAAAGCGAGTGAAGAGCGGCGCGCACTGCCTCCACCACCACTAGTCCGCCCGGTTATTATAGGCTAAGTTGTCCTGTACACTCTACTGTACTGTAGGCCTACAGTGCAGTATACTGTATATATATAGTCTCCTCGTCACAGGTTGTCTGGTTACAGTACACTGCGGGTCTATACTAGTGAACACAACGGAACAGATAACTCAAGTCAAGAACAGCCCGGGGACGAGTCGTCATCGCCTGTAATTTTTACTCGGGAGACTGCGGATTTTTTGGGGTGATTCTCACAGCTGGACCTGCTTCTTCTTTTTGGCAACAACAACAGACTGACTGACTGACTGTGAGTGCATGTTCCCACACCTCAGGTCGTGGACAGGAGAAGAAGTCTGCTGATTTAAAGCGACTAAGAGAGGACCGTCCCTGTGCGGTGTGTGTCCATTCATTCTTGTCTCCTGCTCCGGTCGAACGGCGCCGGCTGGACTTTGAAAGAGCAACAGCCAGCAGTAGGCTCCATCCAGCGGCACACACAGTGAAACAGCCCAGCAGTAGGCTCCATCCAGCGGCACACACAGTGAAACAGCCCAGCAGTAGGCTCCATCCAGCGGCACACACAGTGAAACAGCCCAGCAGTAGGCTCCATCCAGCGGCACACACAGTGAAACAGCCCAGCAGTAGGCTCCATCCAGCGGCACACACAGTGAGGTAAGCT
>NC_139708.1:37278077-37280577 GCF_964188405.1 Protomyctophum parallelum
CTCCATGTTAGAAGCTACAGACAGACCCACTGGGTGTGTGTCTGTCTCCATGTTAGAGGCTACAGACAGACCCCACTGGGTGTGTGTCTGTCTCCATGTTAGAGGCTACAGACAGACCCACTGGGTGTGTGTCTGTCTCCATGTTAGAAGCTACAGACAGACCCACTGGGTGGGTGTCTGTCTCCATGTTAGAAGCTACAGACAGACCCACTGGGTGGGTGTCTGTCTCCATGTTAGAGGCTACAGACAGACCCACTGGGTGTGTGTCTGTCTCCATGTTAGAGGCTACAGACAGACAGGTGTCTGTCTCCATGTTAGAGGCTACAGACAGACCCACTGGTGTGTGTGTCTGTCTCCATGTTAGAAGCTACAGACAGACCCACTGGGTGGGTGTCTGTCTCCATGTTAGAGGGTACAGACAGACCCACTGGGTGTCTGTCTCCATGTTAGAGGCTACAGACAGACCCCACTGGGTGGGTGTCTGTCTCCATGTTAGAGGCTACAGACAGACCCCACTGGGTGTGTGTCTGTCTCCATGTTAGAGGCTACAGACAGACCCACTGGGTGGGTGTCTGTCTCCATGTTAGAAGCTACAGACACTGGGTGTGTGTCTGTCTCCATGTTAAAGGCTACAGACAGACCCACTGGGTGGGTGTCTGTCTCATGTTAAAGGCTACAGACAGACCCCACTGGGTGTGTGTCTGTCTCCATGTTAAAGGCTACAGACAGACCCACTGGGTGGGTGTCTGTCTCCATGTTAGAGGCTACAGACAGACACCACTGGGTGGGTGTCTGTCTCCATGTTAGAGGCTACAGACAGACCGACTTATACAGACGTAGAATTCCTATGTTGTGTGTGTGTGTGTATATATATAATATATATATATATATATATATATATATATATATAGGGCTACAATTTGTATGTGTTTTGCATTTTGATGCTCTGCATTGTTGCTCCAAACCACTTGAGGTGTGTGTGTGTGTGTGTGTGTGTGTGTGTGTGTGTGTGTGTGTGTGTGTGTGTGTGTGTGTGTGTGTGTGTGTGTGTGTGTGTGTGTGTGTGTGTGTGTGTGTGTGTGTGTGTGTGTGTGTGTGTGTGTGTGTGTGTGTGTGTGTGTGTGTGTGTGTGTGTGTGTGCGTGCGTTCATGTTGTCTACATGTGTGTCGTGTCTGTCTACATGTCTGGTGACCTGCATTTACAGAATATATAGAGGCGGAGTTAGCAATTTAGGGGCTCCAAGCTAAGCTCAACATGGGGCCCCCTCCCCTGGGTAAACATAGTACCTTTCCTTCCTTACTACTAGTAGGAGGGGGGGGCTTGGACTATTTATTTATAATTTTTATCCCACGATTTTGTAACACATTTTTCTCCCCTGTGTCAATTTCTATAATGTGATCCTGGGCTCTACACACCCTCCGCCAACCTAGTCCCTATATATGGGGGACAGGGGGGAGACCAACCTAATTCCCATATATGGGGACATGGGGAGACCAACCTAATCCCCATATATGGGGGACATGGGGAGACCAACCTAGTCCCCATATATGGGGGACATGGGGAGACCAACCTAGTCCCCATATATGGGGGACATTGGGGAGACCAACCTAGTCCCCATATATGGGGGACATGGGGAGACCAACCCAGTCCCCATATTTGGGGGACATGCTTCCTTCATGCCGGTAGTGTGGACTAAACGCGAAGGCGATTCCACACTCGCCTCTTATAGCAAGCATCTGGAACATTCTCCATCTTTCAACACATGTGGTGTCGGAAGGGTTTTAATAGTGTCAAAGTGCAGCTGCATTACCTCCCTTAGTCTAAGTTTATTTTTATAGCCCTGTTCTTCAAACTAGGATTTTTTTTTTGTTCATGTTTGAATTTGAAATTAATCTGAAATCCATGTTTGTTTTTCTCCTCATGGGACCTATAGAGATGTCTCTGCAGAACAACTCATCAGAGGCCTTATTAGGGCAGAAATACTTTCTGGCAAGTATGGGGGCCTACGCACGCACGCACACACACAAACACACACACACACACACACACACACGCACGCACGCACGCACACAGGCACACACTTACTTTCCTCTCTTCACTAATTCATCTCTCTCCTTTTCTCTTTTTGTGTGTGTGTGTGTGTGTGTGTGTGTGTGTGTGTGTGTGTGTGTGTGTGTGTGTGTGTGTGTGTGTGTGTGTGTGTGTGTGTGTGTGTGTGTGTGTGTTGAGAGCCAACTCTCCACTACTGTACCACCTGGGGCGGGGAGGAGATAGGCAAATCCTCTCTCTCTCTCTCTCTCTCTCTCTCTCTCTCTCTCTCAACGCATCCTCAGAGACAAACTAAAGCATATGAACAATTGAACACACGCACACGTCATTGGCTATACACGACTGACTCACGCGCACGCACGTATACAAGCGCACACACACACACACACACACACACACACACACACACACACACACACACACACTCAGCATCCATCCATCCTATGCAAG
>NC_139708.1:37285577-37308077 GCF_964188405.1 Protomyctophum parallelum
AATAGCGCACCACCGAGTGCGCGCTACGAGCTTGTAGGTCTGCTATTTTTTGAGAAATCGAAGAACGACCGACATTGAAACATAGCTTTTTCAGAAAACTGTCAGGATGTAGAAGACATTTTTAGAATCTGATCTCAGGTCAGAATGGATTAATCACAGCTTGGTGAAGTGAAAGCAAACAGAGTGAGTGACAACGTCGTTGCATCTTCGTCGGGTCACAATATATGATATATACTGCTACAGTATATAGATACTACATGATATATGATATATACTGCTATATAGATACTACATGATTTATGATATATACTGCTATATAGATACTACATGATATATGATATATACTGCTATATAGATACTACATGATTTATGATATATACTGCTATATAGATACTACATGATATATGATATATACTGCTATATAGATACTACATGATTTATGATTTATACTGCTATATTGATACTACATGATATATGATATATACTGCTATATAGATACTACATGATATATGATATATACTGCTATATAGATACTACATGATATATGATATATACTGCAATATAGATACTACATGATATATGATATATACTGCTATATAGATACTACATGATATATGATATATACTGCTATATAGATACTACATGATTTATGATATATACTGCTATATAGATACTACATGCATCAGGAAAGAGACATTGCCCAGCCCTGGATAGACCACACTATCCTCCACCTGCTGATCTGCATGCGCTCTGCAGACGGCCCCGCCCCCTGTCTATAGTTTATTTAGTTTTTTTAGAAGCTTTAGCCGTGAGTGACATGGCTGTTTGGACAGACGCTGTGTTCATATGACTGTCACACACAGTCATATGAGAACATCCGGCATGCACACACACACAGTCATATGAGAACATCCGGCATGCACACACACACGCCCTCAGTCCACATCCTCACACAAAGGTCAGGAACATCTTACAGCGGCGATGACTCATTCCTGTCATTTAATTTAACAAGCATAAATAAATAACAGCCCTATTTGAATACACTTTCTCACTGCTCTAAAGAACGTTGACGTGTTTATTAGACCAGTGGGTTTTCAACCCTTTTCATGCCAAATACCATGAGGTATTTGGCATTTGAGCCACGCGGACCACCGTTGATGAGATTTAGCCTCTCAAGACTCAACACTTGCTGTTGGAAGTGGAACCATATAAGATTAAGAACAGGCAAATGTTGAATTATTCTGCATTCATTGAATTATTCTACATTCATTGAATTATTCTACATTCATTGAATTATTCTGCATTCATTGAATTATTCTACATTCATTGAATTATTCTGCATTCATTGAATTATTCTTCACTCATTGAATTATTCTGCATTCATTGAATTATTCTACATTTATTGAATTATTCTACATTCATTGAATTATTCTGCATTCATTGAATTTTTCTACATTCATTGAATTATTCTGCATTCATTGAATTTTTCTGCATTCATTGAATTATTCTGCAGTGCATTCATTGAATTATTCTACATTCATTGAATTATTCTACACTCATTGAATTATTCTACATTCATTGAATTATTCTGCATTCTCTAATTGTGTAGACTTTTAAGTAATGCTGATGTTTATCAATCGTGTAACTCTCTTGCGAGTGTCAAATTAAGTGTCAAATGGGTTGTCATTTGGGGTGTCAAATGAAACCAAATGGACCCATACGGATCCATTTGGTTTCATTTTACACTCTCAATAGTTCTATAGGGTTCATTTGGTTACCAACTCTTCATCATTTAGCTGGGGACCACCTGGAACACCCTCAAGGACCACTGGTGGTCCCCGGACCACTGGTTGAAAACCACTGTATTAGACTACCTGTGTTGAAAACCACTGTATTAGACTACCTGTGTTGAAAACCACTGTATTAGACTACCTGTGTTGAAAACCACTGTATTAGACTACCTGTGTTGAAAACCACTGTATTAGACTACCTGTGTTGAAAACCACTGTATTAGACTACCTGCATGTGTTGAAAACCACTGTATTAGACTACCTGTGTTGAAAACCACTGTATTAGACTACTTGGGATGAAAAATACACAAAACACTGATATTGAGTGAAAAGCGACGATAAAGAGAGACGGACGGACGGACGGACCTGTGTTAATCTGTTCAGGAGATTTTGATTTAGTATAGTCTCAGGCCTCATACACATGTATCAAACAAATGTTTGGTCGTTTTTTTTAACCCAATTCTGAATGGGAACCCATTGGTGCCGTGTCATTAGTCAGAAGGTTCATTGTTCCGAAATTACTATCCCTATCTCTAACCCTAACCTAAACCTAACCGCAAGCACGGGAGCAAACCTAAACCTAACCGCAAGCACGGGAGCAGTGCATGTTCGGACTAACAGGACTTCGGATCTATGGGCAGTTTCCAACCCATTTTGGTGTTAGCATCATGTCATGTTTTAGCTATTGAAAAATAGCAGATCTACAAGCTCATAGCGTGCCACCGAGTGGCGCACTACGAGCTTGTAGGTCTGCTATTTTTCTTTTATCGAAGAACGACATTTTTTGAATCTGATCTCAGGTCAGAATGGGTTAATCAGACCAGTGTGTGTCCAGTGGAAACCTCGTATGAATCTGATCTCAGGTCAGAATGGGTTAAATTGCTGCCACAATGCTTTTCCAATGGGAGTCACATGCACCGTGCAGCACTAATGTCTATCTATATTATTATTATTATTATTATTATTATTATTATTATTATTATAATGTCTATGGAGAAACACTTCCAAGCTGTTTATGGATGTCAATCAGCTGGAAACAGCAGCTGTGTATTTAAGTGTGTATTTAGTTGTGCGTGCGCGCTGTCCCCGTTTAGTTAGAGAGAGAGAGAGAGAGAGGGGGAGAGGGGGGGAGAGAGGGGGAGAGGGAGAGAGACGATGGAATGACGGAGAGTGCTAGGAAAGAAAGGATGGAGATGTTATCTAGTCTGAGAGACAATGATCTATTTTAATGTGGCATCAATATTTGAATCAATAAATTTACTTATTTGATTTGTAACATTAATTGTTACAAAGTTGATTATATATGGTACAATTAAGCAGCATCATATGTCTACATTTGTACATCTAATCTCCTATCTATTCTATCGTAATCTGCATGCCCTTTCGAGAGAGGAGATTGAGATGAAGATAAAAGGAGAGAGAGAGAGGGCGAGAGGGAGAGAGAGGGTGAGAGAGAGAGAGAGAGGGGGAGAGAGGGGAAGAGAGAGAGAGAGGGCGAGAGGGGGAGAGGGAGAGGGAGAGGGAGAGGTATAGAGAGAGAGAGGGAGAGAGAGGTATAGAGAGAGAGAGAGAGAGAGAGAGGGAGAGAGAGGAGAAAATTAGTAAATGGGGCAAAGTGCATGTCAGAGGAAGGACAGAGGAAGACGAGATGAGGAGAGATCACCCTGCCCTCCCATCCTCTAGAGGGATGAGGAGAGATCACCCTGCCCTCCCATCCTCTGGAGGGATGAGGAGAGAGCACCCTGCCCTCCCATCCTCTGGAGGGATGAGGAGAGAGCACCCTGCCCTCCCATCCTCTGGAGGGATGAGGAGAGAGCACCCTGCCCTCCCATCCTCTGGAGGGATGAGGAGAGAGCACCCTGCCCTCCCATCCTCTGGAGGGATGAGGAGAGAGCACCCTGCCCTCCCATCCTCTGGAGGGATGAGGAGAGATCACCCTGCCCTCCCATCCTCTGGAGGGATGAGGAGAGATCACCCTGCCCTCCCATCCTCTAGAGGGATGAGGAGAGATCACCCTGCCCTCCCATCCTCTAGAGGGATGAGGAGAGAGCACCCTGCCCTCCCATCCTCTGGAGGGATGAGGAGAGATCACCCTGCCCTCCCATCCTCTGGAGGGATGAGGAGAGATCACCCTGCCCTCCCATCCTCTAGAGGGATGAGGAGAGATCACCCTGCCCTCCCATCCTCTAGAGGGATGAGGAGAGAGCACCCTGCCCTCCCATCCTCTGGGGGGATGCCTGCTGAAACGTGATCTCGGGTTGGCTGCATGGTTTACACTCGGTTGCAGGCCGGTGTCGCGTATACCGAACACAGCCGATCTACAAGCCCACAGTGTGTCACAGCCAAACGTCTTGTGAGCGTGTAGATCCGCTATTTCCACCCACGCACGACTAAAGCATAACTCAGGCTCGTCTGCAACATGTAACAACACTTCTCTCTCTCTGTCTCTCTCTCTCTCTCTCTCTCTCTGTCTCTCTCTCTCTCTCTCTCTCTCTCTCTCTCTGTCTCTCTCATTCTCTCTCTCATTCTCTCTCTCATTCTCTCTCTCATTCTCTCTCTCTCATTCTCTCTCTCTCATTCTCTCTCTCTCTCTCTCTCTCTCTCTCTCTCTCTCTCTCTCTCTCTCTCTCTCTCTCTCTCTCTCTCTCTCTCTCTCTCTCTCTCTCTCTCTCTCTCTCTCTCTCTCTCTCCATTTTGTCTCTTTTCTTTCTGCATGTCTCCATGAAGTTCTCATTCTCTTGCATGTTTCATCCTGTCTTATTCCATATGTTGCTCTGTCTTCCTTGGGCCAGACACACACACACACACACACACACACACACACACACACACACACACACACACACAGAGAGGAGAGGAGAGGAGAGTGATAGAATGCACTGCATGTGGGATGGAGAGTGGAGAGAGAGAGAGAGAGAGAGAGAGAGAGAGAGAGAGAGAGAGAGAGAGAGAGAGAGAGAGAGAGAGAGAGAGAGAGAGAGAGAGAGAGAGAGAGAGAGAGAGAGAGAGAGAGAGAGAGAGAGAGAGAGAGAGAGAGAGAGAGAGAGAGAGAGAGAGAGAGAGAGAGAGAGAGAGGCTATAGCTGAGAGAGCAACAAAAAAAAATAGACAATAAAGAGAGAGAATCCGGTAATAGAACATAATCATTTTTGTTTGCCGGTCTGCCATCACAGCAACATTCCTGAGTGGTCCATGGTTGTACACTCAGAGTGGATTTACTGTAACTACTGTGCTGCTGCTGTGAATGTCATGAATGCCACAGACGAAAAACAGTCTATTGATCCATAATGTATAAATGATAGATAAGGGTTCAGGACAACGAGGCCTTTTCGTGGAGGGGTCAGAATGAAATTTGGACTTAGACTGTTTTTCGTCTGTGGTACTATTATATTCTACTATTCTGATCACATCAGAAGGAAGATTTCAGAGTGAACAAGGCAGAGTAGCAAGGCGCGTCCGATTGGTTAGAGAGCAGAGCCCTCCCGGCGCCTGGGGAGGCAACGCTCCCTCCCGGCGCCTGGGGAGGCAACGGGGAGGCATACTTTGGTCCCACGGAGCATTGGTCCGACTCGGGGTTAGGTTTAGGTGTGCTGCCCCGTGCTGGCAGTTATGGTTAGGGTGAGGGTTTGGGGTTAGGTTTAGGTGTGCTGCCCCGTGCTGGCGGTTATGGTTAGGGTGAGGGTTAGGTTTAGGTGTGCTGCCCCATGCTGGCGGTTATGGTGAGAGTGAGGGTTTGGGGTTAGGTTTAGGTGTGCTGCCCCGTGCTCGCGGTTATGGTTAGGGTGAGGGTTTGGGGTTAGGTTTAGGTGTGCTGCCCCGTGCTCGCGGTTATGGTTGGGGTGAGGGTTTGGGGTTAGGTTTAGGTGTGCTGCCCGTGCTCGCGGTTATGGTTAGGGTGAGGCTATGGGGTTAGGTTTAGGTGTGCTGCCCCGTGCTCGCGGTTATGGTTAGGGTGAGGGTTTGGGGTTAGGTTTAGGTGTGCTGCCCCGTGCTCGCGGTTATGGTTATGGTGAGGGTTTGGGGTTAGATTCAGGTGTGCTGCCCCGTGCTCGCGGTTATGGTTAGGGTGAGGGTTTGGGGTTAGGTTTAGGTGTGCTGCCCCGTCCTCGCGGTTATGGTTAGGGTGAGGGTTTGGGGTTAGGTTTAGGTGTGCTGCCCCGTGCTCGCGGTTATGGTTAGGGTGAGGGTTTGGGGTTAGGTTTAGGGGTGGTTAGGGTTTGGGGTAGGTAGTCGATGGGACCAATGGATCGGACCTATGCCCCGTCGGACAAAAGGCATGCACTCGAGGCAACGCTCCCAGGTTCCATTCCATCTCTCAGCAATGTGTCAAAGAACGGAGTCTTCCAAAAGTCAAAAGTCTTACTCACTCTTACCCTGTTCCTCGGGTGGGTAAAAAGCAGAGGACAAATTTCACGAATGTGCAAACATACAGTGACAAAAAGCACAGCGAGTGGAGACCAAATTATTAATATTATTATTTTTATAATTATAAAAGCGGGGCAAGGGGGCAAAGATCCATGCGATTGAACATGTGGTAGTGAGGCTAGTTGAGAGAATGTCTTCTACAAAATGTCTTCTAAATCCTGACAGTTTAATGAAAAACCTATGTTTCTGTCAGTGGTTCTCAAACTATTTCAGGTCAAGGAGCCCCAAAAATATATGTATTTGGGCGCCGACCCCCATCTAAAAATATGTTGTTCCACGGACCCCCCAGAAGCAAAGATTTTAGTTAAAAACGAATATATATTCCAAATTTGTGCCACATTTTCACGGTTTTTCAAAAATAGCAGACCTACAAGCTCGTAGTGCGGCACTCTGTGCGGCACTCGGTGATTGCATTAAACAATGTTAAAACTCACCAACATTGCAGCTCTACGAAAAGCTTGAATTATCCTCTTTCTATCTGTAAGTTTTTGTTTCATAAAAATCCACCATAGAAACATTCGTTCTGTCAAGAAATGTCCTGCATTTGATTATTTTTCTAAGTGTCAGAGTTTGGAAGTGCTTGTTTTCAAAAACACAACATTTTGCTGCCTCCTGCATTATGTGACATTTAGAAACAGGTGGTACGGCAGGACGGTTGAGTGATTTCCAACGAGCGCTTCCAAACTCCTCAATGTTCTGCCACTCAGTCTAGATGAGGGGGGGCGTGACCTGATGGGAAAATCATGCATGTGCATACTCTCCATACGTTGCGATGCCTTGTGAGATGTTTTGTTGTTGCTACAACTGTCATGAACGGTGTACTATTATTGTGTAGTTATGTTCCTAGTGTTTCCTGTCTTGTTGCTACCTGTCTTGTCTCATCAGTCTGTATTGCAACGGTATTTCACCTGTGTCCTGTTTAGTCTCAGCCAATCACAAGTTGATTGTAGTTATGTTTCACCTGTGTGTAGTTAGTCTTTGTGTATTTAAACCTCCCTGTGTGCAGTCATGTTGTTAGTCTTTGTGTATTTAAACCTCCCTGTGTGCAGTCTTGTTCCCTTGTCAGTTTGTAGTTGTCATGGTGTGTCCTGGCCTTCTACAGTCCTGATTTATTGCCAGCTCGACTCGTACCACGAGTTTCATTAAGAAATCATCGTTGAACTTGATCTGCCTGCCTGTGTTGGTTCTGCACTTTGCATTCAACACTTGTCTCGTTTCGTGACAACAAACAATTAAAAGAGGCCTTTTAAAATGCTCACTGTGGCTGCCTGGTTGCATGAAGCATCTCCAATCCATCCTCCAATATTCACTTATGTGATAGCCTACCTTACACAGAGAGAAAAAAAAAAGTTTTGTTTCATGTTCAAATCAAAAAGTTCTGTGAGGAGGCCTAGTCAGTAGATGACATATTAGCTATTGCTCTCTTTTACCCCTCAGATACAAAATAATGTATGACTGGATTAGACCACTAGGAGGCGCTGTGGCAAGAATACACTATCCTCCCTTCCGTTTTCTTCTTCTTCCTTCTTTCTAATTATTTGTTGTCATGATTTGTCACAACTCGAGTTGGCTTTGTACGAGGCTTAAAAAAATAAAATAAAAACTTTTTGAAAATGAACGGGGAATCATTTCCTGGGCCCTGGTAGGGGGCGGGACTGCGACACTCTGTGTACTTCATTCCTCATCACACAAATCAAAAACGAAAATAACACCTACAGTATATAGTAAGAACTTAAGAAAGGCCTTTTGGTGAGAACAGTTATTGTCTCCACCAGGCCGAAGGCATGTGGGGAGAGTATGTTTTGCACTCCGTCCGTCCGTCCGTGTGTCAGTGAACAGCTAATCTCGGCCACCGTTAACCCGGTCGATGCCATATTTTGCACACACACTCCCTGGATGCCAACCATGAACCTCTGCCCCAAACTTTCCAGAACGGCCTGTTATAGCGCCACCAGGAGGCCGCTTTGTGCAAAACAAGTTTTTCGATGCCATATTTTGCACACACACTCCCTGGATGCCAACCATGAACCTCTGCCCCAAACTTTCCAGAACGGCCTGTTATAGCGCCACCAGGAGGCCGCTTTGTGCAAAACAAGTTTTTGCACAGTACACCTACAGATTTTGTCCAAACATCACGCAAATTGGTACACAGTCTCTCTAGAGCCATTCAACGAAACGGGTCTTTCAGATTTATCAGACTCCATCCTGATTGGTTAAGATTGGCTTCCAAAGTTCACAGGAGTGCTCAGTTTCAAACAAAATGCTGCAAATCATGAACACATCGCGTGATTTCCGTGAAATTGTGCACCCACATTCCCACTAGGCCGAGGACGAAATGCCACATGAACAATTTCAACTCAGCCTCAAGGTGGCGCTATAACTGGCCGAAAAGTGTTTTTACCTCTAACTGCACGGATCTGTGGATAACCTGGTGGAGACCTGTGCCCGGAAGGGCACTTTTTCTAGTATTTACACTCTTTAGTTGGGACGGCAGTGGCTCAGGGATAGACTGGAATGGAAGGTGAGGTTCCCGGTTCCATCCTGGGATCCCCCAGAGGTTAGTGTCCTTGAGCAAGACGTGAATGGGTAAATGTAGCTTTGGATAGAAGCGCTATATACTATAAATGCACCGTTGACCAGCACCATAACCCCTTGTGCGTTGGGGGAGGTCCATCCCCACTGAGCATTTTTTGGTCTAATAGACGTCTAATATTCGTCTAAAGGGCCGTCTAAAAAATAGGATAAAAAACATTTAAAAATGAAAGTTTTTTTTAGACGTCTATTCTTAGATTAGACGTTCATTAGTGGTTGTTTAAACGTCTATATATAGACGTTTAAACAACCGCTAATGAACGTCTAATCTAAGAACAGACGTCTAAAAAACTTTCATTTTTAGACGTTTTTTATCCCATTTTTAGACGCACGTCTATAATAGCCGGCTATTGCTCAGTGGGATGGTTCAAATCCAACTCCTGTTGTGTCCCCCCCAACCCTCCCTCTCTCTCTCTCTCTCCCTCTCTCTGCCCTCGGTTTTCGGTCTCTCTACACTTTCCTGTCTGAAAACAGTAAATTAATAAGAATCTCTGTCTTTCCCATTTTGCGTTTGGCAGCCATGCAACACAATTCAGAGAAATGGGATTCCATCTGTAAACCTGAAGTTGTTATAACCTTTAGGATTCCAGCTGTAAACCTGAAGTAACCTTTAGTCACACGTTTCCATCATCTGGAGGAATACCATATTTGGGTGCAATCCTCTCTAGGTAGACAGCACTGTATGTCTTCTCAAGCAATGGATAATTACATTTTGTGCGTGCGTGCGTCATGGTCATTTAGGCTCAGTCCTTTTAACCACAGGTATGCCCTAATATGTACAGTATATTAAAATTGTCTAGTGGGTGGACTAGAGCGTAACATCCGGACATAATTGGGTGTAGGAGTAGATTTTAAGGCCACGTAGGGGCCTGAAAATCTAAAAGCAGATATACAAGGTCTGAAGGTCAGGACGGGTCGCAATGCCAAACATCCACGCTAAAACAAGAGCACACACCTTTTGGGAGGGAGATGATGAAGTTGTTAAAGGTTTCATGACTTGAAGTTTCATTTATTTAAAATGTTCTTATCTATTTTAGGTTTCTTGACCTCATTTACACCCACACAACCTGAACTTTGAACATTCAGTGGATCCTCTGTTGGTCTGGGGTTTTCTCTGTGTGCTCTGAGGCCTTTTGAGCTGCGATGAAAACAGGCAAACAGTGACATCTGCTGGCAAATTGTAATGTCATATATGGGATTTGTGGACCGTTAAATCACAGTCCACAGGAAAATCAGAGCACTTGTTTGAGGCAGAAAAACCCACACCACAGAAAATCTACTGAATGTTAAAAGTTCAGGTTTTTTGGGTGCAAAACTTTTTATTCTTTTCTTTTACCTCTCTAATGCTAGCTCTCTGCTTCTCTCCCAACAGATACATTAGAGACAGAACCTCTCTAATGCTAGCTCTCTGCTTCTCTCCCAACAGATACATTAGAGACAGAACCTCTCTAACGCTAGCTCTCTGCTTCTCTCCCAACAGATACATTAGAGACAGAACCTCTCTAACGCTAGCTCTCTGCTTTTCTCTCCCAACAGATACATTAGAGACAGAACCTCTCTAACGCTAGCTCTCTGCTTCTCTCCCAACAGATACATTAGAGACAGAACCTCTCTAATGCTAGCTCTCTGCTTCTCTCCCAACAGCTACATTAGAGACAGAACCTCTCTAACGCTAGCTCTCTGCTTCTCTCCCAACAGATACATTAGAGAGAGACAGAGTCCATAACCAGAAGCTGCAGCAGCCATGGAGGAACTGGATCTACCTCAGATGCAGAAGGAGGTCGCCAGCCTGAAGTATCAGCTGGCCTTCAAGAGAGAGAAGTCCTCCAAAACAGTGACAGAGTGAGTTGCCCTGAGGACGACCAAAAGCACTGTTCGCTCTGAAAGAATATGTATGATTTGTGCCTCATTTTTACAATTTTTCAAAAATAGCAGACCTACAAGTTCATAGGCGCGCTATACTCCGTCGCAGCCTGTCCTCTGACCCCCACCAGTGGTCAGAGGAAGACGCGTATAGGGGGGGGGGGTATTCCCTGTCCAATCACAGTAATTATAACGGCAGCGCAGGGACCCCCACCGTGTTTAATGAGGTGGTATGCCCCAATCTCCCTCAGGCCACCTCAGGACACACCTCCCTCGGAGAGGCAGAGATAGGGTGTGTGCGTGCACTGCTGCTCGGGCAAATCTGTGTGTGTGTGTGTGTGTGTGGTACAACTGTCCAGATGTCCTTGTACGGTATATGCATGTGTGTGTGTATGTGCGCATGTGCGTACTTGTGTGCCTGCATGTGTATGTGTGCGTGTGCACCTGCGTGTGCGTGCCTGCGCCTGCGTGTGTGTGTGTGTGTGTGTGTGTGTGTGTGTGTGTGTGTGTGTGTGTGTGTGTGTGTGTGTGTGTGTGTGTGTGTGTGTGTGTGTGTGTGTGTGTGTGTGTGTGTGTGTGTGTGTGTGTGTGTGTGTGTGTGTGTGTGTGTGTGTGTGTGTGCACCTGCGTGTGCGTGCCTGCGCCTGTGTGTGTGTGTGTGTGTGTGTGTGTGTGTGTGTGTGTGTGTGTGTGTGTGTGTGTGTGTGTGTGTGTGTGTGTGTGTGTGTGTGTGTGTGTGTGTGTGTGTGTGTGTGTGTGTGTGTGTGTTCCCTGTGGTCCAGTTGGCCAGGTTTCAGACTGAGGGTCAATGGAGTGAGAGAGAGAGGATCAACCCAGAGGACAGCAGCCTCTGCAGGCCTTCCTCCTCCTCCTGAACAGGCTCTGGTCTTGTTTTTGCCTGCATGGTGGTCAGGTGGTCATGGTGGTCATGGTGGTCATGGTGGTCATGGTGGTCATGGTGGTCATGGTGGTCATGGTGGTCAGGTGGTCATGGTGGTATGGTGGTCATGGTGGTCATGGTGGTATGGTGGTCATGGTGGTCATGGTGGTCATGGTGGTCATGGTGGTCATGGTGGTCTGGTGGTCATGGTGGTCATGGTGGTCATGGTGGTCATGGTGGTCATGGTGGTCAGGTGGTCATGGTGGTCATGGTGGTCATGGTGGTCATGGTGGTCATGGTGGTCATGGTGGTATGGTGGTCATGGTGGTCATGGTGGTCATGGTGGTCATGGTGGTATGGTGGTCATGGTGGTCATGGTGGTCATGGTGGTCATGGTGGTCTGGTGGTCATGGTGGTCATGGTGGTCATGGTGGTCATGGTGGTCATGGTGGTCAGGTGGTCATGGTGGTCATGGTGGTCTGGTGGTCATGGTGGTCTGGTGGTCATGGTGGTCATGGTGGTCTGGTGGTCATGGTGGTCAGGTGGTCATGGTGGTCTGGTGGTCATGGTGGTCATGGTGGTATGGTGGTCATGGTGGTCAGGTGGTCAGGTGGTCAGGTGGTCAGGTGGTCATGGTGGTCATGGTGGTATGGTGGTATGGTGGTCATGGTGGTCATGGTGGTCAGGTGGTCATGGTGGTATGGTGGTCATGGTGGTCATGGTGGTATGGTGGTCATGGTGGTCATGGTGGTCATGGTGGTCATGGTGGTCATGGTGGTCATGGTGGTCAGGTGGTCATGGTGGTCAGGTGGTCATGGTGGTCATGGTGGTCATGGTGGTCATGGTGGTCATGGTGGTCAGGTGGTCATGGTGGTCAGGTGGTCATGGTGGTCATGGTGGTCATGGTGGTATGGTGGTCATGGTGGTCATGGTGGTCATGGTGGTCATGTGGTCATGGTGGTCATGGTGGTCATGGTGGTCATGGTGGTATGGTGGTCATGGTGGTCATGGTGGTCATGGTGGTCATGGTGGTATGGTGGTCATGGTGGTCATGGTGGTCATGGTGGTCAGGTGGTCATGGTGGTCATGGTGGTCATGGTGGTATGGTGGTCATGGTGGTCATGGTGGTCATGGTGGTATGGTGGTCATGGTGGTCATGGTGGTCATGGTGGTCATGGTGGTCATGGTGGTCAGGTGGTCATGGTGGTATGGTGGTCATGGTGGTCATGGTGGTCATGGTGGTCAGGTGGTATGGTGGTATGGTGGTCATGGTGGTATGGTGGTCATGGTGGTCATGGTGGTCATGGTGGTCATGGTGGTCATGGTGGTCATGGTGGTCATGGTGGTCATGGTGGTATGGTGGTCATGGTGGTATGGTGGTCATGGTGGTCATGGTGGTCATGGTGGTCATGGTGGTCAGGTGGTATGGTGGTCATGGTGGTATGGTGGTATGGTGGTCATGGTGGTCATGGTGGTATGGTGGTCATGGTGGTCATGGTGGTATGGTGGTCATGGTGGTATGGTGGTCATGGTGGTCATGGTGGTCATGGTGGTATGGTGGTCATGGTGGTCATGGTGGTCATGGTGGTCATGGTGGTCATGGTGGTCAGGTGGTCATGGTGGTATGGTGGTCATGGTGGTCATGGTGGTATGGTGGTCATGGTGGTCATGGTGGTCATGGTGGTATGGTGGTCATGGTGGTCAGGTGGTCATGGTGGTATGGTGGTCATGGTGGTCATGGTGGTCATGGTGGTCAGGTGGTCAGGTGGTCATGGTGGTATGGTGGTCATGGTGGTATGGTGGTCATGGTGGTCATGGTGGTCATGGTGGTCATGGTGGTCATGGTGGTCATGGTGGTCATGGTGGTCATGGTGGTCATGGTGGTCATGGTGGTCATGGTGGTCATGGTGGTATGGTGGTCATGGTGGTATGGTGGTCATGGTGGTCATGGTGGTCATGGTGGTCATGGTGGTCAGGTGGTATGGTGGTCATGGTGGTATGGTGGTATGGTGGTCATGGTGGTCATGGTGGTATGGTGGTCATGGTGGTCATGGTGGTATGGTGGTCATGGTGGTATGGTGGTCATGGTGGTCATGGTGGTCATGGTGGTATGGTGGTCATGGTGGTCATGGTGGTCATGGTGGTCATGGTGGTCATGGTGGTCAGGTGGTCATGGTGGTATGGTGGTCATGGTGGTCATGGTGGTCATGGTGGTCATGGTGGTCATGGTGGTCATGGTGGTCATGGTGGTCATGGTGGTCATGGTGGTCATGGTGGTCATGGTGGTCATGGTGGTCAGGTGGTCATGGTGGTATGGTGGTCATGGTGGTCATGGTGGTCATGGTGGTATGGTGGTCATGGTGGTATGGTGGTATGGTGGTCATGGTGGTATGGTGGTCATGGTGGTATGGTGGTATGGTGGTCATGGTGGTATGGTGGTCATGGTGGTCATGGTGGTCATGGTGGTCATGGTGGTATGGTGGTCATGGTGGTATGGTGGTCATGGTGGTATGGTGGTCATGGTGGTCATGGTGGTATGGTGGTCATGGTGGTCATGGTGGTATGGTGGTCATGGTGGTCATGGTGGTCATGGTGGTCATGGTGGTATGGTGGTCATGGTGGTCATGGTGGTCATGGTGGTCATGGTGGTATGGTGGTCATGGTGGTCATGGTGGTCATGGTGGTCATGGTGGTCATGGTGGTCATGGTGGTCAGGTGGTCATGGTGGTCATGGTGGTCTGGTGGTCATGGTGGTCAGGTGGTCATGGTGGTCTGGTGGTCATGGTGGTCATGGTGGTCTGGTGGTCATGGTGGTCATGGTGGTCATGGTGGTCATGGTGGTCATGGTGGTCAGGTGGTCATGGTGGTCATGGTGGTCTGGTGGTCATGGTGGTCTGGTGGTCATGGTGGTCATGGTGGTCATGGTGGTCAGGTGGTCAGGTGGTCAGGTGGTCAGGTGGTCAGGTGGTCAGGTGGTATGGTGGTCATGGTGGTCATGGTGGTCATGGTGGTCATGGTGGTCTGGTGGTCATGGTGGTCATGGTGGTCATGGTGGTCTGGTGGTCAGGTTGTCAGGTGGTCATGGTGGTCAGGTGGTCATGGTGGTCTGGTGGTCATGGTGGTCAGGTGGTCATGGTGGTCAGGTGGTCAGGTGGTCTGGTGGTCATGGTGGTCATGGTGGTCATGGTGGTCTGGTGGTCATGGTGGTCTGGTGGTCATGGTGGTCATGGTGGTCATGGTGGTCAGGTGGTCAGGTGGTCAGGTGGTCAGGTGGTATGGTGGTCAGGTGGTATGGTGGTCATGGTGGTCATGGTGGTCATGGTGGTCATGGTGGTCTGGTGGTCATGGTGGTCATGGTGGTCATGGTGGTCTGGTGGTCTGGTGGTCAGGTTGTCAGGTGGTCATGGTGGTCAGGTGGTCATGGTGGTCTGGTGGTCATGGTGGTCAGGTGGTCATGGTGGTCAGGTGGTCATGGTGTTCCCCACAAGACCCTCCTCCATGAGGAGTTGTAGTCCGTTCATTTGCATTGGCCTCAATTTCCCAGAAGCCCTAGCAGCCCACAGCATGTGTTGATTTCCGGTTTCGTCATCAAAACGAAACCATCTAGTGATTCTAGTCTCTAGCTCTGCGTCAAAGACAGAGTTTATTTTTATTTATTACAATACGGCGGATTAAACACATAAAAGAAAAGGCGGGAATGTCGTAAAAAGCACGCATCGTAACCTGGATTAAACCATTTGCGGTAGTCAAACTCTTTTAATAATCATGACATGAAAAATAACATCAAAATTCACATAATCACAGAAGCAGGGCGTGGTTATAAGCCCATTTTAACTGGATGGAAACTGGATGAAAACAGAATAGCGTTACTAACAAGCGAAAAGAGGCCTCCCGGTTACCCTCCTCCACACAGAGGTCTACATTACAGTAGAGTACAGTAGAGTACAGTCTACATTACAGCTCAAATGTGTCCCTCTGCGCTCCGTTGGTAAAAAAATCTATAAAACCGGGGATTCAATGACATGTTCCATCCATGCACCACACAGCAAAAACAATGACATCATGGAAATCCTGACCGTCCAGTCCATTTATACTTAGTTTGTTGCGCGCTGGCTGGTGTCATATGTCACAAATTGCAGATCTACAACCTCACAACGTGACACGTCGTGAGAGCTCGTATAGATCGACTTTTGTTTTTAGATATGCTATACGCTACGTCAGTTATGTAACCGACACTATCTGAGGCTACTACTGTTACAAACGCAACGGTGGAAATAAGATAGACCTATATTGATCCCGCGAGGGGGGGTTCAATCATATTCAGTAGTATCATGTTAGTGTGGCATTATGCATTTTTCTTTTTTTTTTTTATATTTTTTAACCCGCGATTTTGTAACCCATTTTTCACCCCTGTGTCAATCATCTAATGTGATCCTGGGCTCTACACACCCTCCACCAACCTAGTCCCCATATATGGGGGACAAGGGGAGAGCAACGGACTTGAACTCATGCTTCCTTCATGCCTGAGTGTCCAAGTTGCTCCTTTACACCTGACAGGGGGGAGTTTCCCTGGTTGGACGTAGCGCGTGGAAGGAACATGTTATTCCAACCAGTTCCTTTCCCCTCCATCAGGTGCCCCGGCTGGCCAGGAGGAGGCAGTTTAGTGACCAGGATTACAGCATGTTTTTTGTGAGGGTACCTACCCTAGGGGACACGGGGAGAACATGCAAACTCCACACAGAAAGGCCCTTTCGCCAACCCATTATGCAGTTTAATGTTAGTATATAATTGTTTGCAGTGCTTTGAGTTCTGGAGACCATGTAGGCTACTGATGACATATACTGTATAATACTGCCCACTGAGCATTTTTTGGTCTAATAGACGTCTAATATTCGTCTAAAGGGCCGTCTAAAAATGGGATAAAATAACGTCTAAAAATGAAAGTTTAGTGTGTCTATATATAGACGTTTAAACAACCGCTAATGAACGTCTAATCTAAGAATAGACGTCTAAAAAACTTTCATTTTTAGACGTTTTTTATCCCATTTTTAGACGCACGTCTAATAGCCGGCTATTGCTCAGTGGGTGAGAGCAGCTAAACAGTCACATTCCTGACTTCCTGAGGTCACGTTCAGGTGTTTTTTATTTACCCACTGATTTGTCAACAAATAATTTTGTCATTGACATTTCTGGACATTTCAGCTCGTACACTTTGCATGTAAATGAGAAAATAAGTAAGCCTGGGACCGAGGCTAGTCCAGAGTGGTTCTGTACTGAACTCCAGTTGGTTCAGCCTGGGACCGAGGCTAGTCCAGAGTGGTTCTATACTGAACTCCAGTTGGGTCAGCCTGGGACCGAGGCTAGTCCAGAGTGGTTCTATACTGAACTCCAGTTGGGTCAGCCTGGGACCGAGGCTAGTCCAGAGTGGTTCTATACTGAACTCCAGTTGGGTCAGCCTGGGACCGAGGCTAGTCCAGAGTGGTTCTATACTGAACTCCAGTTGGGTCAGCCTGGGACCGAGGCTAGTCCAGAGTGGTTCTATACTGAACTCCAGTTGGGTCAGGACCTAAACGTTGATTCACAACAACTGGAACCTGAACTGGGACCACAGAGTGGGCGTGGCCTGTCCTACAGGTGTGATTTTTAAACAACTAGACCTGTGCCCGTCGGCCAACCGGCCTACTTGGTTAGGAACGATGCAAGTTTGCAGAATAACCTTTTGTCATAGCACCCGTTCTAACCGTCTGTCTGTGTCCCTTTTGTGCCCATATATGGAGAACTCTGTATCAGTATATATGCAGCTGCGCGACATGAGACTAATTAATTAGAGCGACAGAGAGAGAGTGTGTGCGCATGTGTACGGGTGTGTGTGCGTGTACGGGTGTTCGTGTGTGCGTCAATTTAACAAAGGTGCAGACGATCAGAAATCAGCAGAGAGTGATCGACGTTTGCGCTACTCTATGCCGAATTGAAGTGGACTCGGTCCCAGACTATTTTCTTCTTCCTGGAAATAAAAGACGTCTGGGTTTCCGAGCAAGTAAAACCAATATGATTTGTATTCCTCCTGACAATTGTTCTCTCTCTCTCTCCTTCTCTCTCTCTGTCCCTTTGTCTCTCTGTATCCTTGTCTGTCTGTCTGTCTGGTTCCCCTGCAGTCTGGTCAAATGGATAGAGGACGGCGTACCGGAGGACCCCTTCCTGAACCCGGAGTTGATGAAGAACAACCCCTGGGTGGAGAAAGGGAAATGCATCGTTCTCTAGAACACCACCATACACCCACCACCACCACCATACACCACCACCACCATACACCACCATGCACCACCAACACCACCACCCGAGTCCTTCACGATGACCCCGACCGCACCTCTCTGACGACCCTCTCGACCGCCGAACCCCCTCTGTCTGTAGCCTGCGAGCGACAGCATAGCAGGAGAGCGCCACCCCCCCCCCCCTCTAGTCTTCTTCATGAATGTAGAACTACTGATGTTCTGACCCCTCATACACACGCGCACATGCACGCACACACACACACACACACACGCGCACACGCACACACACACACACACACACACACACCGCACACGCGCACACACACACACACACACACACACACACATAGGCCTATGCGCGACACTAGTCCTCCACGTTGTTTGTGGCCCCAGGTGCGCTAATGCGATTACGATGACGAATATCCCCGCTACATGTTTCTGTATGGATTGATGTACAGTACGACAAATCTATTTATGCAGCTGCCAAGTAACATGCTTCACTCTGTTCATGTTAGTATGCTGTTTGTTTGGTTTTGTTGTGGTCTTTTCCTATAGCTGCGTTATCGAGCTGCGTTATCGAGCTGCGTTATCGAGCAATTTCTCACGGCCAGACTGTCTATATAAAGTAGCACTGGGTCTCGACATCTTAATCCATTCTGGGCGGGAACCCCTTTGGTGTTAGCATTATGCTATGCTTTAGCTATTGAAAAATAGCAGATCTACAAGCTTGTAGGTCTGCTATTTTTGAAAAATCGAAGAACGACTGACATAGAAACATGGCTTTTTCAGGAAACTGTCAGGATGTAGAAGACATTTTTAGAATCTGATCTCGGGTCAGAATGGGTTAACTTGAGGGGGTTCCAGCAGTTAAATGACTGGTGGTTAGGAACCAAATGGACCCATACAGGTCTGTAACTCCAAGAGGGTGTAGCTAACGAGGAGACTCTCTGAGTTAATTAACATCACAGAATAATTGACAAATTCATGACTGGGGGTCCCATATATAAACGTCTGATCAAATGGTGGTCCATGGCCTGCCCTATAATGCATAATCAGGGGATCCTTGAAATACAACAATAAAAGAAGGTTGAGAAACTCTGGAATAGCTTTGCTGGGAACAACAGCAAAAAAGAGAGCCATTGTTGAGCCAACAACAAAAAAAAAGCTAATTCAATGAGTAGGGTGTGTGTCTATTTTGGCCAAGTGCATATTATGGTTTCCAGGCAACATCTGCTAATATAATGACAACACTTAATTACTGATCCAACAACTGGGGGTCACTGAGATGTGTGGATGTACTGATGTCAGTGATGTGTCTGAAAGAACCTACAGCCTACACAATGGCCCCTTTTCCACCGGTTGGTTCCCAATGGGAACCGGTTCAGTTCTTTTTGGTTTTTAGTCCATGAGCCAGAGCTCCAAAATTGGAACGTTAATTATGAATTGAGTGTGCAAAACCATACCTCTATTAGATTGTTATCACCATGAAACTTCCCCAATTGAGTACTTACACGAAGACAATGATTTATTGTATTACAAATTTTACATTTTTAAATATGCGAATGAGGCATTATGTAGGAAAATATGCAAAAATAATCGAAAATATGAAAAGCTACTACTGTGGAAGGGTTATCATGTATTAATTTACTTGTATTAATTTGATCCTATAAACAATTTAATATAGGTCTAGTTTGCCCACCAATTTTGGAGCTCTGGCTCATGGACTAAAAACCAAAAAGAACTGAACCGGTTCCCACTGGGAACCAACCGGTGGAAAAGGGACCAATGTGCATTCTCTCAGACTAGACACACACATACATACACAGCACATATACATATACTTATATGTTGAAAATCATTTCCTTTTCCATGCTGCTGCCGCTGAGCTGAACCTCGCCAAGGACATGTTCAAGGGGAGGCTTGATTAAATAGAAATACTGAATATTTTAAAGTCACAGGGGAGAACTCTTGATGATTTATTCAACTGACATTCCTCCTCCTCCTCCTCCGTCTGCCCAACTCCAATCCTTCTCTGTCGAACGACGGGGGGCAATTTTCACTGCTAGATCCTGAGTGTCATTTTTGAGGGTGTGTAAGAATGCACTTAGCTGTATGACCTGCAGGCTGATTGTGCCCAACACCCACCACAAGTCCAGAGAGCCGTGCTGCCCTGTATTAATAATTGATTGGGAATTAATTTAATAGTACTTATTTGTCAAGGTGAATAATAATCATTGAACATTGCAAATCCACAGGCAGTTTTTATAGTCTGACTTACAGAGGACTAAAGATTCAGCAAAAGAAATGTTGGCGAACGAAAAACAAAAACGATCACGATAGAATATCTTTTATGTACTGTATATGTCCATATAGCTGTCTTCCATGCAAAACTTGAGCATCTCCTGCTGTTCTATATGTAGACTTTGATGTTGTGTAACATCTGACCAGGCTGTTTATTATTAATGTGAACGAATCTACCAGAGGGCAGTTTAGTCTAGATTAAAGGCCAACAGTTGTTTATCTGTGCACACAGCAAACATCCTCAGTGTTCATTTGTGACTCTGAGAGGGTACAAATGTAACCAAAATTAACACTGGGATTGTTCCTGTGGTCCTGTCCTGTCCTGTCCTGTCCTGTCCTGTCCTGTCCTGTCCTGTCCTGTCCTGTCCTGTCCTGTCCTGTCCTGTCCTGTCCTGTCCTGTCCTGTCCTGTCCTGTCCTGTCTCTGTCCTGTCCTGTCCTGTCCTGTCCTGTCTCTGTCCTGTCCTGTCCTGTCTCACTGTCATCCGGAAGCCGTCAGACGTCACTTTTGGTTGTTTGTGTTGTCAGAGCAGGTCGCCATGGCAACACTGAGTCCCCAGTCGGGTTTTGTGACACGTGCTATTTCTCCTCGTTAGCTAAAGTCCCCACAGACTTACACACACACAAGTGCACTACACACGCACGCACACACACACACACACACACACACACACACACACACACAATCGGATATGTCTTCCACAAACACATTTGTTACACAAACTATTAAGCACACACACGCACACACACACACACATGCACACACACACACACACACACACACACACACACACACACACACACACACACACACACACACACACACACACACACACACACACATATTATCACTCTGGCCACCCTGACTACTATGTACAGACAGAGATCCCTTTAACCTATTATCTTAATGACCGATCAGTAAGTTATTATTATTTATTGTTGTATTTATTGATGACTTCCTCCTCCTCCCTCCCTCCCTCCACGGTGAATGCTGCCATCGCTGTGGGGCAGCCATCTTGTTTTAGTTTAGTTTTCTATTTTCTAATACTTCTATGTCCTCCGATGATGATGATGATGCCACCGGAAAAGAAAATAAACTCACCAAAACGAACTTGTACACCTTGCCACCCGAACACCATCATCCCACACTGCCTTGTACTCCTTTCCTTAAAACCAGAATGTAAACATGTGGCGTTACAGTTATCAACCTCGCCACCATGATCTCGGTGCGTGCGTGTGCGCGTGTCTGTGCGCGTGTGCGTGCGTGTACAATGTTTGCCTTTAGTTGTTTTGTCTTTTTCTCCTTGTGACCGAGGTGGTACTTTATTAGTACAGTAAGTACATGATGCCTGTAGCTATACATGTGTACAGTATAATGGGGAGTGTATGCTGCTTGTGAATAAGTGTGTGAAGGTATGCATGCATTACACTCATGCACACACACGCGGGGTCTGCACGTAATTCCGACGGAGCATTAGTCCGACATGCGTCCAACTGCATGTCGGACATGCGCTGCTCCCGTGCTGCGGTTATGTTTTGGTTAGGGTTTGAGGTTAGGTTGTCTGCACAGTGCACACAGAACCACACTGACACACACACACACACACACACATACCCACACTGACACACACGCACATACCCACACTGACACACACGCACACAGACACACACACACACACACACACACACACACACACACACACACACCCACGCACACAGACGCAGGGCTGAGGACAGACCAGATCAACAACATGCTTTGTTTAGTGAGGAGGTGTACGAGGACAGAGAGGAGCCAAGGATGTGGGATTCTGGACATAAACCAGAGGGACAGAACACACTCTCACATATATCCTCTCAGCACAATGACGTCATCATCGCACTGCCCCAGTTCTATCAAAGCCCACTTCGTGAGATAGAAGAACATTAAATCGCCATCTATATCTGTCTAGAAGTGTATCGCCTAAGTGAACAAGGGTTTCCGTTCAGTCTATTTGACTTGGTTATCCAGTGCACTGATATTCTAGGCAACATATAATATATAAAAGAAACACACCTGAGTGAACTGAGCGGTGTAACTATACATTAATCGTTATAGTTACTGTACTGTACTGTGCTCTGTATGCCTACTGTATTGTACCGTGCTCTGTACTGTATACTTTGATTATTTTTTGGGAAGAAATCTTTGAGAAATTACAGTTTACCGTGTTGCAGCTTTCCGTGCTCGGACAGACACAGGGACAGTTATACATACATACAGTAGGCGCGGAGGCAAAGACAGAAGGAAAGAAAGACAATCAGGAAACGCAAAACTTCTGGTGAGCAGAATGTTCCAGTTCTAGAGCAAAAACAACCAAATACATGAATAAGAAATCCAGCCCA
>NC_139708.1:37313077-37523077 GCF_964188405.1 Protomyctophum parallelum
TACATGGTGTCCTCCATGGTGTCCTCTACATGGTGTCCTCTACATGGTGTCCTCCATGGTGTCCTCTACATGGTGTCCTCTACATGGTGTCCTCCATGGTGTCCTCCATGGTGTCCTCCATGGTGTCCTCTACATGGTGTCCTCCATGGTGTCCTCTACATGGTGTCCTCTACATGGTGTCCTCCATGGTGTCCTCTACATGGTGTCCTCCATGGTGTCCTCTACATAGTGTCCTCCATTGTGTCCTCTACATGGTGTCCTCCATGGTGTCCTCCATGGTGTCCTCCATGGTGTCCTCTACATGGTGTCCTCTACATGGTGTCCTCCATGGTGTCCTCCATGGTGTCCTCCATGGTGTCCTCTACATGGTGTCCTCCATGGTGTCCTCCATGGTGTCCTAAACATGGTGTCCTCCATGGTGTCCTCCATGGTGTCCTCTACATGGTGTCCTCCATGGTGTCCTCTACATGGTGTCCTCCATGGTGTCCTCTACATGGTGTCCTCTACATGGTGTCCTCTGCATGGTGTCCTCTACATGGTGTCCTCTACATGGTGTCCTCTACATGGTGTCCTCTACATGGTGTCCTCTACATGGTGTCCTCCATGGTGTCCTCTACATGGTGTCCTCCATGGTGTCCTCTACATAGTGTCCTCCATGGTGTCCTAAACATGGTGTCCTCCATGGTGTCCTCTACATGGTGTCCTCTACATGGTGTCCTCTACATGGTGTCCTCTACATGGTGTCCTCCATGGTGTCCTCTACATGGTGTCCTCTGCATGGTGTCCTCTACATGGTGTCCTCCATGGTGTCCTAAACATGGTGTCCTAAACATGGTGTCCTCCATGGTGTCCTCTACATGGTGTCCTCTACATGGTGTCCTCTACATGGTGTCCTCCATGGTGTCCTCTACATGGTGTCCTCCATGGTGTCCTCTACATGGTGTCCTCTACATGGTGTCCTCTACATGGTGTCCTCCATGGTGTCCTCTACATGGTGTCCTCCATGGTGTCCTCTACATGGTGTCCTCTACATGGTGTCCTCCATGGTGTCCTCCATGGTGTCCTCTGCATGGTGTCCTCCATGGTGTCCTCTACATGGTGTCCTCCATGGTGTCCTCTACATGGTGTCCTCTACATGGTGTCCTCTACATGGTGTCCTCCATGGTGTCCTCTACATGGTGTCCTCCATGGTGTCCTCTACATGGTGTCCTCTACATGGTGTCCTCTACATGGTGTCCTCCATGGTGTCCTCTACATGGTGTCCTCTACATGGTGTCCTCTACATGGTGTCCTCTACATGGTGTCCTCTACATGGTGTCCTCTACATGGTGTCCTCTACATGGTGTCCTCTACATGGTGTCCTCCATGGTGTCCTCTACATGGTGTCCTCTACATGGTGTCCTCTACATGGTGTCCTCCATGGTGTCCTCTACATGGTGTCCTCCATGGTGTCCTCCATGGTGTCCTCTACATGGTGTCCTCCATGGTGTCCTCTACATGGTGTCCTCTACATGGTGTCCTCTACATGGTGTCCTCTACATGGTGTCCTCCATGGTGTCCTCTACATGGTGTCCTCCATGGTGTCCTCTACATGGTGTCCTCTACATGGTGTCCTCTACATGGTGTCCTCTACATGGTGTCCTCTGCATGGTGTCCTCTACATGGTGTCCTCTGCATGGTGTCCTCCATGGTGTCCTCTACATGGTGTCCTCTACATGGTGTCCTCCATGGTGTCCTCCATGGTGTCCTCTACATGGTGTCCTCTACATGGTGTCCTCTACATGGTGTCCTCCATGGTGTCCTCTACATGGTGTCCTCTACATGGTGTCCTCTACATGGTGTCCTCTACATGGTGTCCTCTACATGGTGTCCTCTACATGGTGTCCTCCATGGTGTCCTCTACATGGTGTCCTCTACATGGTGTCCTCTACATGGTGTCCTCCATGGTGTCCTCTACATGGTGTCCTCCATGGTGTCCTCCATGGTGTCCTCTACATGGTGTCCTCCATGGTGTCCTCTACATGGTGTCCTCTACATGGTGTCCTCTACATGGTGTCCTCTACATGGTGTCCTCTACATGGTGTCCTCCATGGTGTCCTCTACATGGTGTCCTCCATGGTGTCCTCTACATGGTGTCCTCTACATGGTGTCCTCTACATGGTGTCCTCTGCATGGTGTCCTCTACATGGTGTCCTCTGCATGGTGTCCTCTACATGGTGTCCTCTGCATGGTGTCCTCCATGGTGTCCTCTACATGGTGTCCTCTACATGGTGTCCTCTGCATGGTGTCCTCTACATGGTGTCCTCTGCATGGTGTCCTCCATGGTGTCCTCTACATGGTGTCCTCTACATGGTGTCCTCCATGGTGTCCTAAACATGGTGTCCTCCATGGTGTCCTCCATGGTGTCCTAAACATGGTGTCCTCCATGGTGTCCTCCATGGTGTCCTCTACATGGTGTCCTCTACATGGTGTCCTCTACATGGTGTCCTCTACATGGTGTCCTCTGCATGGTGTCCTCTACATGGTGTCCTCTACATGGTGTCCTCCATGGTGTCCTCCATGGTGTCCTCTACATGGTGTCCTCTACATGGTGTCCTCTACATGGTGTCCTCCATGGTGTCCTAAACATGGTGTCCTCCATGGTGTCCTCCATGGTGTCCTAAACATGGTGTCCTCCATGGTGTCCTCCATGGTGTCCTCTACATGGTGTCCTCTACATGGTGTCCTCTACATGGTGTCCTCCATGGTGTCCTCTACATGGTGTCCTCCATGGTGTCCTCTACATGGTGTCCTCTACATGGTGTCCTCTACATGGTGTCCTCCATGGTGTCCTCTACATGGTGTCCTCCATGGTGTCCTCTACATGGTGTCCTCTACATGGTGTCCTCCATGGTGTCCTCCATGGTGTCCTCTGCATGGTGTCCTCCATGGTGTCCTCTACATGGTGTCCTCCATGGTGTCCTCTACATGGTGTCCTCTACATGGTGACCTCTACATGGTGTCCTCCATGGTGTCCTCTACATGGTGTCCTCTACATGGTGTCCTCTACATGGTGTCCTCCATGGTGTCCTCTACATGGTGTCCTCCATGGTGTCCTCTACATGGTGTCCTCTACATGGTGTCCTCTACATGGTGTCCTCCATGGTGTCCTCTACATGGTGTCCTCTACATGGTGTCCTCTACATGGTGTCCTCTACATGGTGTCCTCTACATGGTGTCCTCTACATGGTGTCCTCCATGGTGTCCTCTACATGGTGTCCTCCATGGTGTCCTCTACATGGTGTCCTCTACATGGTGTCCTCCAAAACGGTAGAGGAATGACAGAGTTACCATTTTGGGGTATCTGGGGGTCCCCGAACCTTGAGACCCCCAAAGACACCCCCAGGGGGGGCGACAAGATTCCAACGAGCCCACCCCCGTCCAAAACGGTAGAGAAATGACAGAGTTACCATTTGGGGGTTCCTGGGGGTCCCTGGGGGTCCCCAAACCTTGAGACCCCCAAAGACGTCCCCAGGGGGGCGACACGATTCCAACGAGCCCACCCCCGTCCAAAACGGTAGAGAAATGACAGAGTTACCATTTGGGGGTTCCTGGGGGTCCCTGGGGGTCCCCCCCCCAAAAAAAATAAAATAAACGACTGGCCGGCCGACCTATCCACGGACCGGCCGACCTATCCACGGACCGGCCGACCTATCGCGGCGGCCGGCCGGTAAAAAAAAAGAAAAAAAGAAGAAAGGCTGGATTCTGCCCTCCCTCTATTTGTATTTGTATTTGTGTGTGTGTGTGTGTGTGTGTGTGTGTGTGTGTGTGTGTGTGTGTGTGTGTGTTGCCTTGTATTCTATTGCTCAGTTCATTATGACCTGTTGAGGGCATGTAGGTGCAGAGCCCTGTGATTAGAGTGATTGATTGCACCTGTGTGAGCTGAGCTCAGTCAGAACAAGCTGAGTTTCAGTGGTGCAAGGAGCTCTTCCCACGTCTAAAAAGAGTGTCCTTAAATAAAGAATATAAGCTCTCCTAAAATAATCTGCAGAAGGCGCACACGGTATGTCACATGTTGTTATTTTTCTTTGTCTGTAAACAGTGTGGTAATTCTGTCGATTGTTTAATTGTTTGTGTACATCTCATTGTGTTTGTTTATATAATACGGACATTTCATGATTCTTGGACACTTTAAAGGGACATCATGACTGACTGACAAGAAGGACATTCATATTTCATGTTTAATTCATTGTGTTTAAAAGGATATTATTATGTTTTGTGTTGCAGTTTTTCACGTTGTCTTTGGGGAAAATAAATAACCTAGAGATATCAGTCAGAGCGTTTGTTATTCTGCTGGATATAGGAGCGGTTACACTATAGCTGTGTTTCTCGACAAAGCTGGATGCCCAGTGGATTCGAAGCTTGTAGTTCGGCCCTTTTCAGCATAGACATATAAAGGTAGACGTCCTTTCCGGCTCTGGAGCGTCTGTGCTCCAGGGAGGGCTCTGGAGCGTCTGTGTGCTCCATGAAGGGCTCTGGACACTCCAGGGAGGGCTCTGGAGCGTATGTGCTCCAGGGAGGGCTCTGGAGCGTATGTGTGTTCCAGGGAGGGCTCTGGAGCGTCTTTGCTCCAGGGAGGGCTCTGGAGCCTCTGTGCTCCAGGGAGGGCTCTGGAGCGTATGTGTGTTCCAGGGAGGGCTCTGGAGCGTCTGTGCGCTCCAGGGAGGGCTCTGGAGCGTATGTGCGCTCCAGGGAGGGCTCTGGAGCGTATGTGCTCCAGGGAGCTCCATGGCGGCGGCGGTGGCTCAGGGGTAGAGTGCCTGGATGGTAACCGTAAGGTTGCCAGTTCGAACCCGGGCTCCCCCAGAGTTACTGTCGAAGTGTCCTTGAGCAAGACACTGAACCCCTAATTGCTCCCGATGTGCTAGTTGGTGCCTTGCATGGTTTCCGCTGCCATCGGTGTATGAATGGGTGAATGTAATGCACAATCTCTGTAAAGCGCCTTGGATAAAGGCGCTATATAAATGCACCATTTACCATTTACCATTTAGGGAGGGCTCTGGAGCGTCTGTGTGATCAAGGGAGGGCTCTGGAGCGTCTGTGTGCTCCAGGGAGGGCTCTGGAGCGTCTGTGTGCTCCAGGGAGGGCTCTGGAGCGTCTGTGTGCTCCAGGGAGGGCTCTGGAGCGTCTGTGCTCCAGGGAGGGCAAAACTTTCCCCAGATTCCTTGCGAAGCATGAGCGTCCGTCACAGAGCGCATGTTCGGGTCAGATAAGTCCCGGAATAGATGCGCTGTGATTGGCCAGTAATCACTTGAGTGGCAGCGTGACATAGCGTGCCTTACTTCCGGCGTACTTCCTCCTCCGGTGTAAATTGTTCCGCAGCTCACGGATGTTGAGCTGCTGTGTTTGCACATTGTTGTACTTCGCCCAGCAGATATGGGAGTTTTTTGTCATTATTTCAAAATTGGTGATCTGTGGGAAGTACAGTATGTGTCTCTGATGTCTTGGTATACAGTGGACAGATGGTTAGGAAATGTAGGTTTCCACATAACTTGTGTGCAGTGGGTGCATAGTCTGACTTCTCTAGCTGAGACAGGTCTGCCTATGACGGCCTTTCTCGTCATAGGCACTCGTCACTGAGTCTGTATACATCAACATTTTTATTGTATGGGTCTTTCTTCATTTGTTTTGGGTCGGTCACTGTGCTCACTGCCCAGGTATTCTGCACACAGTGCATTCTCTTTTTAGCATTCTAGTTTACTCTGCTTTTGTGTTGCTTCTTTCCAATGTGTCAGATAGCTTTCCTGTTGCTGTTTTGTAATCTCTTTCTCTGGAGTGAACATGATCCTGATGGTCTTGATCTGTCTGTTAGTATGTACATACTATCTCTCTCTCTCTGTGTCTGTGTCTGTGTCTGTGTCTGTGTCTGTGTCTGTGTCTCTCTCTGTGTCTGTGTCTGTGTCTGTGTCTGTGTCTGTGTCTGTGTCTCTGTCTCTGTCTGTGTCTGTGTCTGTGTCTGTGTCTCTGTCTCTCCAAACATACTTTCTGCAGGGAGGACGGAAAAATAAACCCTGACACACCTTTAGTTAACGACACCTGTCCCTTGTCACCCAGCATACACGCACGCATGCACAGCGCACACACTACTTGCTCAGACTGTTCTTGAGGCTAATTAGTACTAGGTCAGTTTGTACATGCATGTGTGTGAATGAGAGAGAGAGAGAGAGAGAGAGAGAGAGAGCGTGCGTGCGTGTGTGTGTGTGCGTGTGTAGCTGTGATGGGGTCATGCTCTGTGGCCCAGTTTTGACTGAACAAGGGAGAATACTACGGGGCCTGTTAAGAAAGAGGGGTTGAAGAGGGCAGATATAGATAGACGAGAGAGAGAGAGAGAGAGACAGACAGACAGACAGACAGGCACAAAGTGCGGGAGAGGACACAGAGTGAAGGGGAGTCAGAGGTAGACATCTTGTTTTTCCATCAACAAAATCTCAGTCCCATATGAGGTAATTGTTTGTGTGCCTGCGTGCGTGCGTGTGTGCGGCTGTGCATGTGTGTGTGTGCTCCTTTGGGGTGTCATTAGCGGCTGTTCCCTTCCCAGGGGGGCTCGGTGTTTACCCAGCATGCTTTCTAAGCTGTCACCGCATGGGGGGGTTGTGGGGGGGGGAGGTTAAGGACTCATCATCACCACAGAAACCAACTGACGCACAGAGCGGCGAGCGCCCACCTTGACTTGACGACTGTCACCGTCTGACGAACCAACGCAGCACATCAGCCCCGCTCTGCCTCCCACTTAGAGCTTGACAGTCAGTTACCGTTCCCCCGCATTCAGAGAGCTCTTAGAGCCTGACAGTCAGTTACCGTTCCCCCGCATTCAGAGAGCTCTTAGAGCCTGACAGTCAGTTACCGTTCCCCCGCATTCAGAGAGCTCTTAGAGCCTGACAGTTAGTTACCGTTCCCCCACATTCAGAGAGCTCTTAGAGCCTGACAGTCAGTTACCGTTCCCCCACATTCAGAGAGCTCTTAGAGCCTGACAGTCAGTTACCGTTCCCCCACATTCAGAGAGCTCCGGCGAAGATTTTTGTCAACAGGACAAAACTTTTATTTACACTTTCACTTCATTTATCTGCTAACAACAACTGAACCGAATGTTTATTCTTATTTTATGCCTGCCTATTTGGGAGACCATGTCCTGATAGGTAGGGTGGCCGAACGGTTTGCGGAGCAGTCTTGATATCGGAAGGTCGCTATAGTTCATATCCCCGGACCGGCACGTTAAAATTACCACCGCTCTCTCCTCTCAAGTGCCCTTGAGCAAGGCATTGAACCCCTACCATGAAATGTTCTATGAGCAGGGACTGGCCGTAAACAAGTTATTGAGCTTAGTCCAGTTACCCTGGGTAAACATAGTACCTTTCCTTTCCTTAGTCCAGTTACCCTGGGTAACCTTTCCTTTCCTTAGTCCAGTTAACCTGGGTAAACATAGTACCTTTCCTTTCCTTAGTCCAGTTACCCTGGGTAAACATAGTACCTTTCCTTTCCTTAGTCCAGTTACCCTGGGTAAACATAGTACCTTTCCTTTCCTTAGTCCAGTTACCCTGGGTAAACATAGTACCTTTCCTTTCCTTAGTCCAGTTACCCTGGGTAAACATAGTACCTTTCCTTTCCTTAGTCCAGTTACCCTGGGTAAACATAGTACCTTTCCTTTCCTTAGTCCAGTTACCCTGGGTAAACATAGTACCTTTCCTTTCCTTAGTCCAGTTACCCTGGGTAAACATAGTACCTTTCCTTTCCTTAGTCCAGTTACCCTGGGTAAACATAGTACCTTTCCTTTCCTTAGTCCAGTTACCCTGGGTAAACATAGTACCTTTACTTTGCTTTATAATGTAGATACTATAGGTAGGTGTAGGTAGGTAGATGTGTATTTTCTATTCAAAATGTCTCAAAAGTATGGCTCCCTGTATAGGCATGACACACACACACACACACATACACACACACACACACACACACACACACACACACACACACACACACACACACACACACACACACACAATGATGCGGTACTGTGGGGGTGTTTCTCTATAAAGAATGGAAGCGTGTCACTCGGGGGACACGGAGTGATGAGAGGACAGGAGGTGGGAGGAAAAGTGTGACAGCATCTGTGCGTGTGTGCGTGCGTGCGTGTGTGTGTGTGTGTGTGCTTTCCTCATTTGAGTAAGGTCGCAGTTTTAGCGAACTGTTTTGACGGAAATGGTCTTTTGTCTACCGTGCCTGTCACACTACGTTGTGGCCATGGACTGTCTGATGTGGCCTGAGATCCAAGGTGTTTTATGCAGATTCCTTTAGCACCCTCGATGAGCTGATTGAGGTAAAGGACTGTTCCTTTAGCACCCTTGATGAGCAGATTAAGGTAAATGACTGTTCCTTTAGCACCCTTGATGAGCAGATTAAGGTAAATGACTGTTTCTTTAGCACCCTCGATGAGCTGATTGAGGTAAATGACTGTTTCTTTAGCACCCTCGATGAGCTGCTTGAGGTAAATGACTGTTTCTTTAGCAACCTCGATGAGCAGATTGAGGTAAATGACTGTTTCTTTAGCACCCTCGATGAGCTGATTGAGGTAAATGACTGTTTCTTTAGCACCCTCGATGAGCAGATTGAGGTAAATGACTGTTTCTTTAGCACCCTCGATGAGCTGCTTGAGGTAAATGACTGTTTCTTTGTTTGGTTTTGGTTGGAGTTTCATTCATGATTTACTTGGGATTTATTGTTTGGTCTGGTAGGTTTGTTTATTTGGTTATTGTGCATTTTCTTTTGGTATTTATTTGTCTTAGAATTTAAATCAATTGAGTTCTTGTATCACTGTTTTATAATTGAGACGCGCACGCGCTAGACCCCACTCAGAAAGACCCCACTCAGAAAGACTCCACTCAGAAAGACTCCACTCAGAAAGACTCCACTCAGAAAGACCCCACTCAGACAGACCCCACTGGGACTGGGAGACTGAGAGCTTCTTCCCTGAAAAGCAAAACTTAAGCCACCTTCCTCATCATCATCACCATCATCATCCGAACGCCTTCATCCATCAAGGCCTCCATCTGTGTCTGTCATGTCGGACGCATCCCTGCTCCCTCCCCAACCCCCCCAACCCTCATTACCCAGTGACATCACTCAGTGCTGACACACACATTAATATTAATGATATACAGTAGAGTACAGTACACGTCACAGACAGCCTCACCCTCTTTTATCCATCCATCCATCTTATCTTCTTTCTCTATAGTCTATATCATTGCTGTCGGGAGCAAACCACCTAACTCCCATTTTTGAGGTTTTTGGTATATATATTTGTTGCATACATCCGTGCTATTGAACACCCTTTACGTATGTGTGTTGGTTACAAAAATAATATATAAAAAAGTGCTTTGGACAAACTCCACCATGCACCTCTCCCCCTCTCATGGACAAACTCCACCATGCACCTCTCCCCCTCTCATGGACAAACTCCACCATGCACCTCTCCCCCTCTCATGGACAAACTCCACCATGCACCTCTCCCCCTCTCATGGACAAACTCCACCATGCACCTCTCCCCCTCTCATGGACAAACTCCACCATGCACCTCTCCCCCTCTCATGGACAAACTCCACCATGCACCTCTCCCCCTCTCATGGACAAACTCCACCATGCACCTCTCCCCCTCTCATGGACAAACTCCACCATGCACCTCTCCCCCTCTCATGGACAAACTCCACCATGCACCTCTCCCCTCTCCCCCTCTCATGCAATTCATTGACAATATATAAAGACAGTATAGTCACAACACCGACTTTGATGTGGCAGTATTGCTCTGTGTTCAAAATATATAGGGTTTACTTCATTTCCTGAAAAAATAGTTTCTGTAGAGATATTTTATAGTTTAGTCATGCTCTGGCATGCTGTGTCTCTATAATATACTGAACACACTCAGAGCAGGTGTTTGTGTAAAGGATGGCCTTGGTCAACCACACGCGCACGCACACGCACATGCATGCGCGCACACACACGCACGCACACAGTCTCAGACATAGCAGCTACTGTATATAGGTCTGTGAGTATAGACCATATGCCCGGAGAATGCAGCTCTTCTCAATAAAACATGCTGCTTTGTTGTTAATCTTTAATGGGTCTGTCCTGCAGAATTAACCCACATGAACACACATTTAGGGCAGCGCATGCATGCGCACGCACACACGCTCGCACGAGCACACACATGCACACTCACACAGACACACACACAAAGGAACACACACACCTGGGCCCTTTTTTGGTGTTTTTGCTCTCTACCTCCATTATTCCCCTTTTCTCCTATAATATCCTTCTCCTCTCCTCTCCTCTCCTCTCCTCTCCTCTCCTCTCCTCTCCTCTCCTCTCCTCTCCTCTCCTCTCCTCTCCTCTCCTCTCCTCTCCTCTCCTCTCCTCTCCTCTCCTCTCCTCTCCTCTCCTCTCCTCTCTGTAGGAGTGCTTGCCAGGACTTAACCACAGTTTAGGATGCATGATGGCCCATTTAGAGGGAACAAGGAAAGACAGACAGAACGATATCAGGGCAGTGAGGGAAGGACAAGCAATAAGAGGAAGGATAGAGTCCTCTCCTCTCCTCTCCTCTCCTCTCCTCTCCTCTCCTCCAATAGGAGGAAGGAGAGAGAGAGAGAGAGAGAGAGAGAGTAAGAGCTTGGCAAACTAACTTGGCAGTGAACAAAATATTGAAGAGTGACTTGATGAAATATTAATGTTGCAGTAGCCTACTTGGTGTGTGTGCGTGTGCGTGTGCGCGTGCACGAGTGTGCATTAGAGAGTTTGGTGATTTCACTGCATGCCATGGCCACCAAATAAGTCAGCTTAATGCACGCATGCATGCACGCACACACACACACACACACACACACACACACACACACACACACACACACACACACACACACACACACACACACACACACACACACACACTGGCTGTGTACTGGCTGGCTTGATATAAGGAGCTTACCTATAAACCCATAACCTGGTCCATTCACTAAATCACTTCAACGGCCATCTGGGGGTTAAACACCAAACGATCTTCAAATTCAACAACGTTCAACAAATCGATTCGGCTCAAACAAGGGATTAAATTAATTTCGCTCCTATGCCACAAAGAATAAATGTGGAACGCCCTTCCAACAGCCGTTAAGAAATATGAATCCCTAGACTCCTTCAGAACCGCTCTCAAAGAGCACTTAAAAGTCCCCCTACCCATACTGTAAATGTTTTACCCTTTTTTACTTTCTTTAACTCGTATATAGGCTATACCGGATGATGATTTCCTTTTTTGCATATTTGTGTATATTTGGATACGTCTTTATGTTCTGATGAATTGAAAATGGGGGACCCTGATGTAAACCAGTCTTAGTGCTCTTCTGGTTTCATCCTCGTAGCCCTGTACGGCTGTACCTTCATTTCAACTCTAGCGTTCTACTAACTGTGAATACAATGTTCAGTCAATTGCAGTACTTTCTGTCGGCAGTAGAACGCTGCCCCCTACTGGTAGACCTATGTCACTTACAGATTATCGTGCATAATTATGGAGAGATAGAAAGCTATACAGTGGTACTGTATATATGTATATATTATAGGGCTGATAACCATGCATGTTCAAATCAATGAAATCATGTTTGCACTAGGTTGTTTTCCAAAGCTAGAACAACCTGCAGTATAATTATATATTTAAGCAATATTACACGAGAGGGTGTTGTTTAACGTGATTATTGCCACGACAGTGATGCGGTAAGGAACGAGACGAAGTCGAGTTCCGCAAGCATCACTGAAGTGACGCCTGGAGAAGAAGCTCGAGCCCATCATCTTCAACCACACTGATAAGTCGCTAACCCCATCCCATCCCGTCCCCTCCCGTCCCACACAATTGAACACTTTGAGGGGCACGGTGGCACAGTGGGTAGTGCTGTCGCCTCACAGCTAGAAGGTCCCGGGTTCGATTCCCACAGTCGGTAGTGCTGTCGCCTCACAGCTAGAAGGTCCTGGGTTTGCTGTGGGCGCTGGGGGCGTGTTCCCTCCTCCGCGTCATCAATGCCCATTCCCGAGGTGGGGTTTGGCGAAAGGGCCTTTCTGTGTGGAGTTTGCATGTTCTCCCCGTGTCCCCTAGTGTAGGTAACCTCACAAAAACATCCAGTAATCCTGGTCTCTAAAAATGCCAGCCGGGGCGCCTGATTGAGTCGAAAAGAATAATTGGGGCCTGGGCGGTTAGCTCAACCGTCTGGGCACCTCGGCTGCTGAGCCTGCCTGATGACGTGCCGCGGGTTCGACTCCCGATCCCGACGGCCTTTGTTTGTGTTTTGTTCTGTTTTGTTTTTGTGTAATATGTTTTTGTATGTCTTGCATTTTTTGAATGGAAAAAACCCAATAAAACATTAAACAAAACAAAAAAAAGAATGTTGATGTGGGCGCATGCAGCCTGACAAGGTCTTGGACCACCACAGTCCCCTGGCTGTCCTGCCCTCCTGGGTGGCACCCGAGCCCGAGAGGCTGGGCTCCGTCGTCACCACCTTCCTTGGACAGCGCGGGGTCCCTGCATGCAGCGTGTGACCCCCTCTGTAAGGAAGGACCCGATGGACCACCGTCTCAGGGCCAACACACAGCCCGGGGACACTCTGACACCTGAGTCTGGATCAGGGCTACATGATTCAATTAAGACATATATTTATTGTGCATTATTGCACATATAGCCAAAATGCATACCGGTATATAAAATTAGGCCAGATATTCCTTAATTTCAGTTTCATTTTAGGGAGAGTGGGAAACACACACACACACACACACACACACACACACCCCGGAGGCACACTGTCGCACGTGGACGCGCACGTCCCCTGCTGCGCCCAGCTGTGTGTGTGTGTGTGTGTGTGTGTGTGTGACTAAAGACTAAAAGACTAAACTAATCGTGGGATAAAAAAAAAGAATATATAAAAAAACAAAAAAAACAGCAGTGAATTACCGAATAAAGAGCCTACTAAACTACAATACTACAAATACCCAGCAAGGGGGTACCACGGTGTCGTTGCTGACAGGGGGAAGGCAGGGAGTGGGGGGGGGGGGGAGGTTTTCACCGCCACCAAAGAGCGCACATACTTCACACATCAAAGCACACCATCTCTAGCCTGGGTAAACCCACTCTCCCTGCTGGACAACATTTCAAATGCAAATCTGGCGAGGGGGGGGGGGAGGGGTTTACCCAGGCTACACCATCTCGGTCACTCGCACTGCAAGGAAATAGAATGAAGTTATACACGTCACTTAAAAAGTAGCCTCGGAAACCCAGACGTTTTTATTTCCAGGGAGGAAAAAGTCCACTTCAATTCGGCATAGAGCAGCGCAAACGTCGATCACTCTCTGCTGATTTCTGATCGTCTGCACCTTTGTTAAATTGACGCAAACACGCACACATGTACACACACACACTCCTCTCTCTCTCTGTCGCTCTAATTAATCAGTTTCATGTCGCGCAGCTGTGTCTAGATTCTCCCGGCGGATCCTGCCGGGAGCTGCCTATGCCATAGAAAGCATAAGTGGACCCCAGGCTACTTAAAAAGTATCATAAGTAAAATAAAATAAAAACGAGACAGCCTACATATACCACGTGACCCACCACCTGTCGGGACTACAACTCTAGCCCACCCGTAGCCACTAGCCACATGGTACTTATAGCCAGAGGCAGAGCCAAATATACCTTATATTGACCCTATTAAAACACAATTTTTACATAGGACGCCTCAGGCCGTCATAAGGATTCGAACCGAGAGGTGCCTTGGACGTCTGTGGACGTCCTAGCGCACCCTCAAAGATACGGGGCGAGATAAGAATATTCAGAATTTTTCCTATTTTTTTTTTTTTTTGGCTTTTCGCTTGCCGTTTGCTAACGCTCTGTGCAACTATTAGCTTGTCATTGACTCCCATGTTAGCGCGGCGGAAAGAATGACTCGTATCTCCTAATCCAGGGCGCTCTCCGTGGTGTTGAATGGATCGATATGCTGGCGCTTCATTTCTGCTCCTCATCCGTCTCTCCCGCAAAATATGAACGCTTTTTGGATCATATATCGTATAAATTAAAATGATCGGGATGTTTAGGTCAATTTGTCAAGTCAACTTTTTTAGGAAAGTGTTTCCGGTTCATGGCTTTCAGAGTAAAAGCGGTCAGACAACTCCGGCACCCCAGAGCTCCTATTTTGATGCACTAAAAGTGTTTTAATGGGCATCAATTAAGGGATGAACTGGTTTGCACAAAATAAACATCAGAGCAAACTTAAACAAAACAAAAACAAATAACCAAAAATAAGGAGGACAAAAACAGCAGAGGCAATTGGCAGCTAGACTGGATTGAGTTATCCTAATACAGTACAAACAAAAGGATACCATTAATACCTGTGTATAGCTGTCCCAGCAATGGGTATTTTGTGATGTTCTATTTTATTGCTCACCTTTCTGAAAATGTATTATGTGTATGTATTAAACATCATTATGTGTGTTTATTTGGGTACATATGGTAAATGCATGGTGATATAGTGCCATCTACTGTGCTCTGGTTTTGTGGTCTGTCTGGTTCATGGGCAGGTTGAATTAGGCTCACCTGCTCTAATCACCTCATTTCAATCACCTGTTGGGTCTTGGGCATGTCTGAGCAGAACAAACAGAGCAGAGGTGAAGAGAGGAGCTCTTTCATGTCAGAGAGTCTGACATGACAAAGACAAGAAAGAAAATAATATAAACAAGAACTTAACTGAACTCCTAAAAATCTGTGCAGAAGGTTCCCAGTTGTTTTGTTTGTGTCTGTAAAAGTTTAATTGCCATTGTATCGTTTATTGTTTGTGTACATATCATTGTGTTTCTTTATAATAATACGGACATCAGGATTGACTGACGAGGACATTCATATTTCATTTTATTTAAAAGAATATTGTTATGTTTTTGTTACAGTTTTTCACGTTGTAGCTTGGGATAAATAAAAAGCCCTCAGTGATATCAGTTGGGATGTTGTCTTATTTCTGCCACGGATGAAGATGGTTTAGGAGCAGTTACAACCTGGACATGCTTAACTGAAATCAAACTATAGTCTAGTAGCCTAGCAGAACTGCCTTACCTCTGTTAAACGGTTCAACCACACATATTGGGCAGACGTACCCAGGGGGGGCATGGCGTTGCTAGGGGCAACCTGTCAAGTGCAACCCCATATATAACATGATATATAGATGATATACAACACATCATAATATATTTATAATAGTCAAAATATCAAATACAAGATCATAAGACGTGTCTATACTTATTCATCATCTTGTTTTTAAAAAGTTTTTTAAACACATGGATTGAACTATGTCCTTTCCTTGTCACAGCATTTCCACAGACTTTACCCCTTTCACAGATAGATACAGTGTTGCTTTGTATTTGTTCTTGCAAAAGTTGTATCAAACATGCCAGCATTTCGAAGTTCATATTTGATTTATTTTGTTGAAGACATGTATGGAAGTAGCTTAGCATTCCGAACGGAATACGCGGGCGCGGTGTTCCGATGAAAACTCTGCATAATTTAATTTGAACACGCCAGGCCAGCTTAATATTAACCAGTGGATGCATCCCCCCCCCCCCCCCCCTCATTCTCTGCTGACTAATATGTTATTATGTTGGAGGAGGCTCTGGATGAGAATATTTAATATAACTTTATCAAAAGCTGTCGGAAGTCCTGTCGGATTTACTGCAGAGGAGCTCACTGCTGAGTGAGTTCGTCGCTAAGAGGTTTTACTCTAAGGTTCGTCGTCATTCAATGCCTTTTATTTACTTTTACTATTGTAGCCTATTTAATAGCTGGTTTGGTTAACATGCCGAACTATATGGGCAGTGTTTCGACTTTCGATCGCTCCGAGAGAGAGAGAGAGAGAGAGAGATCTTTTTATAGTTTCACAAGATAGTATTGCTCAAAATGTTAATGTAACACATCTGTTTACATGCACCTTTATTTAATTCCTATTTATATTCAATATTTATTTGTACATACGTTGTTTTATCTTGATTGTCTCGTTCCACTCTTGCTTTGGCAATGTATAAACTTATGTTTTCTCATGCCAGGCAATGAAGCTAATTTGATTTGAATTGAATTGAGAGAAAACCTTTAGCTGAGAGAGATGAAGCAGGAGCCAGGGACCACATTGTATACATATTGTACTTGAGTAAAAGTATCAATACTGCAATATAGAAACAGGCCTACAGAATTAAAAATGTACTTAAGTAAATGTACAAAAGTATCGGTTTCATGATGTACTTAAAGTACCAAAAGTAGAAGGTATACTCATTATGCAGAATGTCCCATTTCAAGTTTGTATAAAATCATTTGAAAATAGCAGATCTACAAGCTCACAATGCGTCGCATCTAATACTAACATGTACTAATATGTAAATACAACTCAAAATTCAATCTTAAAATAAATAAAATGGGAATAGAATGGAATAAATGATCATGATAATAAACCAGTATTTTATTACATTGCAAGTCTGAATTGGAACAGAGATACACATTTAATATATATCCCAATTTTGTTTGTATATCAGGTAAAACGCAGATATAGCCTACAAACAGTATATAGGGCATAGCAGAGTGTGTGTGTGTGTGTGTGTGTGTGTGTGTGTGTGTGTGTGTGTGTGTGTGTGTGTGTGTGTGTGTGTGTGTGTGTGTGGCATAGCATAATGTCTATAGCGGTATAGCAGTCTCACCAATCCATATTTTGTACTGCCCCTTTTCAAGAGAAATACAATACTGAACATAATCTGAATGAAATCCACCATAATACATGTTAGTGTGTCACAACATATACTTATGAATTAGTCAGCTGTCTTGTGTAGTTCTATAGTCTACTGTAGTACTGTGTGAATGTCTGTTCTATACAATATCACATTGGACTACTGAGTGTTGTACTTGTGTGTGTTCTGTGTTAAGTGCACAATAAGTGCACAATAAGCCAAAGCAAATTCGCTGTACATACTGTACATACTGTAGGAGGTAGAGCAGGTCGCCCATTGATTCATGGGTCAGCGGTTCGAATCCCGGCTCCTCCTCCTGTCTACATGTAGAAGTGTCCTTGACCTTGGGCAAGACACTGAACCCCAAATTGCTCCTGATGTCCTGGTTGGTGCCTTGCATGGCTTCCACCGCAATATGAATGTGTGTGAATGTGTGAATGTAATGCACAATGTATGTAAAGCACCTTGGATAAATGCACCATTTACCATTTTATAAATGCACCATTTACCACATGCAGAGAAAGTTGCAGGTTTGATGCCGAGGAGATGCCAAAGTTTACTTGAGCAAGTTGAAGACAGCATGCTACTGTAGATACAGTATGAATCACTCCACTGCACTCCTACGGTCTCCCATAAACTCCCTCTGTCCTTAATTATTCTGCCAAGCCCTGCCTGCAGCCCAAAGAGAGGAGGAGGAGGAGGAGGAGAAGGGAAATGAGTGTCCCGAGGTGGTATTTATTTTGTATAGGGTTCCAGTTTGGATGAGCTGTCCTCCACATGAAGAATACTTGACTAACATAGCCCAAAATAGAGACACCAGGGTGAAAGTGGCTATACATATACAAGAACTGCTAGATTATTAAAGACCAGTAGGTATCCTATTAAGTTTCCTAACCTAAAGTCACTGGATAAAATATAGTATATATATATATATATATATATATATATAGATATGTATAGTCTCATAATATAGATATTCCACTGTTACTTCCTTAGCTTACGCATGTTTTATGATAATTGCTTTTTTTGTGATGTATTCCCATGCTTTTTGTTCTTGCTTAATGTAAGTCGCTCTGGATTAAGAGCGTCTGCTAAATGCCTAAATTGTAAATTGTAAAATAAAAATATATATTTAACCCATTCTGACCTGAGATCAGATTCTAAAAATGTCTTCTACATCCTGACAGTTTTCTGAAAAAGCTATGTTTCTATGTCAGTTTCTATGTAGCAGACCTACAAGCTCATAGCGCGCGCTATGAGCTTGTAGATCTGCTATTTTTCAATAGCTAAAGCATAACATAATGCTAACACCAAAATGGGTTCCCGCCCAAAATGGAAGGTTGAAGTTTTCTAGCAGCTAGAAATCTTATTTGACAGACAAACATGAAACTATATGAACATTAATTCACCATTGGCTTGCATGGGGATGAAAGTCTAGAGATGAATGAGGACTTGTTTTACAGGGATAAAAAAACCATTGTTGCAATATAATAATTGATCAGGAGAACCCTTTAGCCAAACTCGTCAAAATATTCAAAAACAGGCCTTTGACTGTAAACGCAAATCTGACAGTAAAATATAATAATCAATCACGGTTTTTATTATGCAACACATGTTTTGTCGTATGGCTGTTGACTGTGTATATGTGCATTGTACATGTATCATGTTTGTGCGTCACACACAAATGCTTGTTCTTCTTAAAATACGGTAAATGGTGCATTTATATTATAGCACATTTATCCATGGCGCTTGTCACATAAATTATGCATTACATTCACCCGTTCACACAGCAATGGCGGAGGAAACCGTGCAAGGCACCAACCAACCTGCTTATCGGGAGTAATTAGGGATCCAGTGTCTTGCTCAAGGACACTTCGACACTAAAGGCTCATACATAGTCTGGATTTTCGGTGGTGAGGTGACCACCGAACTACAACATGACGTCACGAGCCGCGGTGAAGAGCAAACCACCGCCGCCACCGCTCCAGCCCTTCTCTCTGTTTTTACTCACCACCGCTCAATGTTATTTCAGCTGGTCACCTCACCACCGAAAATCCAGACTATGAATAGGCCTTAACTCAAGGAGAGCCCGGGATCGAACTAGAAACCTTCCGGTTCCCACTTCCCGAGCGGCCCCCGTCTCCCATAGAAGATGGCATTCCTTGGGTTATTATGTCACTCAATTTGTCCTCCTTTCCAACTCAATCTCTCTCATTGTTCCTTCACCCAGGTCTCACTCTCTCTGTAGCCAAATTCCAATACGCAAAATCTCAGCCACTCGCTCACTCACACTCACTCACTGCAGCATGACAGTGTTTTACGGTGAAATTGGTGACCTGACGAAATATGTGACCATCTTGTGGACTTCAGATAATAATACCTTACATTGAGGTATTTAATACATGGCCTAAATACCGCTATAGGTTAGACTGTTAGCAAAGCAAAGTTACCAATGTTTACCCAGGGTAACTGGACTAAGGAAAGGAAAGGTACTATGTTTACCCAGGGTAACTGGACTAAGCTCAAGAACTTGTTTACAGCCAGGCCCTGCTCATAGAACATTTCATGGTAGGGGTTCAATGCCTTGCTCAAGGGCACTTCAACGGTGGTAATTTTAACGTGCCGGTCCGGGGATACGAACTAGCGACCTTCCAATATCGAGTGAGTGAGCGAATGGCCAAGATTCTGGGTATTGGAATTCAGCTTCTGTCTCTCTCTCTCTCTCTCTCTCTCACTCTCAGTAATCCGAGCCAGGTGTGGGTGGTGTCGTCGGTACCGCCGCGGTGTCGTTGTGGAGGGCCTGCTCCAGCAGGGCGTGCTGGGCCATGGCAGGCAGGTAGAGGAAGGCGTAGACCAGACCCAGAACCACCAGAGCCAGCAGCAGAGGCAGGCCCCAGTTAGAGGTCATGATGGGCTCCTCGCAGCGGGCATGCAGGAAGGACTTTCTATTCTCCATGGCTGGTGGTGGTGGTGGTGATACCCTACACTATAGGGTACAGGGAGGTGGTGGTATAGGCCCTAAACCCTGTACAGGGAGGAGGTGGTATAGGCCCTAAACCCTGTACCCTATACTACGGTCACGGAATCCTCTGTATTTTAGACGTTAGCTCGAACAATGAGCCTCAGGTCATTCATCATTTTGTTTTCCCCCAAGAATGTAAACCAATAGTTTTCTCTGTTAGACAATGTGTCCATGTATCATGCTCTCAAATGGTAACAGATGCCAGAGCCACAGAGATGGGCGTCGGAGACAACCGGCAAAGCAGGGAGAGAGGCTTCAAATACCTTAGATCCAAGAAGGAGCGTTCTGCTGACTCCAACAACATAGTGTCAACCATGAGGAAAACATCCCAAAGACCGAAAAGGCTCCTTTCCTGATTCCCTGCATCGTCCCTCTCAGCAGAGAGTTCAGCAATGAATCAAATCTGAATAGAGGGAAAAGTATGAAGTTGATTCCTAATGTCTCAAGTTTAACGTCCAGCTATAAGTATAACGTTCATTGTTGTTCTCCGGTGGTGAAAACGGCTTTAAAACGTCTTCTCTTTTCTTCCCCCAGACAAGACGACAGTGATTTGAAGTTGTCAGACTGTGAGGCTGAGAAGGTTCACGTGAAACTGCGTAGTCTGACTCAACAACTGATGCCGTTCACCCATATGAAGCACAGTCAGATATCACCCCACGAGCAATGACGCTGTGAAAAAAATCACTCTCATCATGAAATTCACCTCACACTAGAGATCGAGCTCTGTGTGTGTGTGTGTGTGTGTGTGTGTGTCTGTGTGTGTGTGTCTGTGTTTGTTTTGTCCCCTAAGCTCCTCCCACTGATGCTCCCTTGTCCCGGTCATGGATTATTCCCAGGTAAACCCTCTGGCAATATGTGATTGATTTTATTCAAATGTAAGCTGAGGGTATAACATACGGTGTCGTGCATGGTCAATGTTTTATTTTTTCATGTTCATTTCAGCGGCTCGCTTCATTCCATCTGTCCCCCTCCCCCCTCTAAGTTCCACAAGGAAGCATACTAGGGCCTTTTCTGTTCCTAATATATGTAAACAACATGACATCAGCTTGTGACTGCAACTTGTTCCTGTTCGCAGATGACTCGGCTCTGCTGGTCTCGGACAGGAACACACTGCAGGTTGAAAAGGATAACAAACTATCTTTACACCTGGGAAAAACTGAATCCATTCTCTTTGGATCAAATAGTAATCTTAGCAAGGCTGATATGGCTTCTTGGTTAGAGTGGGTGACAATATTATCACACAAAAAAGATGAAATGACCTACCTAGGTGGTTCCATCCTGTAGGCAAATCTTTCCGGTGATAAAATGGCCACCAACATAATCAAAAAAGTCAACCAAAAAACTTAAATCAACTTACAAATTACATATACATAGAGGCATTTCCTTTAATCCACCCGACACTGATCGACATATACGCAACCATCGAAGGCATTGGATCCTTTAATCCACATCTTTATTACGTCATCATTGAGAGCTAGTTATACCAGTTATACCCTGACCTCATATGCTGGGACGGTGCATACGCATCAAAAGTGGCGCAAAGTAACCACAGTATAATCAACTTACAAATCACATATACACAGAGGCATTTAGTATTAATATCACTATAGTCCAAGATTAAGTACATTTAAAGCAATTGACAATTCAAAATAAATAATTACATAATTATACTGTATACGTGTATAACATATTTTATTTCAGTTTATATACCTTTTTTTTCATCGGATAACGATGATTTTCTTTGAGAAACTAAAAAGGGACCCAGAATAATTCTAAATCGATAAAACTATTTATTTTATAGATAGTGTGGCAGTTCACCCTGCCACTGAGGATATATTGTACGAGTCCGACCTGTATTAAATTCAGATTATTTTATTTCTAATCTAACAAGAAGGTCGGGACACAAATGGGTTAAAGTTTGAATTATTATTTATTGTGTATGTTGCAGAGAATTATATTATTTCGGGCTGTGTATGTATATTGGGTGACTCTTGATTGCTAATTGCTTGTTGTCTCCATGGTAGGGAGCAACCATCAGCTGTGGGGTGTGGGGGGACATACCAACAGTATGAGGGTTTGGTTAGAGCACCCTGCTTTCTCATTGTTTAGAGGATATGGTTTATTGATTGAATAATAAGTGATGTATAATAATAATGTGATGAATAATAAGTGTTGTCCCTGGACATTATGAAGTATGGTATAATTGTGGAATCAATTCAGGGTGGTGTGTTCCAGTGGGAGGGGCTTAGCCTTTATATGTAGGGAGGCCTCCCACTGCCTGGCAGTCAAAGTAGGACTGTGGAGGTGGATGGAGCTAGAAGGAGCTAGAAGGAGCTAGGGCCTCCTGTCCAGTAGCTGTAAATACCTTTGTTTTGGTGAATAAAGACAAACAGCATCTCTGCATCAGGGACTGCCTGGAGGTTATTACTTGCGCAAGCAGAGCGCGCAAGTAATGTTTTCGCCCGGTCTCTTCCGCCGTGACAGCTGTCCCGCCATCCGATGTTTATGCAGAAACACATCAAATCTGTGCCTGTTTTGCTGGGACCAAATGACCACAAATGACCATATTTCTTACGTCATCATTTAGAGCTAGTCATACGTATACTATATACATAATCAGTAAAAATAAAATAGCAAATTGTGCCTGATCTGCTGGGACCAGAGTATGTGGTGTGTATATGTATGACTAGCTCTTAATGATGACGTAAGAAATATGGTCATTTGTGGTCGTTTGGTCCCAGCAAACCAGGCACAGATTTGCTGTTTTCTTGCATAAACATCAAATGGCGGGACAGCTGTCACAGTTTTTGGCGCAAAGTAACCACAGTATACCGCTAATCAACTTACAACTACACACTCTATATAGTATATATGTATACGTATATAGTATATGCCTATATACTATATATATACTATATATATATTTCTTACGTCATCATTTACAGCTAGTCATACGTATACTATATACATAATCAGTAAAAATAAAATAGCAAATTGTGCCTGATCTGCTGGGACCAGAGTACGTGGTGTGTATATGTATGACTAGCTCTTAATGATGACGTAAGAAATATGGTCATTTGTGGTCGTTTGGTCCCAGCAAACCAGGCACAGATTTGCTGTTTTCTTGCATAAACATCAAATGGCGGGACAGCTGTCACGGTTTTTGCCGCAAAGTAACCACAGTATACCGCTAATCAACTTACAACTACACACTCTATATAGTATATGTATACGTATATAGTATATGCCTATATACTATATATAGTATATGCCTATATAGTATATGCCTGCTTTGCTGGGACCAAACGACCACAAATGACCATATCTCTTACGTCATCATTTAGAGCTAGTCATACGTATACTATATACATAATCAGTAAAAATAAAATAGCAAGTTGTGCCTGATCTGCTGGGACCAGAGTACGTGGTGTGTATATGTATGACTAGCTCTTCACCCAAACTTATATAGATAGAAACTTGAATCATACTTAATAATACTAGGTGTTTATATGCATAAAGTAGGTAGGTAGCAAATAGTTACATCTAAAAATGATACATTTCAAACGTTCCTTCACAGAGATACTGAGATTTGACAGTTTACAGCGGTCGAAAGGACTTGCGCGCTCTGCTTGCGCACTAGTTGGCCATTTATGGCCTACTAGTGTGCAACAAGCAAGTATGCACTCGACAGAGTGCAGTTCTAGTTTCTATATATTTTCCCGGTTTTCATACTACCTACCCACACTAGGCAAGTGTGACAGAGAGAAACTTGTACCAAGTGCATGCATAAAGTAGGTAGCAAATAGCTAAACCTAATAGTTCAACATTTCAAACGTTCCTTCACAGAGAAGCTGAGATTTGACAGGTCGACAGTACTTGCGCGCTCTGCTTGCGCAAATGGCCTACTATAGTGTGCAACAAGCAAGTATGCACTCGACAGAGTGCAGTTCTAGTTTATGTATTTATTTAAATCTTAGATCGTGTATGGAGCATTTGCTATTCTATGATCGCTTGATTGAAATGTTTATTTGAAAAAAAAAACACAATACAAACAGAAAGGTCAGAATAACAGCAGTACAAAATAATAATAATAAAAAAACAATACAAACAGAAAGGTCAGAATAACAGCAGTACAAAATAATTAAAAAAAAAGCCAATTCAAAAGGAGTGAGAAGAAGCATAGCTTATTGCTCCCACCCCCTTTCCATCAATACTAAATATCATTCAATAATCTATTCAATACTATAACTCAATCTGTGATATCTATTTTTATTTTATTTAACCTTTATTTAACCAGTAAAATCACATTGAGACTGCGTCTCTTTTACAAGTGGGAACTGGCCAAGAGGCAGAAATAAAAATTACACTTCAATACCACATCATCAATGTTACATTTTGAACCAGCAAATACAACATCCATAATACACCTTAAAGTATGCATAAATACAACAAGTCACCTGTCCTACTTTCTTCTTTTAGTAGCAGGGCAAAATACACCATATACACAATCTCCACGATATAATAAATATATAGGCATGAACATAGGCTAGTACATATCCAAACATGTGCAATTGTTGGATTGTACATCAAAGATGATCCTTTTGAAAGTTCTCAAGGGAACTTTCAAAGCCAATTAGTCTGGACTGTAGATCATTCCACGACCAAGGGCCAAAGAAGGCCAGACATTTTTGTATGCATACAAATGAATATTACATGAATATTACACACACACACACACACACACACACACACACACACACACACACACACACACACACACACACACACACACACACACACACACACACACACACCTAGTGAGATCACGCATCTTCTTCATCCCTGTAGCTCATTAAAATACTATAACTAAATCTGTGAATATATACACACAAACACCCCCCCCCCCCTCCCCACACACACAGCTGCTGCTGTCCAAATGTAAGGAGCTATAGTCAGACGTACAGTATATACAGTACATACTTATAATATGCACAGAAGAACACTTGACTCACTGTCTGTGTGTGACTAGTGTAGCCTTCTAAAACTGTGAAGGCCTTTCAAACATGCACTGGACGTGGTTTTGGTCGAGTTTGTTAAAATACTGGTAATATCCCGGTTGTTCACTCACTGACTCATTTTGTCCACGTTAGCATCAGTTGCACATAAATAATACTAGACTGCATGTATAGTATACAGTATAGGTAATATTATATGATTCATCTTTAATTGTTGTCATATTGCACTATATCTATTTCAGAAAGGAAATCCCTCCACAACAGGTACGGTAGGCAATCATAAACAACATGATTGTGTCTGCACTCTGCACTGAGCATCTCCCAGGCCTGTGTGTGTGTGTGTGTGTGTGTGTGTGTGTGTGTGTGTGTGTTCTAGACTCTACTGAGTTCTGTATCTGAGGGCTGAACTACTGAGTTCTGTATGAGGGCTGAATAATTCTATTTTCTTTGTCTTACTGCAGATCTCTATTTTGGAGATTGACGTAGGAGTGGGCCAGCCACCTCACTCCTACACACACTAAAATTATACTTGCTTTTTCATGGGAGGCTCAATTACAGCTATAGCTGCGTGTTTATGCTGTACACGCACACTCACGCACGTGCGCACGCACATAGCAGAGACAGAGGTAATATATCTGCAACATTATAAGCGAGAGCTACATGATCTACAACTACAAGCTTACAATGTGTACAAAGCACAAGAGGTGACATTGCATGTGATTGTCTGCTTTGTGTAACTAAACTATAGACACATGGACATGGCTCTCTAGGCAGTGCATGAAAGGCTGGCTCACGTTGTGAGCTTGTAGATCGGCTATTTGATCAGTTTTCTAAATGAATGCCCTGCTTCATCATAACAGAGTGATGATACCATAATGAAAGCAGTGAAAATAGCACATTGTGTGCTGCTGTCTAGTTGTGTGCAAACCCCTGTGATGCCTGTGAAAAAAATGTGATATGTTGTTCCACGGACCCCCTCAGAAGCAAAGATTTGAGTTAAAAACTGAAAATCTGAAAAAAATATTTGAGTCACATTTTCACGATTTTTCAAAAATAGCAGACCTACAAGGTCATAGCGCGCCACTCGGCTTGTAGGTCTGCTATTTTTCAATAGCTAAATGATAACAATGTTTAAAACACCAAAATGGGTTAACTAGTGTACACAATATTGTTCCAGAATGGTGGGGGTGTTACAATGCCCAGAATTATGAAGTCAAAAGTACAAATTTATTAAAAATACAAAATAGAAAATACAGTAGAAAATATAAAAATTCAAATGCTTGCAAACAGGTTTCTCATGACAGAAATGCATGGCCTAAAAGGAGACATTGGCGTGATTTGTCCATTCCTATGATAAGACACTGTGGGTATGGTAGGGGAGACTTCACGGTTGTAACATACACGTTATCTCTTGATTGGTCAACGCCACCATGACGCCATCGTGTCAGTATGTGTACAGCAACGTACTCTACGTGCCCAGGAAGTTTGAAGTGTTTACCTTCATCCTACGGGGAGTTATTGGCGAAAAACTGACTTTTTTCAAAAGGCGTATAATTTTACACCTGGAGTATATGTGTGCTACAATTATTTTCTTTGGTGTTGGTGAATACAAATCCACATGGATGTCTTCATGCTTATGTTCTTCATTAGTTTGCATCGTGACGGAATTCACGTTCATTCTGGTCTGTAAGCAACGGCAAAGAAAACTTGCAAAAGTGGGCCATTTGTAACATGTTACAAATGGTCCGCTTTCCATTCAATACCATTATATGTAATATTTGACATATTGGCCAATATTATATGTTCAGTCAGCTGTCTTCATTACTGAGTGTATTCTAAAATTAGTTTAGGGTTGTATAACATTGTACAACTCAATCAATCAAACGTTTGTTAATCAATGTATTTCCCCATTGAACTAAAAAAAAAAAAAAAAAAAGCCCAAACTGGTACACCCGATACTATTTAATATTTCCCTTATGTTTGATACATTTTCTTATCACATCCATGGTATGAAAACAATGCTAAGGAGTTGCTTCAATGAAATATAATTGCTTTAAGCTGAAAACGATATGTTTAATGGTGTTTTTTAGCGTTATTACATTTATCATGCATGCCGTTACAATTAATCCGATATGCGCAGCAAATGTAACACTGAAACAGCGTCCACGTTCGGTTTAATAACTCCCGACCTGTTTTATCAAAAAAAGTGGTTTATGGTAGCAGACATGTGTAGGTCCGTTGCCTGAAAATATTACATGTGTAGACTAGAAAAAGTGCCCTTCTGGGCACAGGTCTCCACCAGGATTTCTTCCTCAGCCTAGTGGGAATATGCGTGCACAGTTTCATCGCAATCGGACGCTGCGTTGAGGAGTTGTGGCGATTTGTACAAAGCGGGCTACTCCTGAAAACTGTAGGAGCCAATCGTGGCCAATCAGGATGGAATATGAGAAATCAAACAAACCTGTCTTGATCACATGACTATGGAGATCATGTGTACCGATTTGCGTGAAATTTGGATAAAATCTGAAGGAGTAATAGAAAATGTGTTTTACATATGTCGGCCTCCTGGTGGCGCTATAAAGAGCAGATGTGAAAAAATCCAGGCAAAGGTTTTTCCTTGGCCTCTAGGGAGTTGGCATACAAAGTTATCCACAGATCCATGCAGTTAGAGGTAAAAACACTTTTGGGCCAGTTATAGCGCCACCTTGAGGCTGAGTTGAAATTGTTCATGTGGCATTTCGTCCTCGGCCTAGTGGGAATGTGGGTGCACAATTTCACGGAAATCACGCGATGTGTTCATGATTTGCAGCATTTTGTTTGAAACTGAGCACTCCTGTGAACTTTGGAAGCCAATCTTAGCCAATCAGGATGGCGTCTGAGAAATCTGAAAGACCAGTTTCGTTGAATGGCTCTAGAGAGACTGTGTACCAATTTGCGTGATGTTTGGACAAAATCTGTAGGTGTACTGTGCAAAAACTTGTTTTGCACAAAGCGGCCTCCTGGTGGCGCTATAACAGGCCGTTCTGGAAAGTTTGGGGCAGAGGTTGATCGTTGGCATCCAGGGAGTGTGTGTGCAAAATTTGGCATCGACCGGGTTAACGGTGGCCGAGATTAGCTCCTCACGGACGGACGGACACACACACGGACGGACACACGGACGGACGGAGTGCAAAACATACTCTCCCCCCATGCCTTCGGCCTGGTGGAGACAATAAGTGTCTGAGCTGAAATCGACATGTAAATATGAAATAAATGCTTAAACATGTAGCTATAGGTGCAAAGACCACAAGTGAACCTTTCATGCCTGTTTTCTCAACTCGCTGTTTCTCTGTAAGACATTGCTTTATAAGCCATATCTCCAAAACTGGTGGGTGAAACTGAACATGACCAATATGTCAATTTGAAGCTATGATTCCCTGCTTTCATATATATTTCATATTGTGGGTGTGCAAAGGTGCAAATTCCCAAAAGATAATTAGTTTATTTACTTATGTAGGGAAAAATGGGAACAAAACGAATGGAAATAATTACACACATATATATGATTATTATTACTACCATAGCCCATAGCCATATAGAAACTCAGACTTTCTTTGTTTAAAAAAGAACCTTGGGGGATTAATAAAGTGACAACTTTTACAATATCTCCATTACCATTATCCAAATTAATTCCTGATGCATTTATGGCCTAAACGGCTTCCCATACTCGACTAAAGAGCCTTGATCCTATAGCCGGGTAGTAGAGCAGCACCATATAGCCTAGTCGACACTAGCATAGTAGAACACAGGCAGGATTGATTGATTATTTTACAGTTTGCAGAATTACAGTACATTTCACTGTACAACTCAATACAATAACTGTTAACTGTGAGTGGACGACACCATAAAGCATTACACTTGTTTACAATAGGGCCCACCATTTTCAATTCATCAAAATTAGACGTACAAATATACACGACAACTATAAATCCGACAATGTTCCATGATTTAAACACTCTCAGAGAACAAATTAACCCTGATTTTACAATATAGATTGGGGGTCCCAGAGATAGAAATACCACTCAATGGGGGTAGCCTAATGCATGTCAAACTAGCCCTAACAATAACCTCACAAAACAACTAGTCGGTGTTGTTGGAAAGTAATCAACGGGGCTCGAACCGGCAAAGTTAAGTTGCTAGGTTTAGAGATAGAGTTCTATATTGTCTATGTAAGCCATGACGTCAGCGTCAGCCGCCCTTCCAGAGCCACTTCCGGACACGTGTACAGTTACGTTAATAATTCTACTCGAGTTGGAAGCATTAAAGACCCATTTAACCCTCATTGGCTTCCTTTCTTTTCCCTTTTTGCTTCCTATATGATGAATTCCTGTTCTGTTCTTTAACTATATAGAATTGTCTATTTGTATGTCTCTAAATGTTTTGATGAATTGAACAATGTGGACCCTGTTGTAAACAAGTGTAATGCTTAATTGGGTCGTCCACTCACAGTTAACAGTCTTTGCATTGAGTTTGTGCTTGAAATGTACTGTAATTCTACAAACTGTTAATAAATATTTCAATCAATCAAACCAGAGCTAGACTACACCATGATATATTATTAGGAGTACAATAACTTTGCATTGTGAATAAAAAGGTATAGCCACAGTGGGGTTGCAGTGTAATGCTTAATTGGGTCGTCCACTCACAGTTAACAGTCTTTGTATTGAGTTTGTGCTTAAAATGTACTGTAAATTCTACAAACCGTTAATAAATATTTCAATCAATCAATCAAAAATGAATCAATGATTGAGAAAAACATCAGCGGGGTTTGAACCCGTGAAGTTACATAAGGTTGTATTGAAAGTCGGGTGTTTAGACCGCTAGACCACTAAGGACCCTGCCAGAAAAGGGACTGATGTCTGTATTGACTATTCAAGCCGTGACGTAACCCGCTTCCGGGTCTTACTCAAGAAAGCTCCACGTCATACATTTTCTTTTCTTTACAGTTACATTAATAATAATTATAGTCGAGTTGGAAGCATTAAGACACACTTTAACCCTCAATGGCTTCCTTTCTGAAAAATAACGCTATTGTAAAAAAATAAAAAGATTCACGCGTTCAGAATCATAATAGAAGCGGACGGGACCCGGATGTAACGTAAGGAGGACTACAATAATGACTACAAAGAAAATCGCGGCAAAAGACTCGCGGGCGTGGCCTCACGTCACGTCACACCCGGAAGGAAGTGACGCCCCCCCTCCTCAAATACGGAAGAGACGCGTGGAGGGGGGTTTGCTTCAGTGTTGTTTTGATTCTGCCACGTCACCATGTCCGCCGCCTCGTCGTCGTGTCCGCAGCAAGGTACGTTAAATGTTATTTAATACTTAAACGTTGTTGTTGTTGTTGTTCAAACATCTGTGATCACTTTATATGATGTTAACTTTGTTGTGATGTTTATATATTATGTTCGTGCCGCTTTATAAAACCGTGTTCCAGTGGCCTAATGCTTACTGTCGGCGCCTAGCAGACAACAAGGCCCGGGTTCGATTCCCCGTCGAGGACTGAGAAGTTAGCTTCATTCTTACCAAACTAAACACAATTGTTTTAGCTTTTCTCGTCGAGGTCCATTATTCAATTCAGTATTTGAGCCTAAAAATGGTGGTCCCGTGGCCGGCTCAGATACTGAATGAATTATGGACCTCCACTTGATGCAAACAAACAGTTGTGTTTGTTAAGAAGAAAAGATACTCGGTCATCGACTGGGAGTCGAACCCGGGCCCGAATGTTCACATAGCATCGATTCTAACCACTCGGCTACTGGATCATGGTTTTGTAAAGTAGTAGAAAGATAATATATGAACACAACAGAGTAGAAACAGAGCATTCTGGGATGCACGCTAGTTCGTTAGCTAGCTAGCTAGCGTGCTGCCGTCGTGAACGTGCACAATGATATAGTCAACGGACCAGCGCGTTCATGTGTTTGGGGCCAGGCTGCAATACCTTCATTCGGCCACTATGTCCATTTCAGCCTCAGGGTTTCCTCTGGGTGCCTTCTCTATTCATAATAATTATACTCTAATGCTCACAATTGTGGTCAGTGGCTCAAATGGGTCTGAGAGGCTAAATGGCCTCAAATGGTGGTCCGTGGCTGAATAAAGAATCGACTAGAGGTGAACAGAGTAGTGTTTAGATGGTTCTGTTATGACTGCATGCTGTAGTGTTTAGAATTTAGATGGTTCTGTTATGACTGTAGTTGTAGTATTTAGATGGTTCTGTTATGACTGCATGTTGTAGTATTTAGATGGTTCTGTTATGACTTCTCCTCTGCATGCTGTAGTGTTTAGATTGTTCTGTTATGACTGCATGTTGTAGTATTTAGATGGTTCTGTTATGACTTCTCCTCTGCATGTTGTAGTGTTTAGATGGTTCTGTTATGACTTCTCCTCTGCATGTTGTAGTGTTTAGATGGTTCTGTTATGACTTCTCCTCTGCATGTTGTAGTGTTTAAGATGGTTCTGTTATGACTTCTCCTCTGCATGCTGTAGTGTTTAGATGATTCTGTTATGACTGCATGTTGTAGTGTTTAGATGGTTCTGTTATGACTGCATGTTGTAGTATTTAGATGGTTCTGCTATGACTTCTCCTCTGCATGCTGTAGTATTTAGATGGTTCTGTTATGACTTCTCCACTGCATGTTGTAGTATTTAGATGGTTCTGCTATGACTTCTCCTCTGCATGCTGTAGTATTTAGATGGTTCTGTTATGACTTCTCCTCTGCATGTTGTAGTGTTTAAGATGGTTCTGTTATGACTTCTCCTCTGCATGTTGTAGTGTTTAGATTGTTCTGTTATGACTTCTCCTCTGCATGTTGTAGTATTTAGATGGTTCTGTTATGACTTCTCCTCTGCATGTTGTAGTGTTTAGATGGTTCTGTTATGACTTCTCCTCTGCATGTTGTAGTGTTTAAGATGGTTCTGTTATGACTTCTCCTCTGCATGCTGTAGTGTTTAGATGATTCTGTTATGACTTCTCCTCTGCATGTTGTAGTGTTTAGATGGTTCTGTTATGACTTCTCCTCTGCATGCTGTAGTGTTTAGATGGTTCTGTTATGACTTCTCCTCTGCATGCTGTAGTGTTTAGATGGTTCTGTTATGACTTCTCCTCTGCATGTTGTAGTGTTTAGATGGTTCTGTTATGACTTCTCCTCTGCATGCTGTAGTGTTTAGATGGTTCTGTTATGACTTCTCCTCTGCATGTTGTAGTGTTTAGATGGTTCTGTTATGACTTCTCCTCTGCATGTTGTAGTGTTTAGATGGTTCTGTTATGACTTCTCCTCTGCATGTTGTAGTGTTTAGAATGGGGGTGGGCAACTTTGACGATAGAGACTATATTTCCACTATATTTCCACTCTCACTCCAGAAGGCCACGTTGCATATTACTGTTGTAGCAAAAATAGCCGATGTACAAGCTCAAAACGCGTCGCAGTGCAACGCGTTTGGGGCTTATTGATCAGCTATTTATTTTCCCCAAGACGGTGGATTGTAGTTGGTCTGATACCACTGTGCGATGGTATTCTCCTGTGGGTCGGCGGCAGTGTTGGTTACGACTGTTGGCCACCAGTTGTGATGCAACAGAGTTCGCTGTGACCGTTGTGAATTATGTGTGGCTCCCTGAGGTCCTTGATCGCCATTGGGTCCAACAGTGGTCATTGAAGCGTGCACACACACATGCACACATGCACCTACACACGCACAGGTGCACATGCGTATGCACACCTGGACCTTTAAATGAACAACAACACAAAAACTAAGGCACTGGTGTCGGACTTCTGGTTTACCGGAACGGGGTTCAACTCCCTGCAGTGCCCTGCTCAATGTGTTGTATTTCATTCATTGGTCCATGGTCTCAGAGGTCATTGAGCGGCGCGCTATAGTGCGCGATTCTTCATCATTGTTGAGGTTTTTTTTTTAAAGGTGAAAATCAAGGAAAAGCAAAAGGCTATAGTCCATGGTCACGGACCGCATACTGGTCAAGGTCATTTATACTGGTGAAGATCATTTACTAGTCTTATGAAGGTCATTTATACTGCTCAAGGTCATTTACTAGTCTCATGAAGGTAATTTATAATGCCTTCCTGCTGTTATTTGTCATGTTGGTGTTCTCTATATCTTTTCGTCCTGGGCATGACGTTAAACTGTTCCGTTCGAGAGGACCGGCGACCCTCGAATGTAAACAGCCACGAAAGGAAACTATGTGTGTGTGAGGTGTTCTATCATTTCATTCCAGTACTACTACTTTGGGTAGTGGCTGGACGTTTGTGTAGATATTGAAAAGGAGGGGGCGAGCAGGCTACCTTGTGGTAGGCCGTTCTTTTGGGCTTTCCATTTACTCCTCTGGTCATTTAACTGGACATAGAAGCGCCTGTTGTTGAGGAGGCTTTTCCCGACCATTGTGCGGTGTTGGACAGTGTCATAGGCAGCAGAGAGATCTCTGAATGCTGCTCCAGTTATTTGTTTTCCCTCAAACCCATCCTCCATGTGTTGGGTGAGGTTGAGCTCTGTCCAGCACAGGAGCGGCCAGGACGGAAACCAGCTTGGTCTTTAGTCAGCTTGGTGTCTGTGAGTGGTATGAGGCGTTGGAGTAGCAGCCTCTCTTGTAGGTGATGCAGAGGAGGGAAATGGGTCGGTAGCTCTTTGGGGGTGATGGGTCTTTGCCAGGTTTGGGGATTGCAACCACTTTGGCCTTTCTCCAGACAGAAGGGATGGTTTTCTGTGCCATGCATTTATTCAGTATCCCCACGAGCCAGGTCTTTGCGTTAGGTCCCAGGTGCTGTATCATTTCTGCCAGTATGTCATCAATCCCTGCTGCTTTTCCGGGTTTCAACTTTCCCATTGCAGTTTCGAGTTCTTCTAGGTCGAAGGGTTTGGTTTGAGGGCTGGCTGATTGAGGTTGGTCTGATACCACTGTGTGATGGTATTCTCCTGTGGGTCGGTGGCGGTGTTGGTCACAACTGGTGGCCAACAGTCGTAACCAACACCGCCACCGACCCACATAGAATACCATCGCACAGTGGTATCAGACCAACCACAATCAGCCAGTCCTCAAACCAAACCCTTCGACCTAGAAGAACTTGAAACTGCAATGGGAAAGTTGAAACCCGGAAAAGCAGCAGGGATTGATGACATGCTGGAAGAAATGATACAGCACCTGGGACCTAGCGCAAAGACCTGGCTTGTGGGGATGCTGAACACGTGCATGGCACAGAAAACCATCCCTTCTGTCTGGAGAAAGGCCAAAGTGGTTGCAATCCCTAAACCTGGCAAAGACCCATTATCCCCGAAGAGCTACCGACCCATTTCCTTCCTCTGCATCACCTACAAGCTCTATGAGAGGCACTAACATTTCTGAACAGACTATATTTACATCAATATGTCTGGGTCCCCACCTACTCACTCAGGGTTGACGTGTCACACCTGCAGTGATGGGAGGGGCACCAAAATGTGGTGTTTTGATTGGTTGATGGGGGCACTCCCTTAGTATAAAAGTGTATGTTTTGTGTACACATGACCTGATGAAGATCAAATAGATCGAAACGTTGTCAGTATTTCAATACAGAACGTTTTTTTTACACCTGTGATGTGCGGGCTCCATCCAATACCTACACCAGTTGTGATGCAACAGAGTTTGCTGTGACCGTTGTGAATTATGGGTGGTGTGGTCTTTGCCAAGACGGTGGATTGTGGCTCATGCCTTCCTGCTGTTATTTGTCATGTTGGTGTTCTCTATATCTTTTCGTCCTGGGCATGACGTTAAACTGTTCCGTTCGAGAGGACCGGCGACCCTCCAATGTAAACAGCCACGAAAGGAAACTATGTGTGTGTGAGGTGTTCTATCATTTCATTCCAGTACTACTACTTTGGGTAGTGGCTGGACGTTTGTGTAGATATTGAAAAGGAGGGGGCGAGCAGGCTACCTTGTGGTAGGCCGTTCTTTTGGGCTTTCCATTTACTCCTCTGGTCATTTAACTGGACATAGAAGCGCCTGTTGTTGAGGAGGCTTTTCCTGACCATTGTGCGGTGTTGGACAGTGTCATAGGCAGCAGAGAGATCTCTGAATGCTGCTCCAGTTATTTGTTTTCCCTCAAACCCATCCTCAATGTGTTGGGTGAGGTTGAGCTCTGTCCAGCACAGGAGCGGCCAGGACGGAAACCAGCTTGGTCTTTAGTCAGCTTGGTGTCTATGAGTGGTATGAGGCGTTGGAGTAGCAGCCTCTCTTGTAGGTGATGCAGAGGAGTGAAATGGGTCGGTAGCTCTTTGGGGATGATGGGTCTTTGCCAGGTTTGGGGATTGCAACCACTTTGGCCTTTCTCCAGACAGAAGGGATGGTTTTCTGTGCCATGCATTTATTCAGTATCCCCACAAGCCAGGTCTTTGCGTTAGGTCCTAGGTGCTGTATCATTTCTGCCAGTATGTCATCAACCCCTGCTGCTTTTCCGGGTTTCAACTTTCCCATTGCAGTTTCGAGTTCTTCTAGGTCGAAGGGTTCAGTTTGAGGACTGGCTGATTGAGGTTGGTCTGATACCACTGTGCGATGGTATTCTCCTGTGGGTCGGTGGCGGTGTTGGTCACAACTGGTGGCCAACAGTCGTAACCAACACCGCCACCGACCCACATAGAATACCATCGCACAGTGGTATCAGACCAACCACAATCAGCCAGTCCTCAAACCAAACCCTTCGACCTAGAAGAACTTGAAACTGCAATGGGAAAGTTGAAACCCGGAAAAGCAGCAGGGATTGATGACATGCTGGAAGAAATGATACAGCACCTGGGACCTAGCGCAAAGACCTGGCTTGTGGGGATGCTGAACACGTGCATGGCACAGAAAACCATCCCTTCTGTCTGGAGAAAGGCTTTTCCTGACCATTGTGCGGTGTTGGACAGTGTCATAGGCAGCAGAGAGATCTCTGAATGCTGCTCCAGTTATTTGTTTTCCCTCAAACCCATCCTCAATGTGTTGGGTGAGGTTGAGCTCTGTCCAGCACAGGAGCGGCCAGGACGGAAACCAGCTTGGTCTTTAGTCAGCTTGGTGTCTATGAGTGGTATGAGGCGTTGGAGTAGCAGCCTCTCTTGTAGGTGATGCAGAGGAGTGAAATGGGTCGGTAGCTCTTTGGGGATGATGGGTCTTTGCCAGGTTTGGGGATTGCAACCACTTTGGCCTTTCTCCAGACAGAAGGGATGGTTTTCTGTGCCATGCATTTATTCAGTATCCCCACAAGCCAGGTCTTTGCGTTAGGTCCTAGGTGCTGTATCATTTCTGCCAGTATGTCATCAACCCCTGCTGCTTTTCCGGGTTTCAACTTTCCCATTGCAGTTTCGAGTTCTTCTAGGTCGAAGGGTTCAGTTTGAGGACTGGCTGATTGAGGTTGGTCTGATACCACTGTGCGATGGTATTCTCCTGTGGGTCGGTGGCGGTGTTGGTCACAACTGGTGGCCAACAGTCGTAACCAACACCGCCACCGACCCACATAGAATACCATCGCACAGTGGTATCAGACCAACCACAATCAGCCAGTCCTCAAACCAAACCCTTCGACCTAGAATAACTTGAAACTGCAATGGGAAAGTTGAAACCCGGAAAAGCAGCAGGGATTGATGACATACTGGCAGAAATGATACAGCACCTGGGACCTAGCGCAAAGACCTGGCTTGTGGGGATGCTGAACACGTGCATGGCACAGAAAACCATCCCTTCTGTCTGGAGAAAGGCCAAAGTGGTTGCAATCCCTAAACCTGGCAAAGACCCATTATCCCCGAAGAGCTACCGACCCATTTCCTTCCTCTGCATCACCTACAAGCTCTATGAGAGGCACTAACATTTCTGAACAGACTATATTTACATCAATATGTCTGGGTCCCCACCTACTCACTCAGGGTTGACGTGTCACACCTGCAGTGATGGGAGGGGCACCAAAATGTGGTGTTTTGATTGGTTGATGGGGGCACTCCCTTAGTATAAAAGTGTATGTTTTGTGTACACATGACCTGATGAAGATCAAATAGATCGAAACGTTGTCAGTATTTCAATACAGAACGTTTTTTTTACACCTGTGATGTGCGGGCTCCATCCAATACCTACACCAGTTGTGATGCAACAGAGTTTGCTGTGACCGTTGTGAATTATGGGTGGTGTGGTCTTTGCCAAGACGGTGGATTGTGGCTCATGCCTTCCTGCTGTTATTTGTCATGTTGGTGTTCTCTATATCTTTTCGTCCTGGGCATGACGTTAAACTGTTCCGTTCGAGAGGACCGGCAACCCTCGAATGTAAACAGGAGTAGCAGCCTCTCTTGTAGGTGATGCAGAGGAGGGAAATGGGTCGGTAGCTCTTTGGGGATGATGGGTCTTTGCCAGGTTTGGGGATTGCAACCACTTTGGCCTTTCTCCAGACAGAAGGGATGGTTTTCTGTGCCATGCATGTATTCAGTATCCCCACTAGCCAGGTCTTTGTGTTAGGTCCCAGGTGCTGTATCATTTCTGCCAGTATGTCATCAATCCCTGCTGCTTTTCCGGGTTTCAACTTTCCCATTGCAGTTTCGAGTTCTTCTAGGTCGAAGGGTTTGGTTTGAGGGCTGGCTGATTGAGGTTGGTCTGATACCACTGTGCGATGGTATTCTCCTGTGGGTCGGTGGCGGTTTTTCGCGTCTCGGTTCCTCAGGTGCAGGCTGCATAGTTGGGTTTGTGTGTGTCTTTCTTTTTCTGTCTTTCTTTCTTAGGACGGAGATCAAGGTAGACGCCGTTGGAAGGCTCAACACAAGCCGATGCCCCTAGAGATCCATCCCAAAGCTTCCCTCAGGGAGTTCAGCAAGCCAGCTAGCCAGCAAGCCTGCCCAGTCAGCGAACGCAGCCAGTCAGCTCCGCCAGTCAGCCAGTGTAGAAAGTCAGGCTGCCAAGCCAGAGCATATCAGCCCTTGCAGTCAGCCACTGCAGCCATACCAGCCTTGCTCAGCCAGCTCAGCCAGGCCTCTCTCGAGGCCTGGCTCTCTGTCTGCCTGGCCCGGTCTGCCCTGCCCTGCCTTGCAGCAACAGAACCAGCCTTTCTGGCAAGCCAGCCAGCTCAGAATGCGAGCTGAGCAAGCCAGTGCAGCAGCAAGCCCAGACTAGGTTACCGCAGCCTTACTGTGCAGCCACAGCCACTCAGCCAAGACCAGCAGGAGCTGGCCAGGCTCCAACCCTTGCAGCGCAGCCTTAGGCCGGATAGTCCCCCTGCCTGCACTTTGTTGCCTTCCTGGCCTGTCTGCCTGCCTAGGCGCCTCGGTCTTCCTGTCTGTCTGCCTTGGCCTGCCTGTCTGAAACTGGTTTAGACTAACTGCGTGCTTGCCAGCTGCGTTGGCTTGCTGAGCTCGTATTCTGAGCTGGCTGGCTTGCTAGCAAGGCTGGTTCTGTTGCTGCAAGGCAGGGCAGGGCAGACCGGGCCAGGCAGACAGAGAGCCAGGCCTCGAGAGAGGCCTGGCTGAGCTGACTGAGCAAGGCTGGTATGGCTGCAATGGCGGACTGCAAGGGCTGATATGCTCTGGCTTGTCAGCCTGACTTTCTACACTGGCTGACTGGCGGAGCTGGATGGCTGCGTTGGCTGACTGGGCGGGCTTGCTGGCTAGCTGGCTTGCTGGGCTCCCTGAGGGAAGCTTTGGGATGGATCTCTAGGGGCATCGGCTTGTGTTGAGCCTTCCAACGGCGTCTACCTTGATCTTCATCCTAAGAAAGACAGACAGAAAAAGAAAGACACACACAAAGTCAACTATGCAGTTTCCACATGAGGAAGGCAGGCAGGAAGGCAGGCAGGCACGCAGGCAGGCACAAGCTGCCTGCGTGCTTGCTTCGCCCTCCAGTTGCTGCTCCAGTTATTTGTTTTCCCTCAAACCCATCCTCAATGTGTTGGGTGAGGTTGAGCTCTGTCCAGCACAGGACGGGACGGAAACCAGCTTGGTCTTTAGTCAGCTTGGTGTCTATGAGTGGTATGAGACGTTGGAGTAGCAGCCTCTCTTGTAGGTGATGCAGAGGAGGGAAATGGGTCGGTAGCTCTTTGAGGATGATGGGTCTTTGCCAGGTTTGGGGATTGCAACCACTTTGACCTTTCTCCAGACAGAAGGGATGGTTTTCTGTGCCATGCATGTGTTCAGCATCCCCACGAGCCAGGTCTTTGCGTTAGGTTCCAGGTGCTGTATAATTTCTGCCAGTATGTCATCAATCCCTGCTGCTTTTCCGGGTTTCGAGTTCTTCTAGGTCGAATGGTTTGGTTTGAGGGCTGGCTGATTGTGGTTGGTCTTATACCACTGTGCGATGGTATTCTCCTGTGGGTCGGCGGCGGTGTTGGTTACGACTGTTGGCCACCAGTTGTGATGCAACAGAGTTTGCTGTGACCGTTGTGAATTATGGGTGGCTCCCTGAGGTCCTTGATCGCCATTGGGTCCAACAGTGGTCATTGAAGCGTGCACACACACAAATGCACACATGCACACATGCACCTACACACGCACAGGCGCACATGCGTATGCACACCTGGACCTTTAAATGAACAACAACACAAAAACTAAGGCACTGGTGTCGGACTTCTGGTTTACCGGAACGGGGTTCAACTCCCTGCAGTGCCCTGCTCAATGTGTTGTATTTCATTCATTGGTCCATGGTCTCAGGTCATTGAGCGGCGCGCTATAGTGCGCGATTCTTCATCATTGTTGAGGATTTTTTAAAGGTGAAAATCAAGGAAAAGCAAAAGGCTATAGTCCATGGTCACGGACCGCATACTGGTCAAGGTCATTTATACTGGTGAAGATCATTTACTAGTCTTATAAAGGTCATTTATACTGGTCAAGGTCATTTACTAGTCTCATGAAGGTCATGTATACTGGTCACAGTCATATACTGGTCACGGTCATTTCTACTGGTGAAGGTCATTTATACTGGTCAAGGTCATTTGTACTTGTCAAGGTCATTTATACTGGTCAAGGTCATTTACTAGTCTTATTGAAGGTAATTTATACTGCTCAAGGTCATTGATATTGGTCAAGGTCATTAAGTGGCACGCTATAGTGCACGATTCTTCATCATTGTTGAGGATTTGAAAAAAGGTTAAATCGCAGAAAAGCGAAAGGCTAAAGTCCATGGTCACGGAGGGCATACTATAGTATGTTGTTTTTCTTTTTTTGGTGGTGTGCGGGCTCCATCCAATAACTACACCAGTTGTGATGCAATAGAGTTTGCTGTGACCGTTGTGAATTATGGGTGGTGTGGTCTTTGCCAAGACGGTGGATTGTGGCTCATGCCTTCCTGCTGTTATTTGTCATGTTGGTGTTCTCTATATCTTTTCGTCCTGGGCATGACGTTAAACTGTTCCGTTCGAGAGGACCGGCAACCCTCGAATGTAAACAGGAGTAGCAGCCTCTCTTGTAGGTGATGCAGAGGAGGGAAATGGGTCGGTAGCTCTTTGGGGATGATGGGTCTTTGCCAGGTTTGGGGATTGCAACCACTTTGGCCTTTCTCCAGACAGAAGGGATGGTTTTCTGTGCCATGCATGTATTCAGTATCCCCACGAGCCAGGTCTTTGTGTTAGGTCCCAGGTGCTGTATCATTTCTGCCAGTATGTCATCAATCCCTGCTGCTTTTCCGGGTTTCAACTTTCCCATTGCAGTTTCGAGTTCTTCTAGGTCGAAGGGTTTGGTTTGAGGGCTGGCTGATTGAGGTTGGTCTGATACCACTGTGCGATGGTATTCTCCTGTGGGTCGGTGGCGGTTATTCGCGTCTCGGTTCCTCAGGTGCAAGCTGCATAGTTGGGTTTGTGTGTGTCTTTCTTTTTCTGTCTTTCTTTCTTAGGACGGAGATCAAGGTAGACGCCGTTGGAAGGCTCAACACAAGCCGATGCCCCTAGAGATCCATCCCAAAGCTTCCCTCAGGGAGTTCAGCAAGCCAGCTAGCCAGCAAGCCTGCCCAGTCAGCGAATGCAGCCAGTCAGCTCCGCCAGTCAGCCAGTGTAGAAAGTCAGGCTGCCAAGCCAGAGCATATCAGCCCTTGCAGTCAGCCACTGCAGCCATACCAGCCTTGCTCAGCCAGCTCAGCCAGGCCTCTCTCGAGGCCTGGCTCTCTGTCTGCCTGGCCCGGTCGGCCCTGCCCTGCCTTGCAGCAACAGAACCAGCCTTTCTGGCAAGCCAGCCAGCTCAGAATGCGAGCTGAGCAAGCCAGTGCAGCAGCAAGCCCAGACTAGGTTACCGCAGCCTTACTGTGCAGCCACAGCCACTCAGCCAAGACCAGCAGGAGCTGGCCAGGCTCCAACCCTTGCAGCGCAGCCTTAGGCCGGATAGTCCCCCTGCCTGCACTTTGTTGCCTTCCTGGCCTGTCTGCCTGCCTAGGCGCCTCGGTCTTCCTGTCTGTCTGCCTTGGCCTGCCTGTCTGAAACTGGTTTAGACTAACTGCGTGCTTGCCAGCTGCGTTGGCTTGCTGAGCTCGTATTCTGAGCTGGCTGGCTTGCTAGCAAGGCTGGTTCTGTTGCTGCAAGGCAGGGCAGGGCAGACCGGGCCAGGCAGACAGAGAGCCAGGCCTCGAGAGAGGCCTGGCTGAGCTGACTGAGCAAGGCTGGTATGGCTGCAATGGCGGACTGCAAGGGCTGATATGCTCTGGCTTGTCAGCCTGACTTTCTACACTGGCTGACTAGCGGAGCTGGATGGCTGCGTTGGCTGACTGGGCGGGCTTGCTGGCTAGCTGGCTTGCTGGGCTCCCTGAGGGAAGCTTTGGGATGGATCTCTAGGGGCATCGGCTTGTGTTGAGCCTTCCAACGGCGTCTACCTTGATCTTCATCCTAAGAAAGACAGACAGAAAAAGAAAGACACACACAAAGTCAACTATGCAGTTTCCACATGAGGAAGGCAGGCAGGCACGCAGGCAGGCACAAGCTGCCTGCGTGCTTGCTTCGCCCTCCAGTTGCTGCTCCAGTTATTTGTTTTCCCTCAAACCCATCCTCAATGTGTTGGGTGAGGTTGAGCTCTGTCCAGCACAGGACGGGACGGAAACCAGCTTGGTCTTTAGTCAGCTTGGTGTCTATGAGTGGTATGAGGCGTTGGAGTAGCAGCCTCTCTTGTAGGTGATGCAGAGGAGGAAAATGGGTCGGTAGCTCTTTGAGGATGATGGGTCTTTGCCAGGTTTGGGGATTGCAACCACTTTGACCTTTCTCCAGACAGAAGGGATGGTTTTCTGTGCCATGCATGTGTTCAGCATCCCCACGAGCCAGGTCTTTGCGTTAGGTTCCAGGTGCTGTATAATTTCTGCCAGTATGTCATCAATCCCTGCTGCTTTTCCGGGTTTCGAGTTCTTCTAGGTCGAATGGTTTGGTTTGAGGGCTGGCTGATTGTGGTTGGTCTTATACCACTGTGCGATGGTATTCTCCTGTGGGTCGGCGGCGGTGTTGGTTACGACTGTTGGCCACCAGTTGTGATGCAACAGAGTTTGCTGTGACCGTTGTGAATTATGGGTGGCTCCCTGAGGTCCTTGATCGCCATTGGGTCCAACAGTGGTCATTGAAGCGTGCACACACACACATGCACACATGCACACATGCACACATGCACCTACACACGCACAGGCGCACATGCGTATGCACACCTGGACCTTTAAATGAACAACAACACAAAAACTAAGGCACTGGTGTCGGACTTCTGGTTTACCGGAACGGGGTTCAACTCCCTGCAGTGCCCTGCTCAATGTGTTGTATTTCATTCATTGGTCCATGGTCTCAGGTCATTGAGCGGCGCGCTATAGTGCGCGATTCTTCATCATTGTTGAGGATTTTTTAAAGGTGAAAATCAAGGAAAAGCAAAAGGCTATAGTCCATGGTCACGGACCGCATACTGGTCAAGGTCATTTATACTGGTGAAGATCATTTACTAGTCTTATAAAGGTCATTTATACTGGTCAAGGTCATTTACTAGTCTCATGAAGGTCATGTATACTGGTCACAGTCATATACTGGTCACGGTCATTTCTACTGGTGAAGGTCATTTATACTGGTCAAGGTCATTTGTACTTGTCAAGGTCATTTATACTGGTCAAGGTCATTTACTAGTCTTATTGAAGGTAATTTATACTGCTCAAGGTCATTGATATTGGTCAAGGTCATTAAGTGGCACGCTATAGTGCACGATTCTTCATCATTGTTGAGGATTTGAAAAAAGGTTAAATCGCAGAAAAGCGAAAGGCTAAAGTCCATGGTCACGGAGGGCATACTATAGTATGTTGTTTTTCTTTTTTTGGTGGTGTGCGGGCTCCATCCAATAACTACACCAGTTGTGATGCAATAGAGTTTGCTGTGACCGTTGTGAATTATGGGTGGTGTGGTCTTTGCCAAGACGGTGGATTGTGGCTCATGCCTTCCTGCTGTTATTTGTCATGTTGGTGTTCTCTATATCTTTTCGTCCTGGGCATGACGTTAAACTGTTCCGTTCGAGAGGACCGGCAACCCTCGAATGTAAACAGGAGTAGCAGCCTCTCTTGTAGGTGATGCAGAGGAGGGAAATGGGTCGGTAGCTCTTTGGGGATGATGGGTCTTTGCCAGGTTTGGGGATTGCAACCACTTTGGCCTTTCTCCAGACAGAAGGGATGGTTTTCTGTGCCATGCATGTATTCAGTATCCCCACGAGCCAGGTCTTTGTGTTAGGTCCCAGGTGCTGTATCATTTCTGCCAGTATGTCATCAATCCCTGCTGCTTTTCCGGGTTTCAACTTTCCCATTGCAGTTTCGAGTTCTTCTAGGTCGAAGGGTTTGGTTTGAGGGCTGGCTGATTGAGGTTGGTCTGATACCACTGTGCGATGGTATTCTCCTGTGGGTCGGTGGCGGTTTTTCGCGTCTCGGTTCCTCAGGTGCAAGCTGCATAGTTGGGTTTGTGTGTGTCTTTCTTTTTCTGTCTTTCTTTCTTAGGACGGAGATCAAGGTAGACGCCGTTGGAAGGCTCAACACAAGCCGATGCCCCTAGAGATCCATCCCAAAGCTTCCCTCAGGGAGTTCAGCAAGCCAGCTAGCCAGCAAGCCTGCCCAGTCAGCGAATGCAGCCAGTCAGCTCCGCCAGTCAGCCAGTGTAGAAAGTCAGGCTGCCAAGCCAGAGCATATCAGCCCTTGCAGTCAGCCACTGCAGCCATACCAGCCTTGCTCAGCCAGCTCAGCCAGGCCTCTCTCGAGGCCTGGCTCTCTGTCTGCCTGGCCCGGTCGGCCCTGCCCTGCCTTGCAGCAACAGAACCAGCCTTTCTGGCAAGCCAGCCAGCTCAGAATGCGAGCTGAGCAAGCCAGTGCAGCAACAAGCCCAGACTAGGTTACCGCAGCCTTACTGTGCAGCCACAGCCACTCAGCCAAGACCAGCAGGAGCTGGCCAGGCTCCAACCCTTGCAGCGCAGCCTTAGGCCGGATAGTCCCCCTGCCTGCACTTTGTTGCCTTCCTGGCCTGTCTGCCTGCCTAGGCGCCTCGGTCTTCCTGTCTGTCTGCCTTGGCCTGCCTGTCTGAAACTGGTTTAGACTAACTGCGTGCTTGCCAGCTGCGTTGGCTTGCTGAGCTCGTATTCTGAGCTGGCTGGCTTGCTAGCAAGGCTGCTTCTGTTGCTGCAAGGCAGGGCAGGGCAGACCGGGCCAGGCAGACAGAGAGCCAGGCCACGAGAGAGGCCTGGCTGAGCTGACTGAGCAAGGCTGGTATGGCTGCAATGGCGGACTGCAAGGGCTGATATGCTCTGGCTTGTCAGCCTGACTTTCTACACTGGCTGACTGGCGGAGCTGGATGGCTGCGTTGGCTGACTGGGCGGGCTTGCTGGCTAGCTGGCTTGCTGGGCTCCCTGAGGGAAGCTTTGGGATGGATCTCTAGGGGCATCGGCTTGTGTTGAGCCTTCCAACGGCGTCTACCTTGATCTTCATCCTAAGAAAGACAGACAGAAAAAGAAAGACACACACAAAGTCAACTATGCAGTTTCCACATGAGGAAGGCAGGCAGGAAGGCAGGCAGGCACGCAGGCAGGCACAAGCTGCCTGCGTGCTTGCTTCGCCCTCCAGTTGCTGCTCCAGTTATTTGTTTTCCCTCAAACCCATCCTCAATGTGTTGGGTGAGGTTGAGCTCTGTCCAGCACAGGACGGGACGGAAACCAGCTTGGTCTTTAGTCAGCTTGGTGTCTATGAGTGGTATGAGGCGTTGGAGTAGCAGCCTCTCTTGTAGGTGATGCAGAGGAGGGAAATGGGTCGGTAGCTCTTTGAGGATGATGGGTCTTTGCCAGGTTTGGGGATTGCAACCACTTTGACCTTTCTCCAGACAGAAGGGATGGTTTTCTGTGCCATGCATGTGTTCAGCATCCCCACGAGCCAGGTCTTTGCGTTAGGTTCCAGGTGCTGTATAATTTCTGCCAGTATGTCATCAATCCCTGCTGCTTTTCCGGGTTTCGAGTTCTTCTAGGTCGAATGGTTTGGTTTGAGGGCTGGCTGATTGTGGTTGGTCTTATACCACTGTGCGATGGTATTCTCCTGTGGGTCGGCGGCGGTGTTGGTTACGACTGTTGGCCACCAGTTGTGATGCAACAGAGTTTGCTGTGACCGTTGTGAATTATGGGTGGCTCCCTGAGGTCCTTGATCGCCATTGGGTCCAACAGTGGTCATTGAAGCGTGCACACACACATGCACACATGCACCTACACACGCACAGGCGCACATGCGTATGCACACCTGGACCTTTAAATGAACAACAACACAAAAACTAAGGCACTGGTGTCGGACTTCTGGTTTACCGGAACGGGGTTCAACTCCCTGCAGTGCCCTGCTCAATGTGTTGTATTTCATTCATTGGTCCATGGTCTCAGGTCATTGAGCGGCGCGCTATAGTGCGCGATTCTTCATCATTGTTGAGGATTTTTTAAAGGTGAAAATCAAGGAAAAGCAAAAGGCTATAGTCCATGGTCACGGACCGCATACTGGTCAAGGTCATTTATACTGGTGAAGATCATTTACTAGTCTTATAAAGGTCATTTATACTGGTCAAGGTCATTTACTAGTCTCATGAAGGTCATGTATACTGGTCACAGTCATATACTGGTCACGGTCATTTCTACTGGTGAAGGTCATTTATACTGGTCAAGGTCATTTGTACTTGTCAAGGTCATTTATACTGGTCAAGGTCATTTACTAGTCTTATTGAAGGTAATTTATACTGCTCAAGGTCATTGATATTGGTCAAGGTCATTAAGTGGCACGCTATAGTGCACGATTCTTCATCATTGTTGAGGATTTGAAAAAAGGTTAAATCGCAGAAAAGCGAAAGGCTAAAGTCCATGGTCACGGAGGGCATACTATAGTATGTTGTTTTTCTTTTTTTGGTGGTGTGCGGGCTCCATCCAATAACTACACCAGTTGTGATGCAATAGAGTTTGCTGTGACCGTTGTGAATTATGGGTGGTGTGGTCTTTGCCAAGACGGTGGATTGTGGCCCATGCCTTCCTGCTGTTATTTGTCATGTTGGTGTTCTCTATATCTTTTCGTCCTGGGCATGACGTTAAACTGTTCCGTTCGAGAGGACCGGCAACCCTCGAATGTAAACAGCCACGAAAGGAAACTATGTGTGTGTGAGGTGTTCTCTATCATTTAATTCCAGACTTTCCTTCGTTCATTCCCAACTTCACTGTCTATCTCCTGTGTTCTCCATTCATCTTGAGCGATACACAGTTGTCTGATGTGCGGGGGGAGGTGCCGGCTAGTGCATAAAGGCACGGGACAGGTGTTGTCTTGACGCATCCCGTGTTGATGCGACAGGTGTCATTTAGGGCTGTGTCGACCAATTTGGTGTGACGTGATCGGCTCCAGCTTGAGCAGGCATACTCTGCTGTAGAGAAAGACAGGGCCATGAAAGTTGCACGGATTGTTTGTGGGTCTGCGCCCCTCTTGGAGTTCACTAGTTTTCACAGGATGTTATTGTGGGTGTTGACCGTGGCTTTTGTGTTCTCCAGGTGTTTTTTGAAGAAGAGTGTCCTGTCCAGTGTAACTCCAAGATACATGGGGTGGGTATGGTTGGAGAGTTTGTGACCATCCCAAGTGACGCTCAGTTCTTTTTTCGCGTCTCGGTTCCTCAGGTGGAAGCTGCATAGTTGGGTTTGTGTGTGTCTTTCTTTTTCTGTCTTTCTTTGTTAGGACGGAGATCAAGGTAGACGCCGTTGGAAGGCTCAACACAAGCCGATGCCCCTAGAGATCCATCCCAAAGCTTCCCTCAGGGAGCCCAGCAAGCCAGCTAGCCAGCAAGCCTGCCCAGTCAGCGAACGCAGCCAGTCAGCTCCGCCAGTCAGCCAGTGTAGAAAGTCAGGCTGCCAAGCCAGAGCATATCAGCCCTTGCAGTCAGCCACTGCAGCCATACCAGCCTTGCTCAGTCAGCTCATCCAGGCCTCTCTCGAGGCCTGGCTCTCTGTCTGCCTGGCCCAGTCTGCTCCGCCCTGCCTTGCAGCAACAGAACCAGCCTTTCTGGCAAGCCAGCAGGCTCAGAATGCGAGCTGAGCAAGCCAGTGCAGCAACAAGCCCAGACTAGGTTACTGCAGCCTTACTGTGCAGCCACAGCCACTCAGCCCAGACCAGCAGGAGCAAGCCAGGCTCCAACCCTTGCAGCGCAGCCTTAGGCCGGATAGTCCCCCTGCCTGCACTTTGTTGCCTTCCTGGCCTGTCTGCCTGCCTAGGCGCCTCGGTCTTCCTGTCTGTCTGCCTTGGCCTGCCTGTCTGAAACTGGTTTAGACTAACTGCGTGCTTGCCAGCTGCGCTGGCTTGCTGAGCTCGTATTCTGAGCTGGCTGGCTTGCTAGCAAGGCTCGTTCTGTTGCTGCAAGGCAGGGCAGGGCAGACCGGGCCAGGCAGACAGAGAGCCAGGCCTCGAGAGAGGCCTGGCTGAGCTGACTGAGCAAGGCTGGTATGGCTGCAATGGCTGACTGCAAGGGCTGATATGCTCTGGCTTGGCAGCCTGACTTTCTACACTAGCTGACTGGCGGAGCTGGCTGGCTGCATTGGCTGACTGGGCGGGCTTGCTGGCTAGCTGGCTTGCTGGGCTGCCTGAGGGAAGCTTTGGGATGCATCTCTAGGGGCATCAGCTTGTGTTGAACCTTCCAACGGCGTCTACCTTGATCTTCGTCCTAAGAAAGAAAGACAGAAAAAGAAAGACACACACAAACTCAACTACGCAGCTTCCACATGAGGAAGGCAGGCAGGAAGGCAGGCACAAGCTGCCTGTGTGATTGCTTCGCCCAGTTGCTGCTCCAGTTATTTGTTTTCCCTCAAACCCATCCTCAATGTGTTGGGTGAGGTTGAGCTCTGCTTGGTCTTTAGTCAGCTTGGTGTCTATGAGTGGCATGAGGCGTTGGAGTAGCAGCCTCTCTTGTAGGTGATGCAGAGGAGGGAAATGGGTCGGTAGCTCTTTGGGGATGATGGGTCTTTGCCAGGTTTAGGGATTGCAACCACTTTGGCCTTTTTCCAGACAGAAGGGATTGTTTTACGTTTGTTACGTGCCATGCATGTATTCAGCATCCCCACGAGCCAGGTCTTTGCGTTAGGTTCCAGGTGCTGTATCATTTCTGCCAGTATGTCATGTGATGCGTATGCACACCTGGACCTGTAAATGAACAACAACACAAAAACTAAGGCACTGGTGTCGGACTTCTGGTTTACCGGAACGGGGTTCAACTCCCTGCAGTGCCCTGCTCAATGTGTTGTATTTCATTCATTGGTCCATGGTCTCAGAGGTCATTGAGCGGCGCGCTATAGTGCGCGATTCTTCATCATTGTTGAGGATTTTTTAAAGGTGAAAATCAAGGAAAAGCAAAAGGCTATAGTCCATGGTCACGGACCGCATAATGGTCAAGGTCATTTATACTGGTGAAGATAATTTACTAGTCTTATGAATGTCATTTATACTGGTCAAGGTCATTTACTAGTCTCATGAAGGTAATTTATACTGGTCACAGTCATATACTGGTCACGGTTATTTATACTGGTGAAGTTCATTTATACTGGTCAAGGTCATTTGTACTTGTCAAGGTCATTTATACTGGTCAAGGTCATTTACTAGTCTTATTGAAGGTCATTTATTCTGCTCAAGGTCATTAAGTGGCACGCTATAGTGCGCGATTCTTCATCATTGTTGAGGATTTGAAAAAAGGTTAAATCGCAGAAAAGCTAAAGGCTATAGTCCATGGTCACGGAGGGCATACTATAGTATGTTGTTTTTCACGATTTCGGAGGATTTGAAAAATCACGGAAAAGCGAAAGGCTATAGTCTCGGAGGGCATAAAAAAATGTGTGGTGCTATACAGGCCGTTCTGGAAAATTTGGGCAGAGGTTCATCGTTGGCATCCAGGGAGTGTGTGTGCAAAATTTGGCATCGACCGGGTTAATGGTGCTGGAGATTAGCTGTTAACAAACTGACTCACACACACTCTCCCCATGGCTTTGGCCTGGTGCCATACCGTTATTAATTATTGCCTACAATGTAAATTGTGAAATTACCTTACTGTTGAAATGCAAAATTTACATTTCAACGAATGGACCTTTTGTACAACAAAACAAAAACCAAGGCACTGGTTGTGGTACTTCTGGTTTACCGGAATGTGGTTCGACTCCCTGCAGTGCTCTGCTCAATTTGTTGTATTTACATGGTTCATTTTTATTTTCTGCTCATTCTGTTGCCTTTTCATAGATGCCTCTAGGTTCTTTACTGTGTTTGCATACTATGAAACTATAAAACCATGGGCTATAGCCCCTACCGTACGGCATACTATAGCACGCCGTTTTTCATCATTTTTGAGGATTTGAAAAAAATGAAAAATTTCAAAAAACATGGCCATATAGCCCATCGTTTTTTTTATTAAAAGAAAAAAGAATTAACCTCGTTTTTCATCATTTTTGAACATGGGATATAGCCCCTACCGTACGGCATACTATAGCACGCCGTTTTTCATCATTTTTGAGGAGTTGAAAAAAAAATCTAAATTAAAAAAAACATGGGTTATAGCCCATCATTTTTTTAATTTTTGATTTTTTTTTAAACCTCGTTTTTATAGCCCCTACCGTATGGCATACTATGGCACGCAGTTTTTCATCATTTTTGAGGATTTAAAAAAAATTCAAAAAAAAAAAAAACATGGGTTGAAAAAAAAGATTAACCTCGTTTTTCATCATTTTTGAACATGGGCTATAGCCCCTACCGTACGGCATACTATAGCACGCCGTTTTTCATCATTTTTGAGGATTAAACAAAAAAACAAAAAAAACATGGGTTATAGCCCATCGTTTTTTAAATTTTTGAAGAAAAAAAAATTAACCTTGTTTTTCATCATTTTTGAACATGGGCTATAGCCCCTACCGTATGGCATACTATAGCACGCCATTTTTCATCATTTTTGAGGATTAAAAAAAAATCAAAATTTAAAAAAACATGGGTTATAGCCCATCGTTTTTTGAATTTTTGAAAAAAAAAAAAAACCTCGTTTTTCATCATTTTTGAACATGGGTTTTAGCCCCTACCGTACGGCATACTATAGCATGCCGTTTTTCATCTTTTTTGTGGATTAAAAAATAAAAAATAAAATAAAAAACATGGGTTATAGCCCATCGTTTGTTGAATTTTTGAAAAAAAAAATTAACCTTGTTTTTCATCATTTTTGAACATGGGCTATAGCCCCTACCGTACGGCATACTATAGCACGCCGCTTTTCATCATTTTTGAGGATTAAAAAAAACAAAAAACAAAAAAAAACATGGGTTATAGCCCATCGTTTTTTAAATTTTTGAAGAAAAAAAACTTTAACCTTGTTTTTCATCATTTTTGAACATGGGCTATAGCCCCTACCGTACGGCATACTATAGCACGCTGTTTTTCATCATTTTTGAGGATTTGAAAAAAAAATAAAAAAATCAAACAATGATGGGCTATAACCCATGTTTTTTTTTTTTTTTTTTTTTCAAATCCTCAAAAATGATGAAAAACTGCGTGCTATAGTATGCTGTACGGTATGGGCTATAGCCCATGTTCAAAAACGAGGTTAATTTCTTTTTTCAAATTTTCAAAAAACGATGGGCTATAACCCATGTTTTTAGTAATTTAGATTTTTTTTCAAATCCTCAAAAATGATGAAAAACGGCGTGCTATAGTATGCCGTACGGTAGGGGCTATAGCCCATGTTCAAAAATGATGAAAAACAAGGTTAAAGTTTTTTTTCAAAATTTCAAAAAACGATGGGCTATAACCCATGTTTTTTTAAATTTAGATTTTTTTCAAATCCTCAAAAATTATGAAAAACGGCGTGCTATAGTATGCCGTACGGTAGGGGCTCTAGCCCATGTTCAAAAATGATGAAAAACGAGGTTAAAAAAAAAAGTCAAAATTTCAAAAAACGATGGGCTATAACCCATGTTTTTTGAAATTTTGATTTTTTTTCAAATCCTCAAATGATGAAAAACGGCGTGCTATAGTATGCCGTACGGTAGGGGCTATAGCCCATGTTACAAAATGATGAAAAACGAGGTTAAAAAAATAATTTCAAATTTTCAAAAAACGATGGGCTATAACCCATTTTTTTTTAATTTTGATTTTTTTTCAAAACCTCAAAAATGATGAAAAACGGCGTGCTATAGTATGCCGTACGGTAGGGGCTATAGCCCATGTTCAAAAATGATGAAAAACGAGGTTAAAGTTTTTTTTCAAAATTTCAAAAAACGATGGGCTATAACCCATGTTTTTTTAAATTTTGAATTTTTTTCAAATCCTCAAAAATTATGAAAAACGGCGTGCTATAGTATGCCGTACGGTAGGGGCTATAGCCCATGTTCAAAAATGATGAAAAACGAGGTTATTTTTTTTTTCCAAAAATTCAAAAAACGATGGGCTATAACCCATGTTTTTTGAAATTTTGAATTTTTTTCAAATCCTCAAAAATGATGAAAAATGATGAAAAACGATGTGCTATAGTATGCCGTACGGTAGGGGCTATAGCCCATGTTCAAAAATGATGAAAAACTAGGTTAATTCTTTTTTCAAAAATTAAAAAAACAATGGGCTATAACCCATGTTTTTTGATATTTCGAATTTTTTTCAAATCCTCAAAAATGATGAAAAACGGCGTGCTATAGTATGCCGTACGGTAGGGGCTATAGCCCATGTTCAAAAATGATGAAAAACGAGGTTAATTTTTTTTTTATTATTGAAAAAACGATGGGCTATAACCCATGTTTTTTGAAATTTTGAAATTTTTTCAAAACCTCAAAAATGATGAAAAACGGCGTGCTATAGTATGCCGTACGGTAGGGGCTATAGCCCATGTTCAAAAATGATGAAAAACGAGGTTATTTTTTTTTCTCCAAAAATTCAAAAAACGATGGGCTATAACACATGTTTTTTGAAATTTTGAATTCTTTTCAAATCCTCAAAAATGATGAAAAATGATGAAAAACGATGTGCTATAGTATGCCGTACGGTAGGGGCTATAGCCCATGTTCAAAAATGATGAAAAACTAGGTTAATTCTTTTTTCAAAAATTAAAAAAACAATGGGCTATAACCCATGTTTTTTGATATTTCGATTTTTTTTCAAATCCTCAAAAATGATGAAAAACGGCGTGCTATAGTATGCCGTACGGTAGGGGCTATAGCCCCTGTTCAAAAATGATGAAAAACGAGGTTATTATTTATTTTTTTTATTGAAAAAACGATGGGCTATAACCCATGTTTTTTGAAATTTTGATTTTTTTTCAAAACCTCAAAAATGATGCAAAACGGCGTGCTATAGTATGCCGTACGGTAGGGGCTATAGCCCATGTTCAAAAATGATGAAAAACGAGGTTAAAGTTTTTTTTCAAAATTTCAAAAAACGATGGGCTATAACCCATGTTTTTTTTTAATTTTGAATTTTTTTCAAATCCTCAAAAATTATGAAAAACGGCGTGCTATAGTATGCCGTACGGTAGGGGCTATAGCCCATGTTCAAAAATGATGAAAAACGAGGTTATTTCTTTTTTCAAAAATTAAAAAAACAATGGGCTATAACCCATGTTTTTTGAAATTTTTTAATTTTTTCAAATCCTCAAAAATGATGAAAAACGGCGTGCTATAGTATGCCGTACGGTATGGGCTATAGCCCATGTTCAAAAATGATGAAAAACGAGGTAAATTATTATTATTTTTTTTTCAAAAACGATGGGCTATAACCCATGTTTTTTGAAATTTTGATTTTTTTTCAAATCTTCAAATGATGAAAAACGGCGTGCTATAGTATGCCGTACGGTAGGGGCTATAGCCCATGTTCAAAAATGATGAAAAACGAGGTTAAAAAAAAATTCAAATTTTCAAAAAACGATGGGCTATAACCCATGTTTTTTGAAATTTTGAATTTTTTTCAAATCCTCAAATGATGAAAAACGGCGTGCTATAGTATGCCGTACGGTAGGGGCTATAGCCCATGTTACAAAATGATGAAAAACGAGGTAATTTTTTTTCTTCCAAAAATTCTAAAAACGATGGGCTATAACCCATGTTTTTTGAAATTTTGATTTTTTTTCAAATCCTCAAAAATGATGAAAAATGATGAAAAACGACGTGCTATAGTATGCCGTACGGTAGGGGCTATAGCCCATGTTCAAAAATGATGAAAAACTAGGTAATTTTTTTTTTTCAAAAATTCAAAAAACGATGGGCTATAACCCATGTTTTTTGAAATTTAGATTTTTTTTTTAAATCCTCAAAAATGATGAAAAATGATGAAAAACGGCGTGCTATAGTATGCCGTACGGTAGGGGCTATAGCCCATGTTCAAAAATGATGAAAAACGAGGTTAATTTTTTTTTCAAAAAATCAAAAAACAATGGGCTATAACCCATGTTTTTTTTAATTTTGATTTTTTTTCAAATCCTCAAAAATGATGAAAAACTGCGTGCTATAGTATGCCGTAAGGTAGGGGCTATAGCCCATGTTCAAAAATGATGAAAAACGAGGTTAATTTTTTTTTCAAAAAATCAAAAAACAATGGGCTATAACCCATGTTTTTTTTAATTTTGAATTTTTTTCAAATCCTCAAAAATGATGAAAAACTGCGTGCTATAGTATGCCGTAAGGTAGGGGCTATAGCCCATGTTCAAAAATGATGAAAAACGAGGTTAATTTTTTTTTCAAAAAATCAAAAAACAATGGGCTATAACCCATGTTTTTTTTTATTTTGAATTTTTTTCAAATCCTCAAAAATGATGAAAAACGGCGTGCTATAGTATGCCGTAAGGTAGGGGCTATAGCCCATGTTCAAAAATGATGAAAAACTAGGTTAATTTTTGTTTTTCAAAATTTCTAAAAACGATGGGCTATAACCCATGTTTTTTGAAATTTTGAAATTTTTTCAAATCCTCAAATGATGAAAAACGGCGTGCTATAGTATGCTGTACGGTAGGGGCTATAGCCCATGTTACAAAATGATGAAAAACTAGGTAATTTTTTTTTTTCAAAAATTCTAAAAACGATGGGCTATAACCCATGTTTTTTGAAATTTTGATTTTTTTTCAAATCCTCAAAAATGATGAAAAATGATGAAAAACGACGTGCTATAGTATGCCGTACGGTAGGGGCTATAGCCCATGTTCAAAAATGATGAAAAACGAGGTTATTTATTTTTTTCAAAAATTCAAAAAACGATGGGCTATAACCCATGTTTTTGAAAGTTTGATTTTTTTTCAAATCCTCAAAAATGATGAAAAATGATGAAAAACGACGTGCTATAGTATGCCGTACGGTAGGGGCTATAGCCCATGTTCAAAAATGATGAAAAACTAGGTTAATTTTTTTTTCAAAAATTAAAAAAACAATGGGCTATAACCCATGTTTTTTGAAATTTTGAATTTTTTTCAAATCCTCAAAAATGATGAAAAACGGCGTGCTATAGTATGCCGTACGGTAGGGGCTATAGCCCATGTTCAAAAATGATGAAAAACGAGGTTAATTTTTTTTTCAAAAATTCAAAAAACGATGGGCTATAACCCATGTTTTTTGAAATTTAGATTTTTAATAAAATCCTCAAAAATGATGAAAAATGATGAAAAACGGCGTGCTATAGTATGCCGTACGGTAGGGGCTATAGCCCATGTTCAAAAATGATGAAAAACGAGGTTAATTTTTTTTTCAAAAAAATCAAAAAACAATGGGCTATAACCCATGTTTTTTTTAATTTTGAATTTTTTTCAAATCCTCAAAAATGATGAAAAACGGCGTGCTATAGTATGCCGTAAGGTAGGGGCTATAGCCCATGTTAAAAAATGATGAAAAACGAGGTTAATTTCTTTTTCAAAAAATCTAAAAACAATGGGCTATAACCCATGTTTTTTTTTATTTTGATTTTTTTTCAAATCCTCAAAAATGATGAAAAACGGCGTGCTATAGTATGCCGTAAGGTAGGGGCTATAGCCCATGTTCAAAAATGATGAAAAACGAGGTAATTTTTTTTTTTCAAAAATTCAAAAAACGATGGGCTATAACCCATGTTTTTTGAAATTTAGATTTTTTTTTTAAATCCTCAAAAATGATGAAAAATGATGAAAAACGGCGTGCTATAGTATGCCGTACGGTAGGGGCTATAGCCCATGTTCAAAAATGATGAAAAACGAGGTTAATTTTTTTTTCAAAAAATCAAAAAACAATGGGCTATAACCCATGTTTTTTTTAATTTTGATTTTTTTTCAAATCCTCAAAAATGATGAAAAACTGCGTGCTATAGTATGCCGTAAGGTAGGGGCTATAGCCCATGTTCAAAAATGATGAAAAACGAGGTTAATTTTTTTTTCAAAAAATCAAAAAACAATGGGCTATAACCCATGTTTTTTTTAATTTTGAATTTTTTTCAAATCCTCAAAAATGATGAAAAACTGCGTGCTATAGTATGCCGTAAGGTAGGGGCTATAGCCCATGTTCAAAAATGATGAAAAACGAGGTTAATTTTTTTTTCAAAAAATCAAAAAACAATGGGCTATAACCCATGTTTTTTTTTATTTTGAATTTTTTTCAAATCCTCAAAAATGATGAAAAACGGCGTGCTATAGTATGCCGTAAGGTAGGGGCTATAGCCCATGTTCAAAAATGATGAAAAACTAGGTTAATTTTTGTTTTTCAAAATTTCTAAAAACGATGGGCTATAACCCATGTTTTTTGAAATTTTGAAATTTTTTCAAATCCTCAAATGATGAAAAACGGCGTGCTATAGTATGCTGTACGGTAGGGGCTATAGCCCATGTTACAAAATGATGAAAAACTAGGTAATTTTTTTTTTTCAAAAATTCTAAAAACGATGGGCTATAACCCATGTTTTTTGAAATTTTGATTTTTTTTCAAATCCTCAAAAATGATGAAAAATGATGAAAAACGACGTGCTATAGTATGCCGTACGGTAGGGGCTATAGCCCATGTTCAAAAATGATGAAAAACGAGGTTATTTATTTTTTTCAAAAATTCAAAAAACGATGGGCTATAACCCATGTTTTTGAAAGTTTGATTTTTTTTCAAATCCTCAAAAATGATGAAAAATGATGAAAAACGACGTGCTATAGTATGCCGTACGGTAGGGGCTATAGCCCATGTTCAAAAATGATGAAAAACTAGGTTAATTTTTTTTTCAAAAATTAAAAAAACAATGGGCTATAACCCATGTTTTTTGAAATTTTGAATTTTTTTCAAATCCTCAAAAATGATGAAAAACGGCGTGCTATAGTATGCCGTACGGTAGGGGCTATAGCCCATGTTCAAAAATGATGAAAAACGAGGTTAATTTTTTTTTCAAAAATTCAAAAAACGATGGGCTATAACCCATGTTTTTTGAAATTTAGATTTTTAATAAAATCCTCAAAAATGATGAAAAATGATGAAAAACGGCGTGCTATAGTATGCCGTACGGTAGGGGCTATAGCCCATGTTCAAAAATGATGAAAAACGAGGTTAATTTTTTTTTCAAAAAAATCAAAAAACAATGGGCTATAACCCATGTTTTTTTTAATTTTGAATTTTTTTCAAATCCTCAAAAATGATGAAAAACGGCGTGCTATAGTATGCCGTAAGGTAGGGGCTATAGCCCATGTTAAAAAATGATGAAAAACGAGGTTAATTTCTTTTTCAAAAAATCTAAAAACAATGGGCTATAACCCATGTTTTTTTTTATTTTGATTTTTTTTCAAATCCTCAAAAATGATGAAAAACGGCGTGCTATAGTATGCCGTAAGGTAGGGGCTATAGCCCATGTTCAAAAATGATGAAAAACGAGGTTAATTTTTTTTTCAAAAAATCTAAAAACAATGGGCTATAACCCATGTTTTTTTTAATTTTGATTTTTTTTCAAATCCTCAAAAATGATGAAAAACGGCGTGCTATAGTATGCCGTAAGGTAGGGGCTATAGCCCATGTTCAAAAATGATGAAAAACTAGGTTAATTTTTGTTTTTCAAAATTTCTAAAAACGATGGGCTATAACCCATGTTTTTTGAAATTTTGAATTTTTTTCAAATCCTCAAATGATGAAAAACGGCGTGCTATAGTATGCCGTACGGTAGGGGCTATAGCCCATGTTACAAAATGATGAAAAACTAGGTAATTTTTTTTTTTCAAAAATTCTAAAAACGATGGGCTATAACCCATGTTTTTGAAATTTTGATTTTTTTTCAAATCCTCAAAAATGATGAAAAATGATGAAAAACGACGTGCTATAGTATGCCGTACGGTAGGGGCTATAGCCCATGTTCAAAAATGATGAAAAACTAGGTAAATTTTTTTTTCAAAAATTAAAAAAACAATGGGCTATAACCCATGTTTTTTGAAATTTTGATTTTTTTTCAAATCCTCAAAAATGATGAAAAACGGCGTGCTATAGTATGCCGTACGGTAGGGGCTATAGCCCATGTTCAAAAATGATGAAAAACGAGGTAAATTTTTTTTTCAAAAATTCAAAAAACGATGGGCTATAACCCATGTTTTTTGAAATTTTGATTTAAAAAAAAATCCTCAAAAATGATGAAAAATGATGAAAAACGGCGTGCTATAGTATGCCGTACGGTAGGGGCTATAGCCCATGTTCAAAAATGATGAAAAACGAGGTTAATTTCTTTTTCAAAAAATCAAAAAACAATGGGCTATAACCCATGTTTTTTTTAATTTTGAATTTTTTTCAAATCCTCAAAAATGATGAAAAACGGCGTGCTATAGTATGCCGTAAGGTAGGGGCTATAGCCCATGTTCAAAAATGATGAAAAACTAGGTTAATTTTTGTTTTTCAAAAAATCAAAAAACAATGGGCTATAACCCATTTTTTTTTTTTTTTTTAATTTTTTCAAATCCTCAAATGATGAAAAACGGCGTGCTATAGTATGCCGTACGGTAGGGGCTATAGCCCATGTTACAAAATGATGAAAAACGAGGTTAATTTTTTTTTTCAAAAATTCAAAAAACGATTGGCTATAACCCATGTTTTTGAAGTTTTGATTTTTTTTCAAATCCTCAAAAATGATGAAAAATTATGAAAAACGACGTGCTATAGTATGCCGTACGGTAGGGGCTATAGCCCATGTTCAAAAATGATGAAAAACTAGGTTAATTTTTTTTTCAAAAATTAAAAAAACAATGGGCTATAACCCATGTTTTTTGAAATTTTGAAAAATTTTCAAATCCTCAAAAATGATGAAAAACGGCGTGCTATAGTATGCCGTACGGTAGGGGCTATAGCCCATGTTAAAAAATGATGAAAAACGAGGTTAATTTTTTTTTTCAAAAATTCAAAAAACGATGGGCTATAACCCATGTTTTTTGAAAATTTGATTTTTTTAAAAATCCTCAAAAATGATGAAAAATTATGAAAAACGGCGTGCTATAGTATGCCGTACGGTAGGGGCTATAGCCCATGTTCAAAAATGATGAAAAACGAGGTTAATTTTTTTTTTCAAAAATTCAAAAAACGATGGGCTATAACCCATGTTTTTTGAAATTTTGATTTTTTTTTAAATCCTCAAAAATGATGAAAAATGATGAAAAACGGCGTGCTATAGTATGCCGTACGGTAGGGGCTATAGCCCATGTTCAAAAATGATGAAAAACGAGGTTAATTTCTTTTTCAAAAAATCAAAAAACGATGGGCTATAACCCATGTTTTTTTAAATTTTGAATTTTTTTCAAATCCTCAAAAATGATGAAAAACGGCGTGCTATAGTATGCCGTAAGGTAGGGGCTATAGCCCATGTTCAAAAATGATGAAAAACTAGGTTAATTTTTGTTTTTCAAAAAATCAAAAAACAATGGGCTATAACCCTTTTTTTTTTTTTTTTTTAATTTTTTCAAATCCTCAAATGATGAAAAACGGCGTGCTATAGTATGCCGTACGGTAGGGGCTATAGCCCATGTTACAAAATGATGAAAAACGAGGTTAATTTTTTTTTTCAAAAATTCAAAAAACGATTGGCTATAACCCATGTTTTTGAAGTTTTGATTTTTTTTCAAATCCTCAAAAATGATGAAAAATTATGAAAAACGACGTGCTATAGTATGCCGTACGGTAGGGGCTATAGCCCATGTTCAAAAATGATGAAAAACTAGGTTACTTTTTTTTTCAAAAATAAAAAAAACAATGGGCTATAACCCATGTTTTTTGAAATTTTGAAAAATTTTCAAATCCTCAAAAATGATGAAAAACGGCGTGCTATAGTATGCCGTACGGTAGGGGCTATAGCCCATGTTAAAAAATGATGAAAAACGAGGTTAATTTTTTTTTTCAAAAATTCAAAAAACGATGGGCTATAACCCATGTTTTTTGAAAATTTGATTTTTTTAAAAATCCTCAAAAATGATGAAAAATTATGAAAAACGGCGTGCTATAGTATGCCGTACGGTAGGGGCTATAGCCCATGTTCAAAAATGATGAAAAACGAGGTTAATTTTTTTTTTCAAAAATTCAAAAAACGATGGGCTATAACCCATGTTTTTTGAAATTTTGATTTTTTTTTAAATCCTCAAAAATGATGAAAAATGATGAAAAACGGCGTGCTATAGTATGCCGTACGGTAGGGGCTATAGCCCATGTTCAAAAATGATGAAAAACGAGGTTAATTTCTTTTTTCAAAAATTCAAAGAACGATGGGCTATAACCCATGTTTTTTTAAATTTAGAATTTTTTTCAAATCCTCAAAAATGATGAAAAACGGCGTGCTATAGTATGCCGTACGGTAGGGGCTATAGCCCATGTTCAAAAATGATGAAAAACGAGGTTAATTATTTTTTCAAAAATTAAAAAAACAATGGGCTATAACCCATGTTTTTTGAAATTTTGAAAATTTTTCAAATCCTCAAAAATGATGAAAAACGGCGTGCTATAGTATGCCGTACGGTAGGGGCTATAGCCCATGTTCAAAAATGATGAAAAACGAGGTTATTTTTTTTTTTCAAAAATTAAAAAAACGATGGGCTATAACCCATGTTTTTTGAAATTTAGATTTTTTAAAAAATCCTCAAAAATGATGAAGAATGATGAAAAACGGCGTGCTATAGTATGCCGTACGGTAGGGGCTATAGCCCATGTTCAAAAATGATGAAAAACAAGGTTAATTTTCTTTTTCAAAAATTCAAAAAACGATGGGCTATAACCCATGTTTTTGAAATTTTGATTTTTTTTCAAATCCTCAAAAATGATGAAAAATGATGAAAAACGACGTGCTATAGTATGCCGTACGGTAGGGGCTATAGCCCATGTTCAAAAATGATGAAAAACAAGGTTAATTTCTTTTTTCAAAAATTCAAAAAACGATGGGCTATAACCCATGTTTTTGAAATTTTGATTTTTTTTCAAATCCTCAAAAATGATGAAAAATGATGAAAAACGGCGTGCTATAGTATGCCGTACGGTAGGGGCTATAGCCCATGTTCAAAAATGATGAAAAACGAGGTTAATTTTTTTTTCAAAAATTCAAAAAACGATGGGCTATAACCCATGTTTTTTGAAATTTTGATTTTTTAAAAAATCCTCAAAAATGATGAAAAATGATGAAAAACGGCGTGCTATAGTATGCCGTACGGTAGGGGCTATAGCCCATGTTCAAAAATGATGAAAAACTAGATTAATTGTTTTTCAAAAATTAAAAGAACAATGGGCTATAACCCATGTTTTTAGAAATTTTGAATTTTTTTCAAATCCTCAAAAATGATGAAAAACGGCGTGCTATAGTATGCCGTACGGTAGGGGCTATAGCCCATGTTCAAAAATGATGAAAAACGAGGTTAATTTCTTTTTCAAAAAATCAAAAAACAATGGGCTATTACCCATGTTTTTTTTAATTTTGAATTTTTTTCAAATCCTCAAAAATGATGAAAAACGGCGTGCTATAGTATGCCGTAAGGTAGGGGCTATAGCCCATGTTCAAAAATGATGAAAAACTAGGTTAATTTTTGTTTTTCAAAATTTCTAAAAACGATGGGCTATAACCCATGTTTTTTGAAATTTTGAAATTTTTTCAAATCCTCAAATGATGAAAAACGGCGTGCTATAGTATGCCGTACGGTAGGGGCTATAGCCCATGTTACAAAATGATGAAAAACTAGGTAATTTTTTTTTTTCAAAAATTCTAAAAACGATGGGCTATAACCCATGTTTTTTTAAATTTTGATTTTTTTTCAAATCCTCAAAAATGATGAAAAATGATGAAAAACGACGTGCTATAGTATGCCGTACGGTAGGGGCTATAGCCCATGTTCAAAAATGATGAAAAACGAGGTTATTTTTTTTTTTCAAAAATTGAAAAAAACGATGGGCTATAACCCATGTTTTTGAAATTTTGATTTTTTTTAAAATCCTCAAAAATGATGAAAAATGATGAAAAACGACGTGCTATAGTATGCCGTACGGCAGGGGCTATAGCCCATGTTCAAAAATGATGAAAAACTAGGTAAATTTTTTTTTCAAAAATTAAAAAAACAATGGGCTATAACCCATGTTTTTTGAAATTTTGAATTTTTTTCAAATCCTCAAAAATGATGAAAAACGGCGTGCTATAGTATGCCGTACGGTAGGGGCTATAGCCCATGTTCAAAAATGATGAAAAACTAGGTTAATTTTTTTTTCAAAAATTCAAAAAACGATGGGCTATAACCCATGTTTTTTGAAATTTTGATTTTAAAAAAAATCCTCAAAAATGATGAAAAATGATGAAAAACGGCGTGCTATAGTATGCCGTACGGTAGGGGCTATAGCCCATGTTCAAAAATGATGAAAAACGAGGTTAATTTCTTTTTCAAAAAATCAAAAAACAATGGGCTATAACCCATGTTTTTTTTAATTTTGAATTTTTTTCAAATCCTCAAAAATGATGAAAAACGGCGTGCTATAGTATGCCGTAAGGTAGGGGCTATAGCCCATGTTCAAAAATGATGAAAAACGAGGTTAATTTTTTTTTCAAAAAATCTAAAAACAATGGGCTATAACCCATGTTTTTTTTTATTTTGAATTTTTTTCAAATCCTCAAAAATGATGAAAAACGGCGTGCTATAGTATGCCGTAAGGTAGGGGCTATAGCCCATGTTCAAAAATGATGAAAAACTAGGTTATTATTTTTTTTCAAAAATTGAAAAAAACGATGGGCTATAACCCATGTTTTTGAAATTTTGATTTTTTTTCAAATCCTCAAAAATGATGAAAAATGATGAAAAACGACGTGCTATAGTATGCCGTACGGTAGGGGCTATAGCCCATGTTCAAAAATGATGAAAAACGAGGTTATTTTTTTTTTTCAAAAATTGAAAAAAACGATGGGCTATAACCCATGTTTTTGAAATTTTGATTTTTTTTCAAATCCTCAAAAATGATGAAAAATGATGAAAAACGACGTGCTATAGTATGCCGTACGGCAGGGGCTATAGCCCATGTTCAAAAATGATGAAAAACTAGGTAAATTTTTTTTTCAAAAATTAAAAAAACAATGGGCTATAACCCATGTTTTTTGAAATTTTGAATTTTTTTCAAATCCTCAAAAATGATGAAAAACGGCGTGCTATAGTATGCCGTACGGTAGGGGCTATAGCCCATGTTCAAAAATGATGAAAAACTAGGTTAATTTTTTTTTCAAAAATTCAAAAAACGATGGGCTATAACCCATGTTTTTTGAAATTTTGATTTTAAAAAAAATCCTCAAAAATGATGAAAAATGATGAAAAACGGCGTGCTATAGTATGCCGTACGGTAGGGGCTATAGCCCATGTTCAAAAATGATGAAAAACGAGGTTAATTTCTTTTTCAAAAAATCAAAAAACAATGGGCTATAACCCATGTTTTTTTTAATTTTGAATTTTTTTCAAATCCTCAAAAATGATGAAAAACGGCGTGCTATAGTATGCCGTAAGGTAGGGGCTATAGCCCATGTTCAAAAATGATGAAAAACGAGGTTAATTTTTTTTTCAAAAAATCTAAAAACAATGGGCTATAACCCATGTTTTTTTTAATTTTGAATTTTTTTCAAATCCTCAAAAATGATGAAAAACGGCGTGCTATAGTATGCCGTAAGGTAGGGGCTATAGCCCATGTTCAAAAATGATGAAAAACTAGGTTAATTTTTGTTTTTCAAAATTTCTAAAAACGATGGGCTATAACCCATGTTTTTTGAAATTTTGAATTTTTTTCAAATCCTCAAATGATGAAAAACGGCGTGCTATAGTATGCCGTACGGTAGGGGCTATAGCCCATGTTACAAAATGATGAAAAACTAGGTAATTTTTTTTTTTCAAAAATTCTAAAAACGATGGGCTATAACCCATGTTTTTTTAAATTTTGATTTTTTTTCAAATCCTCAAAAATGATGAAAAATGATGAAAAACGACGTGCTATAGTATGCCGTACGGTAGGGGCTATAGCCCATGTTCAAAAATGATGAAAAACGAGGTTATTTTTTTTTTTCAAAAATTCAAAAAACGATGGGCTATAACCCATGTTTTTGAAATTTTGATTTTTTTTCAAATCCTCAAAAATGATGAAAAATGATGAAAAACGACGTGCTATAGTATGCCGTACGGTAGGGGCTATAGCCCATGTTCAAAAATGATGAAAAACTAGGTAGATTTTTTTTTTCAAAAATTAAAAAAACAATGGGCTATAACCCATGTTTTTTGAAATTTTGAATTTTTTTCAAATCCTCAAAAATGATGAAAAACGGCGTGCTATAGTATGCCGTACGGTAGGGGCTATAGCCCATGTTCAAAAATGATGAAAAACGAGGTTAATTTTTTTTTCAAAAATTCAAAAAACGATGGGCTATAACCCATGTTTTTTGAAATTTTGATTTTAAAAAAAATCCTCAAAAATGATGAAAAATGATGAAAAACGGCGTGCTATAGTATGCCGTACGGTAGGGGCTATAGCCCATGTTCAAAAATGATGAAAAACGAGGTTAATTTCTTTTTCAAAAAATCAAAAAACAATGGGCTATAACCCATGTTTTTTTTAATTTTGAATTTTTTTCAAATCCTCAAAAATGATGAAAAACGGCGTGCTATAGTATGCCGTAAGGTAGGGGCTATAGCCCATGTTCAAAAATGATGAAAAACTAGGTTAATTTTTGTTTTTCAAAAAATCAAAAAACAATGGGCTATAACCCATTTTTTTTTTTTTTTTTAATTTTTTCAAATCCTCAAATGATGAAAAACGGCGTGCTATAGTATGCCGTACGGTAGGGGCTATAGCCCATGTTACAAAATGATGAAAAACGAGGTTAATTTTTTTTTTCAAAAATTCAAAAAACGATTGGCTATAACCCATGTTTTTGAAGTTTTGATTTTTTTTCAAATCCTCAAAAATGATGAAAAATTATGAAAAACGACGTGCTATAGTATGCCGTACGGTAGGGGCTATAGCCCATGTTCAAAAATGATGAAAAACTAGGTTAATTTTTTTTTCAAAAATTAAAAAAACAATGGGCTATAACCCATGTTTTTTGAAATTTTGAAAAATTTTCAAATCCTCAAAAATGATGAAAAACGGCGTGCTATAGTATGCCGTACGGTAGGGGCTATAGCCCATGTTAAAAAATGATGAAAAACGAGGTTAATTTTTTTTTTCAAAAATTCAAAAAACGATGGGCTATAACCCATGTTTTTTGAAAATTTGATTTTTTTAAAAATCCTCAAAAATGATGAAAAATTATGAAAAACGGCGTGCTATAGTATGCCGTACGGTAGGGGCTATAGCCCATGTTCAAAAATGATGAAAAACGAGGTTAATTTTTTTTTTTAAAAATTCAAAAAACGATGGGCTATAACCCATGTTTTTTGAAATTTTGATTTTTTTTTAAATCCTCAAAAATGATGAAAAATGATGAAAAACGGCGTGCTATAGTATGCCGTACGGTAGGGGCTATAGCCCATGTTCAAAAATGATGAAAAACGAGGTTAATTTCTTTTTTCAAAAATTCAAAGAACGATGGGCTATAACCCATGTTTTTTTAAATTTAGAATTTTTTTCAAATCCTCAAAAATGATGAAAAACGGCGTGCTATAGTATGCCGTACGGTAGGGGCTATAGCCCATGTTCAAAAATGATGAAAAACGAGGTTAATTATTTTTTCAAAAATTAAAAAAACAATGGGCTATAACCCATGTTTTTTGAAATTTTGAAAATTTTTCAAATCCTCAAAAATGATGAAAAACGGCGTGCTATAGTATGCCGTACGGTAGGGGCTATAGCCCATGTTCAAAAATGATGAAAAACGAGGTTATTTTTTTTTTTCAAAAATTAAAAAAACGATGGGCTATAACCCATGTTTTTTGAAATTTAGATTTTTTAAAAAATCCTCAAAAATGATGAAGAATGATGAAAAACGGCGTGCTATAGTATGCCGTACGGTAGGGGCTATAGCCCATGTTCAAAAATGATGAAAAACAAGGTTAATTTTCTTTTTCAAAAATTCAAAAAACGATGGGCTATAACCCATGTTTTTGAAATTTTGATTTTTTTTCAAATCCTCAAAAATGATGAAAAATGATGAAAAACGACGTGCTATAGTATGCCGTACGGTAGGGGCTATAGCCCATGTTCAAAAATGATGAAAAACAAGGTTAATTTCTTTTTTCAAAAATTCAAAAAACGATGGGCTATAACCCATGTTTTTGAAATTTTGATTTTTTTTCAAATCCTCAAAAATGATGAAAAATGATGAAAAACGGCGTGCTATAGTATGCCGTACGGTAGGGGCTATAGCCCATGTTCAAAAATGATGAAAAACGAGGTTAATTTTTTTTTCAAAAATTCAAAAAACGATGGGCTATAACCCATGTTTTTTGAAATTTTTATTTTTTAAAAAATCCTCAAAAATGATGAAAAATGATGAAAAACGGCGTGCTATAGTATGCCGTACGGTAGGGGCTATAGCCCATGTTCAAAAATGATGAAAAACTAGATTAATTGTTTTTCAAAAATTAAAAGAACAATGGGCTATAACCCATGTTTTTAGAAATTTTGAATTTTTTTCAAATCCTCAAAAATGATGAAAAACGGCGTGCTATAGTATGCCGTACGGTAGGGGCTATAGCCCATGTTCAAAAATGATGAAAAACGAGGTTAATTTCTTTTTCAAAAAATCAAAAAACAATGGGCTATAACCCATGTTTTTTTTAATTTTGAATTTTTTTCAAATCCTCAAAAATGATGAAAAACGGCGTGCTATAGTATGCCGTAAGGTAGGGGCTATAGCCCATGTTCAAAAATGATGAAAAACTAGGTTAATTTTTGTTTTTCAAAATTTCTAAAAACGATGGGCTATAACCCATGTTTTTTGAAATTTTGAAATTTTTTCAAATCCTCAAATGATGAAAAACGGCGTGCTATAGTATGCCGTACGGTAGGGGCTATAGCCCATGTTACAAAATGATGAAAAACTAGGTAATTTTTTTTTTTCAAAAATTCTAAAAACGATGGGCTATAACCCATGTTTTTTTAAATTTTGATTTTTTTTCAAATCCTCAAAAATGATGAAAAATGATGAAAAACGACGTGCTATAGTATGCCGTACGGTAGGGGCTATAGCCCATGTTCAAAAATGATGAAAAACGAGGTTATTTTTTTTTTTCAAAAATTGAAAAAAACGATGGGCTATAACCCATGTTTTTGAAATTTAGATTTTTTTTCAAATCCTCAAAAATGATGAAAAATGATGAAAAACGGCGTGCTATAGTATGCCGTACGGTAGGGGCTATAGCCCATGTTCAAAAATGATGAAAAACGAGGTTAATTTCTTTTTCAAAAAATCAAAAAACAATGGGCTATAACCCATGTTTTTTTTAATTTTGAATTTTTTTCAAATCCTCAAAAATGATGAAAAACGGCGTGCTATAGTATGCCGTAAGGTAGGGGCTATAGCCCATGTTCAAAAATGATGAAAAACTAGGTTAATTTTTGTTTTTCAAAAAATCAAAAAACAATGGGCTATAACCCATTTTTTTTTTTTTTTTTAATTTTTTCAAATCCTCAAATGATGAAAAACGGCGTGCTATAGTATGCCGTACGGTAGGGGCTATAGCCCATGTTACAAAATGATGAAAAACGAGGTTAATTTTTTTTTTCAAAAATTCAAAAAACGATTGGCTATAACCCATGTTTTTGAAGTTTTGATTTTTTTTCAAATCCTCAAAAATGATGAAAAATTATGAAAAACGACGTGCTATAGTATGCCGTACGGTAGGGGCTATAGCCCATGTTCAAAAATGATGAAAAACTAGGTTAATTTTTTTTTCAAAAATTAAAAAAACAATGGGCTATAACCCATGTTTTTTGAAATTTTGAAAAATTTTCAAATCCTCAAAAATGATGAAAAACGGCGTGCTATAGTATGCCGTACGGTAGGGGCTATAGCCCATGTTAAAAAATGATGAAAAACGAGGTTAATTTTTTTTTTCAAAAATTCAAAAAACGATGGGCTATAACCCATGTTTTTTGAAAATTTGATTTTTTTAAAAATCCTCAAAAATGATGAAAAATTATGAAAAACGGCGTGCTATAGTATGCCGTACGGTAGGGGCTATAGCCCATGTTCAAAAATGATGAAAAACGAGGTTAATTTTTTTTTTCAAAAATTCAAAAAACGATGGGCTATAACCCATGTTTTTTGAAATTTTGATTTTTTTTTAAATCCTCAAAAATGATGAAAAATGATGAAAAACGGCGTGCTATAGTATGCCGTACGGTAGGGGCTATAGCCCATGTTCAAAAATGATGAAAAACGAGGTTAATTTCTTTTTCAAAAAATCAAAAAACGATGGGCTATAACCCATGTTTTTTTAAATTTTGAATTTTTTTCAAATCCTCAAAAATGATGAAAAACGGCGTGCTATAGTATGCCGTAAGGTAGGGGCTATAGCCCATGTTCAAAAATGATGAAAAACTAGGTTAATTTTTGTTTTTCAAAAAATCAAAAAACAATGGGCTATAACCCATTTTTTTTTTTTTTTTTAATTTTTTCAAATCCTCAAATGATGAAAAACGGCGTGCTATAGTATGCCGTACGGTAGGGGCTATAGCCCATGTTACAAAATGATGAAAAACGAGGTTAATTTTTTTTTTCAAAAATTCAAAAAACGATTGGCTATAACCCATGTTTTTGAAGTTTTGATTTTTTTTCAAATCCTCAAAAATGATGAAAAATTATGAAAAACGACGTGCTATAGTATGCCGTACGGTAGGGGCTATAGCCCATGTTCAAAAATGATGAAAAACTAGGTTACTTTTTTTTTCAAAAATTAAAAAAACAATGGGCTATAACCCATGTTTTTTGAAATTTTGAAAAATTTTCAAATCCTCAAAAATGATGAAAAACGGCGTGCTATAGTATGCCGTACGGTAGGGGCTATAGCCCATGTTAAAAAATGATGAAAAACGAGGTTAATTTTTTTTTTCAAAAATTCAAAAAACGATGGGCTATAACCCATGTTTTTTGAAAATTTGATTTTTTTAAAAATCCTCAAAAATGATGAAAAATTATGAAAAACGGCGTGCTATAGTATGCCGTACGGTAGGGGCTATAGCCCATGTTCAAAAATGATGAAAAACGAGGTTAATTTTTTTTTTCAAAAATTCAAAAAACGATGGGCTATAACCCATGTTTTTTGAAATTTTGATTTTTTTTTAAATCCTCAAAAATGATGAAAAATGATGAAAAACGGCGTGCTATAGTATGCCGTACGGTAGGGGCTATAGCCCATGTTCAAAAATGATGAAAAACGAGGTTAATTTTTTTTTCAAAAATTCAAAAAACGATGGGCTATAACCCATGTTTTTTGAAATTTTGATTTTTTAAAAAATCCTCAAAAATGATGAAAAATGATGAAAAACGGCGTGCTATAGTATGCCGTACGGTAGGGGCTATAGCCCATGTTCAAAAATGATGAAAAACTAGATTAATTGTTTTTCAAAAATTAAAAGAACAATGGGCTATAACCCATGTTTTTAGAAATTTTGAATTTTTTTCAAATCCTCAAAAATGATGAAAAACGGCGTGCTATAGTATGCCGTACGGTAGGGGCTATAGCCCATGTTCAAAAATGATGAAAAACGAGGTTAATTTCTTTTTCAAAAAATCAAAAAACAATGGGCTATTACCCATGTTTTTTTTAATTTTGAATTTTTTTCAAATCCTCAAAAATGATGAAAAACGGCGTGCTATAGTATGCCGTAAGGTAGGGGCTATAGCCCATGTTCAAAAATGATGAAAAACTAGGTTAATTTTTGTTTTTCAAAATTTCTAAAAACGATGGGCTATAACCCATGTTTTTTGAAATTTTGAAATTTTTTCAAATCCTCAAATGATGAAAAACGGCGTGCTATAGTATGCCGTACGGTAGGGGCTATAGCCCATGTTACAAAATGATGAAAAACTAGGTAATTTTTTTTTTTCAAAAATTCTAAAAACGATGGGCTATAACCCATGTTTTTTTAAATTTTGATTTTTTTTCAAATCCTCAAAAATGATGAAAAATGATGAAAAACGACGTGCTATAGTATGCCGTACGGTAGGGGCTATAGCCCATGTTCAAAAATGATGAAAAACGAGGTTATTTTTTTTTTTCAAAAATTGAAAAAAACGATGGGCTATAACCCATGTTTTTGAAATTTTGATTTTTTTTCAAATCCTCAAAAATGATGAAAAATGATGAAAAACGGCGTGCTATAGTATGCCGTACGGTAGGGGCTATAGCCCATGTTCAAAAATGATGAAAAACGAGGTTAATTTTTTTTTTCAAAAATTCAAAAAACGATGGGCTATAACCCATGTTTTTTGAAATTTTGATTTTTTTTTAAATCCTCAAAAATGATGAAAAATGATGAAAAACGGCGTGCTATAGTATGCCGTACGGTAGGGGCTATAGCCCATGTTCAAAAATGATGAAAAACGAGGTTAATTTTTTTTTCAAAAATTCAAAAAACGATGGGCTATAACCCATGTTTTTTGAAATTTTGATTTTTTAAAAAATCCTCAAAAATGATGAAAAATGATGAAAAACGGCGTGCTATAGTATGCCGTACGGTAGGGGCTATAGCCCATGTTCAAAAATGATGAAAAACTAGATTAATTGTTTTTCAAAAATTAAAAGAACAATGGGCTATAACCCATGTTTTTAGAAATTTTGAATTTTTTTCAAATCCTCAAAAATGATGAAAAACGGCGTGCTATAGTATGCCGTACGGTAGGGGCTATAGCCCATGTTCAAAAATGATGAAAAACGAGGTTAATTTCTTTTTCAAAAAATCAAAAAACAATGGGCTATTACCCATGTTTTTTTTAATTTTGAATTTTTTTCAAATCCTCAAAAATGATGAAAAACGGCGTGCTATAGTATGCCGTAAGGTAGGGGCTATAGCCCATGTTCAAAAATGATGAAAAACTAGGTTAATTTTTGTTTTTCAAAATTTCTAAAAACGATGGGCTATAACCCATGTTTTTTGAAATTTTGAAATTTTTTCAAATCCTCAAATGATGAAAAACGGCGTGCTATAGTATGCCGTACGGTAGGGGCTATAGCCCATGTTACAAAATGATGAAAAACTAGGTAATTTTTTTTTTCAAAAATTCTAAAAACGATGGGCTATAACCCATGTTTTTTTAAATTTTGATTTTTTTTCAAATCCTCAAAAATGATGAAAAATGATGAAAAACGACGTGCTATAGTATGCCGTACGGTAGGGGCTATAGCCCATGTTCAAAAATGATGAAAAACGAGGTTATTCTTTTTTTTCAAAAATTGAAAAAAACGATGGGCTATAACCCATGTTTTTGAAATTTTGATTTTTTTTCAAATCCTCAAAAATGATGAAAAATGATGAAAAACGACGTGCTATAGTATGCCGTACGGCAGGGGCTATAGCCCATGTTCAAAAATGATGAAAAACTAGGTAAATTTTTTTTTCAAAAATTAAAAAAACAATGGGCTATAACCCATGTTTTTTGAAATTTTGAATTTTTTTCAAATCCTCAAAAATGATGAAAAACGGCGTGCTATAGTATGCCGTACGGTAGGGGCTATAGCCCATGTTCAAAAATGATGAAAAACTAGGTTAATTTTTTTTTCAAAAATTCAAAAAACGATGGGCTATAACCCATGTTTTTTGAAATTTTGATTTTAAAAAAAATCCTCAAAAATGATGAAAAATGATGAAAAACGGCGTGCTATAGTATGCCGTACGGTAGGGGCTATAGCCCATGTTCAAAAATGATGAAAAACGAGGTTAATTTCTTTTTCAAAAAATCAAAAAACAATGGGCTATAACCCATGTTTTTTTTAATTTTGAATTTTTTTCAAATCCTCAAAAATGATGAAAAACGGCGTGCTATAGTATGCCGTAAGGTAGGGGCTATAGCCCATGTTCAAAAATGATGAAAAACGAGGTTAATTTTTTTTTCAAAAAATCTAAAAACAATGGGCTATAACCCATGTTTTTTTTAATTTTGAATTTTTTTCAAATCCTCAAAAATGATGAAAAACGGCGTGCTATAGTATGCCGTAAGGTAGGGGCTATAGCCCATGTTCAAAAATGATGAAAAACTAGGTTATTATTTTTTTTCAAAAATTGAAAAAAACGATGGGCTATAACCCATGTTTTTGAAATTTTGATTTTTTTTCAAATCCTCAAAAATGATGAAAAATGATGAAAAACGACGTGCTATAGTATGCCGTACGGTAGGGGCTATAGCCCATGTTCAAAAATGATGAAAAACGAGGTTATTTTTTTTTTTCAAAAATTGAAAAAAACGATGGGCTATAACCCATGTTTTTGAAATTTTGATTTTTTTTCAAATCCTCAAAAATGATGAAAAATGATGAAAAACGACGTGCTATAGTATGCCGTACGGCAGGGGCTATAGCCCATGTTCAAAAATGATGAAAAACTAGGTAAATTTTTTTTTCAAAAATTAAAAAAACAATGGGCTATAACCCATGTTTTTTGAAATTTTGAATTTTTTTCAAATCCTCAAAAATGATGAAAAACGGCGTGCTATAGTATGCCGTACGGTAGGGGCTATAGCCCATGTTCAAAAATGATGAAAAACTAGGTTAATTTTTTTTTCAAAAATTCAAAAAACGATGGGCTATAACCCATGTTTTTTGAAATTTTGATTTTAAAAAAAATCCTCAAAAATGATGAAAAATGATGAAAAACGGCGTGCTATAGTATGCCGTACGGTAGGGGCTATAGCCCATGTTCAAAAATGATGAAAAACGAGGTTAATTTCTTTTTCAAAAAATCAAAAAACAATGGGCTATAACCCATGTTTTTTTTAATTTTGAATTTTTTTCAAATCCTCAAAAATGATGAAAAACGGCGTGCTATAGTATGCCGTAAGGTAGGGGCTATAGCCCATGTTCAAAAATGATGAAAAACGAGGTTAATTTTTTTTTCAAAAAATCTAAAAACAATGGGCTATAACCCATGTTTTTTTTAATTTTGAATTTTTTTCAAATCCTCAAAAATGATGAAAAACGGCGTGCTATAGTATGCCGTAAGGTAGGGGCTATAGCCCATGTTCAAAAATGATGAAAAACTAGGTTAATTTTTGTTTTTCAAAATTTCTAAAAACGATGGGCTATAACCCATGTTTTTTGAAATTTTGAATTTTTTTCAAATCCTCAAATGATGAAAAACGGCGTGCTATAGTATGCCGTACGGTAGGGGCTATAGCCCATGTTACAAAATGATGAAAAACTAGGTAATTTTTTTTTTTCAAAAATTCTAAAAACGATGGGCTATAACCCATGTTTTTTTAAATTTTGATTTTTTTTCAAATCCTCAAAAATGATGAAAAATGATGAAAAACGACGTGCTATAGTATGCCGTACGGTAGGGGCTATAGCCCATGTTCAAAAATGATGAAAAACGAGGTTATTTTTTTTTTTCAAAAATTCAAAAAACGATGGGCTATAACCCATGTTTTTGAAATTTTGATTTTTTTTCAAATCCTCAAAAATGATGAAAAATGATGAAAAACGACGTGCTATAGTATGCCGTACGGTAGGGGCTATAGCCCATGTTCAAAAATGATGAAAAACTAGGTAAATTTTTTTTTCAAAAATTAAAAAAACAATGGGCTATAACCCATGTTTTTTGAAATTTTGAATTTTTTTCAAATCCTCAAAAATGATGAAAAACGGCGTGCTATAGTATGCCGTACGGTAGGGGCTATAGCCCATGTTCAAAAATGATGAAAAACGAGGTTAATTTTTTTTTCAAAAATTCAAAAAACGATGGGCTATAACCCATGTTTTTTGAAATTTTGATTTTAAAAAAAATCCTCAAAAATGATGAAAAATGATGAAAAACGGCGTGCTATAGTATGCCGTACGGTAGGGGCTATAGCCCATGTTCAAAAATGATGAAAAACGAGGTTAATTTCTTTTTCAAAAAATCAAAAAACAATGGGCTATAACCCATGTTTTTTTTAATTTTGAATTTTTTTCAAATCCTCAAAAATGATGAAAAACGGCGTGCTATAGTATGCCGTAAGGTAGGGGCTATAGCCCATGTTCAAAAATGATGAAAAACTAGGTTAATTTTTGTTTTTCAAAAAATCAAAAAACAATGGGCTATAACCCATTTTTTTTTTTTTTTTTAATTTTTTCAAATCCTCAAATGATGAAAAACGGCGTGCTATAGTATGCCGTACGGTAGGGGCTATAGCCCATGTTACAAAATGATGAAAAACGAGGTTAATTTTTTTTTTCAAAAATTCAAAAAACGATTGGCTATAACCCATGTTTTTGAAGTTTTGATTTTTTTTCAAATCCTCAAAAATGATGAAAAATTATGAAAAACGACGTGCTATAGTATGCCGTACGGTAGGGGCTATAGCCCATGTTCAAAAATGATGAAAAACTAGGTTAATTTTTTTTTCAAAAATTAAAAAAACAATGGGCTATAACCCATGTTTTTTGAAATTTTGAAAAATTTTCAAATCCTCAAAAATGATGAAAAACGGCGTGCTATAGTATGCCGTACGGTAGGGGCTATAGCCCATGTTAAAAAATGATGAAAAACGAGGTTAATTTTTTTTTTCAAAAATTCAAAAAACGATGGGCTATAACCCATGTTTTTTGAAAATTTGATTTTTTTAAAAATCCTCAAAAATGATGAAAAATTATGAAAAACGGCGTGCTATAGTATGCCGTACGGTAGGGGCTATAGCCCATGTTCAAAAATGATGAAAAACGAGGTTAATTTTTTTTTTTAAAAATTCAAAAAACGATGGGCTATAACCCATGTTTTTTGAAATTTTGATTTTTTTTTAAATCCTCAAAAATGATGAAAAATGATGAAAAACGGCGTGCTATAGTATGCCGTACGGTAGGGGCTATAGCCCATGTTCAAAAATGATGAAAAACGAGGTTAATTTCTTTTTTCAAAAATTCAAAGAACGATGGGCTATAACCCATGTTTTTTTAAATTTAGAATTTTTTTCAAATCCTCAAAAATGATGAAAAACGGCGTGCTATAGTATGCCGTACGGTAGGGGCTATAGCCCATGTTCAAAAATGATGAAAAACGAGGTTAATTATTTTTTCAAAAATTAAAAAAACAATGGGCTATAACCCATGTTTTTTGAAATTTTGAAAATTTTTCAAATCCTCAAAAATGATGAAAAACGGCGTGCTATAGTATGCCGTACGGTAGGGGCTATAGCCCATGTTCAAAAATGATGAAAAACGAGGTTATTTTTTTTTTTCAAAAATTAAAAAAACGATGGGCTATAACCCATGTTTTTTGAAATTTAGATTTTTTAAAAAATCCTCAAAAATGATGAAGAATGATGAAAAACGGCGTGCTATAGTATGCCGTACGGTAGGGGCTATAGCCCATGTTCAAAAATGATGAAAAACAAGGTTAATTTTCTTTTTCAAAAATTCAAAAAACGATGGGCTATAACCCATGTTTTTGAAATTTTGATTTTTTTTCAAATCCTCAAAAATGATGAAAAATGATGAAAAACGACGTGCTATAGTATGCCGTACGGTAGGGGCTATAGCCCATGTTCAAAAATGATGAAAAACAAGGTTAATTTCTTTTTTCAAAAATTCAAAAAACGATGGGCTATAACCCATGTTTTTGAAATTTTGATTTTTTTTCAAATCCTCAAAAATGATGAAAAATGATGAAAAACGGCGTGCTATAGTATGCCGTACGGTAGGGGCTATAGCCCATGTTCAAAAATGATGAAAAACGAGGTTAATTTTTTTTTCAAAAATTCAAAAAACGATGGGCTATAACCCATGTTTTTTGAAATTTTGATTTTTTAAAAAATCCTCAAAAATGATGAAAAATGATGAAAAACGGCGTGCTATAGTATGCCGTACGGTAGGGGCTATAGCCCATGTTCAAAAATGATGAAAAACTAGATTAATTGTTTTTCAAAAATTAAAAGAACAATGGGCTATAACCCATGTTTTTAGAAATTTTGAATTTTTTTCAAATCCTCAAAAATGATGAAAAACGGCGTGCTATAGTATGCCGTACGGTAGGGGCTATAGCCCATGTTCAAAAATGATGAAAAACGAGGTTAATTTCTTTTTCAAAAAATCAAAAAACAATGGGCTATAACCCATGTTTTTTTTAATTTTGAATTTTTTTCAAATCCTCAAAAATGATGAAAAACGGCGTGCTATAGTATGCCGTAAGGTAGGGGCTATAGCCCATGTTCAAAAATGATGAAAAACTAGGTTAATTTTTGTTTTTCAAAATTTCTAAAAACGATGGGCTATAACCCATGTTTTTTGAAATTTTGAAATTTTTTCAAATCCTCAAATGATGAAAAACGGCGTGCTATAGTATGCCGTACGGTAGGGGCTATAGCCCATGTTACAAAATGATGAAAAACTAGGTAATTTTTTTTTTTCAAAAATTCTAAAAACGATGGGCTATAACCCATGTTTTTTTAAATTTTGATTTTTTTTCAAATCCTCAAAAATGATGAAAAATGATGAAAAACGACGTGCTATAGTATGCCGTACGGTAGGGGCTATAGCCCATGTTCAAAAATGATGAAAAACGAGGTTATTTTTTTTTTTCAAAAATTGAAAAAAACGATGGGCTATAACCCATGTTTTTGAAATTTAGATTTTTATTCAAATCCTCAAAAATGATGAAAAATGATGAAAAACGACGTGCTATAGTATGCCGTACGGTAGGGGCTATAGCCCATGTTCAAAAATGATGAAAAACTAGGTAAATTTTTTTTTCAAAAATTAAAAAAACAATGGGCTATAACCCATGTTTTTTGAAATTTTGAATTTTTTTCAAATCCTCAAAAATGATGAAAAACGGCGTGCTATAGTATGCCGTACGGTAGGGGCTATAGCCCATGTTCAAAAATGATGAAAAACGAGGTTAATTTTTTTTTCAAAAATTCAAAAAACGATGGGCTATAACCCATGTTTTTTGAAATTTTGATTTTAAAAAAAATCCTCAAAAATGATGAAAAATGATGAAAAACGGCGTGCTATAGTATGCCGTACGGTAGGGGCTATAGCCCATGTTCAAAAATGATGAAAAACGAGGTTAATTTCTTTTTCAAAAAATCAAAAAACAATGGGCTATAACCCATGTTTTTTTTAATTTTGAATTTTTTTCAAATCCTCAAAAATGATGAAAAACGGCGTGCTATAGTATGCCGTAAGGTAGGGGCTATAGCCCATGTTCAAAAATGATGAAAAACGAGGTTAATTTTTTTTTCAAAAAATCTAAAAACAATGGGCTATAACCCATGTTTTTTTTAATTTTGAATTTTTTTCAAATCCTCAAAAATGATGAAAAACGGCGTGCTATAGTATGCCGTAAGGTAGGGGCTATAGCCCATGTTCAAAAATGATGAAAAACTAGGTTATTATTTTTTTTCAAAAATTCTAAAAACGATGGGCTATAACCCATGTTTTTTGAAATTTTGATTTTTTTTTAAATCCTCAAAAATGATGAAAAATGATGAAAAACGGCGTGCTATAGTATGCCGTACGGTAGGGGCTATAGCCCATGTTCAAAAATAATGAAAAACAAGGTAAATTTTTTTTTTCAAAAATTCAAAAAACGATGGGCTATAACCCATGTTTTTGAAATTTTGTTTTTTTTTCAAATCCTCAAAAATGATGAAAAATGATGAAAAACGACGTGCTATAGTATGCCGTACGGTAGGGGCTATAGCCCATGTTCAAAAATGATGAAAAACGAGGTTAATTTTTTTTTTTCAAAAATTCAAAAAACGATGGGCTATAACCCATGTTTTTGAAATTTAGATTTTTTTTCAAATCCTCAAAAATGATGAAAAATGATGAAAAACGACGTGCTATAGTATGCCGTACGGTAGGGGCTATAGCCCATGTTCAAAAATGATGAAAAACGAGGTTAATTTATTTTTTCAAAAATTAAAAGAACAATGGGCTATAACCCATGTTTTTTGAAATTTTGAATTTTTTTCAAATCCTCAAAAATGATGAAAAACGGCGTGCTATAGTATGCCGTACGGTAGGGGCTATAGCCCATGTTCAAAAATGATGAAAAACGAGGTTAATTTTTTTTTTTCAAAAATTCAAAAAACGATGGGCTATAACCCATGTTTTTGAAATTTAGATTTTTTTTCAAATCCTCAAAAATGATGAAAAATGATGAAAAACGACGTGCTATAGTATGCCGTACGGTAGGGGCTATAGCCCATGTTCAAAAATGATGAAAAACGAGGTTAATTTTTTTTTCAAAAAATCAAAAAACAATGGGCTATAACCCATGTTTTTTTTTTTTTTGATTTTTTTTTAAATCCTCAAAAATGATGAAAAACGGCGTGCTATAGTATGCCGTAAGGTAGGGGCTATAGCCCATGTTCAAAAATGATGAAAAACTAGGTTAATTTTTGTTTTTCAAAAAATCAAAAAACAATGGGCTATAACCCATTTTTTTTTTTTTTTTTAATTTTTTCAAATCCTCAAATGATGAAAAACGGCGTGCTATAGTATGCCGTACGGTAGGGGCTATAGCCCATGTTCAAAAATGATGAAAAACGAGGTTAATTTTTTTTTCAAAAAATCAAAAAACAATGGGCTATAACCCATGTTTTTTTTTATTTTGAATTTTTTTCAAATCCTCAAAAATGATGAAAAACGGCGTGCTATATAGTATGCCGTAAGGTAGGGGCTATAGCCCATGTTCAAAAATGATGAAAAACGAGGTTAATTTTTTTTTCAAAAAATCAAAAAACAATGGGCTATAACCCATGTTTTTTTTAATTTAGATTTTTTTTCAAATCCTCAAAAATGATGAAAAACGGCGTGCTATAGTATGCCGTAAGGTAGGGGCTATAGCCCATGTTCAAAAATGATGAAAAACTAGGTTAATTTTTGTTTTTCAAAAAATCAAAAAACAATGGGCTATAACCCATTTTTTTTTTTTTTTGAAATTTTTTCAAATCCTCAAATGATGAAAAACGGCGTGCTATAGTATGCCGTAAGGTAGGGGCTATAGCCCATGTTACAAAATGATGAAAAACTAGGTTAATTTTTGTTTTTCAAAAAATCAAAAAACAATGGGCTATAACCCATTTTTTTTTTTTTTTGAAATTTTTTCAAATCCTCAAATGATGAAAAACGGCGTGCTATAGTATGCCGTACGGTAGGGGCTATAGCCCATGTTACAAAATGATGAAAAACGAGGTTAATTTTTTTTTTCAAAAATTCAAAAAACGATTGGCTATAACCCATGTTTTTGAAGTTTTGATTTTTTTCAAATCCTCAAAAATGATGAAAAATTATGAAAAACGACGTGCTATAGTATGCCGTACGGTAGGGGCTATAGCCCATGTTCAAAAATGATGAAAAACTAGGTTAATTTTTTTTTCAAAAATTAAAAAAACAATGGGCTATAACCCATGTTTTTTGAAATTTTGAAATTTTTTCAAATCCTCAAAAATGATGAAAAACTGCGTGCTATAGTATGCCGTACGGTAGGGGCTATAGCCCATGTTAAAAAATGATGAAAAACGAGGTTAATTTTTTTTTTCAAAAATTCAAAAAACGATGGGCTATAACCCATGTTTTTTGAAAATTTGATTTTTTTAAAATCCTCAAAAATGATGAAAAATTATGAAAAACGGCGTGCTATAGTATGCCGTACGGTAGGGGCTATAGCCCATGTTCAAAAATGATGAAAAACGAGGTTAATTTTTTTTTTCAAAAATTCAAAAAACGATGGGCTATAACCCATGTTTTTTGAAATTTTGATTTTTTTTTAAATCCTCAAAAATGATGAAAAATGATGAAAAACGGCGTGCTATAGTATGCCGTACGGTAGGGGCTATAGCCCATGTTCAAAATGATGAAAAACGAGGTTAATTTCTTTTTTCAAAAATTCAAAGAACGATGGGCTATAACCCATGTTTTTTTTAATTTAGAATTTTTTTCAAATCCTCAAAAATGATGAAAAACGGCGTGCTATAGTATGCCGTAAGGTAGGGGCTATAGCCCATGTTCAAAAATGATGAAAAACTAGGTTAATTTTTTTTTTCAAAATTCAAAAAACGATGGGCTATAACCCATGTTTTTTGAAAATTTGATTTTTTTAAAAATCCTCAAAAATGATGAAAAATTATGAAAAACGGCGTGCTATAGTATGCCGTACGGTAGGGGCTATAGCCCATGTTCAAAATGATGAAAAACGAGGTTAATTTTTTTTTTCAAAATTCAAAAAACGATGGGCTATAACCCATGTTTTTGAAATTTGATTTTTTTTTAAATCCTCAAAATGATGAAAAATGATGAAAAACGGCGTGCTATAGTATGCCGTACGGTAGGGGCTATAGCCCATGTTCAAAAATGATGAAAAACGAGGTTAATTTCTTTTTTCAAAAATTCAAAGAACGATGGGCTATAACCCATGTTTTTTTAAATTTAGAATTTTTTTCAAATCCTCAAAAATGATGAAAAACGGCGTGCTATAGTATGCCGTACGGTAGGGGCTATAGCCCATGTTCAAAAATGATGAAAAACGAGGTTAATTATTTTTTCAAAAATTAAAAAACAATGGGCTATAACCCATGTTTTTGAAATTTTGAAAATTTTTCAATCCTCAAAAATGATGAAAAACGGCGTGCTATAGTATGCCGTACGGTAGGGGCTATAGCCCATGTTCAAAAATGATGAAAAACGAGGTTATTTTTTTTTTTTCAAAAATTAAAAAAACGATGGGCTATAACCCATGTTTTTTGAAATTTAGATTTTTTAAAAAATCCTCAAAAATGATGAAGAATGATGAAAAACGGCGTGCTATAGTATGCCGTACGGTAGGGGCTATAGCCCATGTTCAAAAATGATGAAAAACAAGGTTAATTTTCTTTTTCAAAATTCAAAAAACGATGGCTATAACCCATGTTTTTTGAAATTTTGATTTTTTTTCAAATCCTCAAAAATGATGAAAAATGATGAATAACGACGTGCTATAGTATGCCGTACGGTAGGGGCTATAGCCCATGTTCAAAAATGATGAAAACAAGGTTAATTTCTTTTTCAAAAATTCAAAAAACGATGGGCTATAACCCATGTTTTTGAAATTTTGATTTTTTTCAAATCCTCAAAAATGATGAAAAATTATGAAAAACGGCGTGCTATAGTATGCCGTACGGTAGGGGCTATAGCCCATGTTCAAAAATGATGAAAAACGAGGTTAATTTTTTTTTCAAAAATTCAAAAACGATGGGCTATAACCCATGTTTTTTGAAATTTTGATTTTTTAAAAAATCCTCAAAATGATGAAAAATGATGAAAAAACGGCGTGCTATAGTATGCCGTACGGTAGGGGCTATAGCCCATGTTCAAAAATGATGAAAAACTAGATTAATTTTTTTTCAAAAATTAAAAGAACAATGGGCTATAACCCATGTTTTTAGAAATTTTGAATTTTTTTCAAATCCTCAAAAATGATGAAAAACGGCGTGCTATAGTATGCCGTACGGTAGGGGCTATAGCCCATGTTCAAAAATGATGAAAAACGAGGTTAATTTTTTTTTCAAAAATTCAAAAAACGATGGGCTATAACCCATGTTTTTTGAAATTTAGATTTAAAAAAAATCCTCAAAAATGATGAAAAATGATGAAAAACGGCGTGCTATAGTATGCCGTACGGTAGGGGCTATAGCCCATGTTCAAAAATGATGAAAAACGAGGTTAATTTATTTTTCAAAAAATCAAAAAACAATGGGCTATAACCCATGTTTTTTTTAATTTTGAATTTTTTTCAAATCCTCAAAAATGATGAAAAACGGCGTGCTATAGTATGCCGTAAGGTAGGGGCTATAGCCCATGTTCAAAAATGATGAAAAACGAGGTTAATTTTTTTTTAAAAAAATCTAAAAACAATGGGCTATAACCCATGTTTTTTTTAATTTTGAATTTTTTTCAAATCCTCAAAAATGATGAAAAACGGCGTGCTATAGTATGCCGTAAGGTAGGGGCTATAGCCCATGTTCAAAAATGATGAAAAACTAGGTTATTATTTTTTTTCAAAAATTCTAAAAACGATGGGCTATAACCCATGTTTTTTGAAATTTTGATTTTTTTTTAAATCCTCAAAAATGATGAAAAATGATGAAAAACGGCGTGCTATAGTATGCCGTACGGTAGGGGCTATAGCCCATGTTCAAAAATAATGAAAAACAAGGTTAATTTTTTTTTTCAAAAATTCAAAAAACGATGGGCTATAACCCATGTTTTTGAAATTTTGTTTTTTTTTCAAATCCTCAAAAATGATGAAAAATGATGAAAAACGACGTGCTATAGTATGCCGTACGGTAGGGGCTATAGCCCATGTTCAAAAATGATGAAAAACGAGGTTAATTTTTTTTTTCAAAAAATCAAAAAACGATGGGCTATAACCCATGTTTTTTTTTATTTTGAATTTTTTTCAAATCCTCAAAAATTATGAAAAACGGCGTGCTATAGTATGCCGTACGGTAGGGGCTATAGCCCATGTTCAAAAATGATGAAAAACGAGGTTAATCTTTTTTTTCAAAAATTCAAAAAACGATGGGCTATAACCCATGTTTTTTGAAATTTTGATTTTTTTAAAAATCCTCAAAAATGATGAAAAATGATGAAAAACGGCGTGCTATAGTATGCCGTACGGTAGGGGCTATAGCCCATGTTACAAAATGATGAAAAACGAGGTTAAAAAAATAATTTCAAATTTTCAAAAAACGATGGGCTATAACCCATTTTTTTTTTTTTTTGATTTTTTTTCAAAACCTCAAAAATGATGAAAAACGGCGTGCTATAGTATGCCGTACGGTAGGGGCTATAGCCCATGTTCAAAAATGATGAAAAACGAGGTTAAAGTTTTTTTTCAAAATTTCAAAAAACGATGGGCTATAACCCATGTTTTTTAAATTTTGAATTTTTTTCAAATCCTCAAAAATTATGAAAAACGGCGTGCTATAGTATGCCGTACGGTAGGGGCTATAGCCCATGTTCAAAAATGATGAAAAACTAGGTTAATTTTTTTTTTCAAAAATTCAAAAAACGATGGGCTATAACCCATGTTTTTTGAAAATTTGATTTTTTTAAAAATCCTCAAAAATGATGAAAAATTATGAAAAACGGCGTGCTATAGTATGCCGTACGGTAGGGGCTATAGCCCATGTTCAAAAATGATGAAAAACGAGGTTATTTTTTTTTTTCAAAAATTCAAAAAACGATGGGCTATAACCCATGTTTTTTGAAATTTTGATTTTTTTTTAAATCCTCAAAAATGATGAAAAATGATGAAAAACGGCGTGCTATAGTATGCCGTACGGTAGGGGCTATAGCCCATGTTCAAAAATGATGAAAAACGAGGTTAATTTCTTTTTTCAAAAATTCAAAGAACGATGGGCTATAACCCATGTTTTTTTAAATTTAGAATTTTTTTCAAATCCTCAAAAATGATGAAAAACGGCGTGCTATAGTATGCCGTACGGTAGGGGCTATAGCCCATGTTCAAAAATGATGAAAAACGAGGTTAATTATTTTTTCAAAAATTAAAAAAACAATGGGCTATAACCCATGTTTTTTGAAATTTTGAAAATTTTTCAAATCCTCAAAAATGATGAAAAACGGCGTGCTATAGTATGCCGTACGGTAGGGGCTATAGCCCATGTTCAAAAATGATGAAAAACGAGGTTATTTTTTTTTTTCAAAAATTAAAAAAACGATGGGCTATAACCCATGTTTTTTGAAATTTAGATTTTTTAAAAAATCCTCAAAAATGATGAAGAATGATGAAAAACGGCGTGCTATAGTATGCCGTACGGTAGGGGCTATAGCCCATGTTCAAAAATGATGAAAAACAAGGTTAATTTTCTTTTTCAAAAATTCAAAAAACGATGGGCTATAACCCATGTTTTTGAAATTTTGATTTTTTTTCAAATCCTCAAAAATGATGAAAAATGATGAATAACGACGTGCTATAGTATGCCGTACGGTAGGGGCTATAGCCCATGTTCAAAAATGATGAAAAACAAGGTTAATTTCTTTTTTCAAAAATTCAAAAAACGATGGGCTATAACCCATGTTTTTGAAATTTTGATTTTTTTTCAAATCCTCAAAAATGATGAAAAATTATGAAAAACGGCGTGCTATAGTATGCCGTACGGTAGGGGCTATAGCCCATGTTCAAAAATGATGAAAAACGAGGTTAATTTTTTTTTCAAAAATTCAAAAAACGATGGGCTATAACCCATGTTTTTTGAAATTTTGATTTTTTAAAAAATCCTCAAAAATGATGAAAAATGATGAAAAACGGCGTGCTATAGTATGCCGTACGGTAGGGGCTATAGCCCATGTTCAAAAATGATGAAAAACTAGATTAATTTTTTTTCAAAAATTAAAAGAACAATGGGCTATAACCCATGTTTTTAGAAATTTTGAATTTTTTTCAAATCCTCAAAAATGATGAAAAACGGCGTGCTATAGTATGCCGTACGGTAGGGGCTATAGCCCATGTTAAAAAATGATGAAAAACGAGGTTAATTTTTTTTTCAAAAATTCAAAAAACGATGGGCTATAACCCATGTTTTTTGAAATTTAGATTTAAAAAAAAATCCTCAAAAATGATGAAAAATGATGAAAAACGGCGTGCTATAGTATGCCGTACGGTAGGGGCTATAGCCCATGTTCAAAAATGATGAAAAACGAGGTTAATTTATTTTTCAAAAAATCAAAAAACAATGGGCTATAACCCATGTTTTTTTTAATTTTGAATTTTTTTCAAATCCTCAAAAATGATGAAAAACGGCGTGCTATAGTATGCCGTAAGGTAGGGGCTATAGCCCATGTTCAAAAATGATGAAAAACGAGGTTAATTTTTTTTTAAAAAAATCTAAAAACAATGGGCTATAACCCATGTTTTTTTTAATTTTGAATTTTTTTCAAATCCTCAAAAATGATGAAAAACGGCGTGCTATAGTATGCCGTAAGGTAGGGGCTATAGCCCATGTTCAAAAATGATGAAAAACTAGGTTATTATTTTTTTTCAAAAATTCTAAAAACGATGGGCTATAACCCATGTTTTTTGAAATTTTGATTTTTTTTTAAATCCTCAAAAATGATGAAAAATGATGAAAAACGGCGTGCTATAGTATGCCGTACGGTAGGGGCTATAGCCCATGTTCAAAAATAATGAAAAACAAGGTTAATTTTTTTTTTCAAAAATTCAAAAAACGATGGGCTATAACCCATGTTTTTGAAATTTTGTTTTTTTTTCAAATCCTCAAAAATGATGAAAAATGATGAAAAACGACGTGCTATAGTATGCCGTACGGTAGGGGCTATAGCCCATGTTCAAAAATGATGAAAAACGAGGTTAATTTTTTTTTTCAAAAAATCAAAAAACGATGGGCTATAACCCATGTTTTTTTTTATTTTGAATTTTTTTCAAATCCTCAAAAATTATGAAAAACGGCGTGCTATAGTATGCCGTACGGTAGGGGCTATAGCCCATGTTCAAAAATGATGAAAAACGAGGTTAATCTTTTTTTTCAAAAATTCAAAAAACGATGGGCTATAACCCATGTTTTTTGAAATTTTGATTTTTTTAAAAATCCTCAAAAATGATGAAAAATGATGAAAAACGGCGTGCTATAGTATGCCGTACGGTAGGGGCTATAGCCCATGTTACAAAATGATGAAAAACGAGGTTAAAAAAATAATTTCAAATTTTCAAAAAACGATGGGCTATAACCCATTTTTTTTTTTTTTTGATTTTTTTTCAAAACCTCAAAAATGATGAAAAACGGCGTGCTATAGTATGCCGTACGGTAGGGGCTATAGCCCATGTTCAAAAATGATGAAAAACGAGGTTAAAGTTTTTTTTCAAAATTTCAAAAAACGATGGGCTATAACCCATGTTTTTTTAAATTTTGAATTTTTTTCAAATCCTCAAAAATTATGAAAAACGGCGTGCTATAGTATGCCGTACGGTAGGGGCTATAGCCCATGTTCAAAAATGATGAAAAACGAGGTTAAAAAAAAAAGTCAAAATTTCAAAAAACGATGGGCTATAACCCATGTTTTTTGAAATTTTGAATTTTTTTCAAATCCTCAAATGATGAAAAACGGCGTGCTATAGTATGCCGTACGGTAGGGGCTATAGCCCATGTTCAAAAATGATGAAAAAAGAGGTTAATTTTTTTTTCAAAATTTCAAAAAACGATGGGCTATAACCCATGTTTTTTTAAATTTTGTAATTTTTTCAAATCCTCAAAAATGATGAAAAATGATGAAAAACGACGTGCTATAGTATGCCGTACGGTAGGGGCTATAGCCCATGTTCAAAAATGATGAAAAACGAGGTTAATTTTTTTTTTCAAAAATTCAAAAAACAATGGGCTATAACCCATGTTTTTGAAATTTTGATTTTTTTTCAAATCCTCAAAAATGATGAAAAATGATGAAAAACGACGTGCTATAGTATGCCGTACGGTAGGGGCTATAGCCCATGTTCAAAAATGATGAAAAACGAGGTTAATTAATTTTTTCAAAAATTAAAAGAACAATGGGCTATAACCCATGTTTTTTGAAATTCTGAATTTTTTTCAAATCCTCAAAAATGATGAAAAACGGCGTGCTATAGTATGCCGTACGGTAGGGGCTATAGCCCATGTTCAAAAATGATGAAAAACGAGGTTAATTTTTTTTTCAAAAAATCAAAAAACAATGGGCTATAACCCATGTTTTTTTTTTTTTTGAATTTTTTTCAAATCCTCAAAAATGATGAAAAACGGCGTGCTATAGTATGCCGTAAGGTAGGGGCTATAGCCCATGTTCAAAAATGATGAAAAACGAGGTTAATTTTTTTTTCAAAAAATCAAAAAACAATGGGCTATAACCCATGTTTTTTTTTTTTTTGATTTTTTTTTAAATCCTCAAAAATGATGAAAAACGGCGTGCTATAGTATGCCGTAAGGTAGGGGCTATAGCCCATGTTCAAAAATGATGAAAAACTAGGTTAATTTTTGTTTTTCAAAAAATCAAAAAACAATGGGCTATAACCCATTTTATTTTATTTTTTGAATTTTTTTCAAATCCTCAAATGATGAAAAACGGCGTGCTATAGTATGCCGTACGGTAGGGGCTATAGCCCATGTTCAAAAATGATGAAAAACGAGGTTAATTTTTTTTTCAAAAAATCAAAAAACAATGGGCTATAACCCATGTTTTTTTAATTTTGAATTTTTTTCAAATCCTCAAAAATGATGAAAAACGGCGTGCTATAGTATGCCGTAAGGTAGGGGCTATAGCCCATGTTCAAAAATGATGAAAAACGAGGTTAATTTTTTTTTCAAAAAATCAAAAAACAATGGGCTATAACCCATGTTTTTTTTAATTTAGATTTTTTTTCAAAACCTCAAAAATGATGAAAAACGGCGTGCTATAGTATGCCGTACGGTAGGGGCTATAGCCCATGTTCAAAAATGATGAAAAACGAGGTTAAAGTTTTTTTTCAAAATTTCAAAAAACGATGGGCTATAACCCATGTTTTTTTAAATTTTGATTTTTTTTCAAATCCTCAAAAATTATGAAAAACGGCGTGCTATAGTATGCCGTACGGTAGGGGCTATAGCCCATGTTCAAAAATGATGAAAAACGAGGTTAAAAAAAAAAGTCAAAATTTCAAAAAACGATGGGCTATAACCCATGTTTTTTGAAATTTTGAATTTTTTTCAAATCCTCAAATGATGAAAAACGGCGTGCTATAGTATGCCGTACGGTAGGGGCTATAGCCCATGTTCAAAAATGATGAAAAACGAGGTTAATTTTTTTTTCAAAATTTCAAAAAACGATGGGCTATAACCCATGTTTTTTTAAATTTTGTAATTTTTTCAAATCCTCAAAAATGATGAAAAATGATGAAAAACGACGTGCTATAGTATGCCGTACGGTAGGGGCTATAGCCCATGTTCAAAAATGATGAAAAACGAGGTTAATTTTTTTTTTCAAAAATTAAAAAAACGATGGGCTATAACCCATGTTTTTGAAATTTTGATTTTTTTTCAAATCCTCAAAAATTATGAAAAATGATGAAAAACGACGTGCTATAGTATGCCGTACGGTAGGGGCTATAGCCCATGTTCAAAAATGATGAAAAACGAGGTTAATTTATTTTTTCAAAAATTAAAAGAACAATGGGCTATAACCCATGTTTTTTGAAATTTTGAATTTTTTTCAAATCCTCAAAAATGATGAAAAACGGCGTGCTATAGTATGCCGTACGGTAGGGGCTATAGCCCATGTTTAAAAATGATGAAAAACGAGGTTAATTTTTTTTTCAAAAAATCAAAAAACAATGGGCTATAACCCATGTTTTTTTTTATTTTGAATTTTTTTCAAATCCTCAAAAATGATGAAAAACGGCGTGCTATAGTATGCCGTAAGGTAGGGGCTATAGCCCATGTTCAAAAATGATGAAAAACGAGGTAATTTTTTTTTTCAAAAAATCAAAAAACAATGGGCTATAACCCATGTTTTTTTTTTTTTTGATTTTTTTTTAAATCCTCAAAAATGATGAAAACGGCGTGCTATAGTATGCCGTAAGGTAGGGGCTATAGCCCATGTTCAAAAATGATGAAAAACTAGGTTAATTTTTGTTTTTCAAAAAATCAAAAAACAATGGGCTATAACCCATTTTTTTTTTTTTTTGAAATTTTTTCAAATCCTCAAATGATGAAAAACGGCGTGCTATAGTATGCCGTACGGTAGGGGCTATAGCCCATGTTCAAAAATGATGAAAAACGAGGTTAATTTTTTTTTCAAAAAATCAAAAAACAATGGGCTATAACCCATGTTTTTTTTAATTTTGAATTTTTTTCAAATCCTCAAAAATGATGAAAAACGGCGTGCTATAGTATGCCGTAAGGTAGGGGCTATAGCCCATGTTCAAAAATGATGAAAAACGAGGTTAATTTTTTTTTCAAAAAATCAAAAAACAATGGGCTATAACCCATGTTTTTTTTTTTTTGAATTTTTTTCAAATCCTCAAATGATGAAAAACGGCGTGCTATAGTATGCCGTACGGTAGGGGCTATAGCCCATGTTACAAAATGATGAAAAACGAGGTAAATTTTTTTTTTCAAAAATTCAAAAAACGATTGGCTATAACCCATGTTTTTGAAATTTTGATTTTTTTTCAAATCCTCAAAAATGATGAAAAATGATGAAAAACGACGTGCTATAGTATGCCGTACGGTAGGGGCTATAGCCCATGTTCAAAAATGATGAAAAACGAGGTTAATTCATTTTTTCAAAAATTAAAAGAACAATGGGCTATAACCCATGTTTTTTGAAATTTTGAATTTTTTTCAAATCCTCAAAAATGATGAAAAACGGCGTGCTATAGTATGCCGTACGGTAGGGGCTATAGCCCATGTTCAAAAATGATGAAAAACGAGGTTAATTTTTTTTTCAAAAAATCAAAAAACAATGGGCTATAACCCATGTTTTTTTTTATTTTGAATTTTTTTCAAATCCTCAAAAATGATGAAAAACGGCGTGCTATAGTATGCCGTAAGGTAGGGGCTATAGCCCATGTTCAAAAATGATGAAAAACGAGGTTAATTTTTTTTTCAAAAAATCAAAAAACAATGGGCTATAACCCATGTTTTTTTTTTTTTTGATTTTTTTTTAAATCCTCAAAAATGATGAAAAACGGCGTGCTATAGTATGCCGTAAGGTAGGGGCTATAGCCCATGTTAAAAAATGATGAAAAACTAGGTTAATTTTTGTTTTTCAAAAAATCAAAAAACAATGGGCTATAACCCTTTTTTTTTTTTTTTTGAAATTTTTTCAAATCCTCAAATGATGAAAAACGGCGTGCTATAGTATGCCGTACGGTAGGGGCTATAGCCCATGTTCAAAAATGATGAAAAACGAGGTTAATTTTTTTTTCAAAAAATCAAAAAACAATGGGCTATAACCCATGTTTTTTTTAATTTAGATTTTTTTTCAAATCCTCAAAAATGATGAAAAACTGCGTGCTATAGTATGCCGTAAGGTAGGGGCTATAGCCCATGTTAAAAAATGATGAAAAACTAGGTTAATTTTTTGTTTTTCAAAAAATCAAAAAACAATGGGCTATAACCCATTTTTTTTTTATTTTGAAATTTTTTCAAATCCTCAAATGATGAAAAACGGCGTGCTATAGTATGCCGTAAGGTAGGGGCTATAGCCCATGTTACAAAATGATGAAAAACGAGGTTAATTTTTTTTTTCAAAAATTCAAAAAACGATTGGCTATAACCCATGTTTTTGAAGTTTTGATTTTTTTTCAAATCCTCAAAAATGATGAAAAATTATGAAAAACGACGTGCTATAGTATGCCGTACGGTAGGGGCTATAGCCCATGTTCAAAAATGATAAAAAACTAGGTTAATTTTTTTTTCAAAAATTAAAAAAACAATGGGCTATAACCCATGTTTTTTGAAATTTTGAAAATTTTTCAAATCCTCAAAAATGATGAAAAACGGCGTGCTATAGTATGCCGTACGGTAGGGGCTATAGCCCATGTTAAAAAATGATGAAAAACGAGGTTAATTTTTTTTTTCAAAAATTCAAAAAACGATGGGCTATAACCCATGTTTTTTGAAAATTTGATTTTTTTAAAAATCCTCAAAAATGATGAAAAATTATGAAAAACGGCGTGCTATAGTATGCCGTACGGTAGGGGCTATAGCCCATGTTCAAAAATGATGAAAAACGAGGTTAATTTTTTTTTCAAAAATTCAAAAAACGATGGGCTATAACCCATGTTTTTGAAATTTTGATTTTTTTTCAAATCCTCAAAAATGATGAAAAATGATGAAAAACGGCGTGCTATAGTATGCCGTACGGTAGGGGCTATAGCCCATGTTCAAAAATGATGAAAAACGAGGTTAATTTTTTTTTCAAAAATTAAAAAAACGATGGGCTATAACCCATGTTTTTTGAAATTTTGATTTTTTAAAAAATCCTCAAAAATGATGAAAAATGATGAAAAACGGCGTGCTATAGTATGCCGTACGGTAGGGGCTATAGCCCATGTTCAAAAATGATGAAAAACGAGATTAATTTTTTTTCAAAAATTAAAAGAACAATGGGCTATAACCCATGTTTTTAGAAATTTTGAATTTTTTTCAAATCCTCAAAAATGATGAAAAACGGCGTGCTATAGTATGCCGTACGGTAGGGGCTATAGCCCATGTTCAGAAATGATGAAAAACGAGGTTATTATTATTTTTTTTATAAAAAAAACGATGGGCTATAACCCATGTTTTTTTAAATTTAGATTTTTTTTTAAATCCTCAAAAATGATGAAAAATGATGAAAAACGGCGTGCTATAGTATGCCGTACGGTAGGGGCTATAGCCCATGTTCAAAAATGATGAAAAACGAGGTTAATTTTTTTTTCAAAAAATCAAAAAACAATGGGCTATAACCCATGTTTTTTTTTATTTTGAATTTTTTTCAAATCCTCAAAAATGATGAAAAACGGCGTGCTATAGTATGCCGTAAGGTAGGGGATATAGCCCATGTTCAAAAATGATGAAAAACTAGGTTAATTTTTTTTTCCAAAAATTCTAAAAACGATGGGCTATAACCCATGTTTTTTGAAATTTTGATTTTTTTTAAAATCCTCAAAAATGATGAAAAATGATGGAAAAACTACGTGCTATAGTATGCCGTACGGTAGGGGCTATAGCCCATGTTCAAAAATGATGAAAAACGAGGTAATTTCTTTTTTCAAAAATTAAAAAAACAATGGGCTATAACCCATGTTTTTTGAAATTTTGAAATGTTTTCAAATCCTCAAAAATGATGAAAAACGGCGTGCTATAGTATGCCGTACGGTAGGGGCTATAGCCCATGTTCAAAAATGATGAAAAACTAGGTAAATTATTTTTTTTTTCTTTTTCAAAAAACGATAATAATAATAATAATAATAATAATAATGGATTTTATTTATAATGCACTTTACATTCTAGTGAACCTCAAAGTGCTACAATGAAATGAAAACAAAACAAAAATCAATAAAAGGAAAACATAACATATAGGCTAAGGCAGAGGGCAGTTAACAACAAATTTATGGAAAAGCTTTACTAAAAAGGTGAGTTTTAAGTCCTCTCTTAAAAGTGTCTGTAGACTGTGGTGCTCTGAGCTGTTCCGGAAGAGCATTCCATAGGTCAGGGGCCACTGAACAAAAATGATGAAAATGATGAAAAACTAGGTTAATTTTTTTTTCAAAAATTAAAAAAACAATGGGCTATAACCCATGTTTTTTGAAATTTTGTAATTTTTTCAAATCCTCAAAAATGATGAAAAACGGCGTGCTATAGTATGCCGTACGGTAGGGGCTATAGCCCATGTTCAAAAATGATGAAAAACGAGGTTATTTTTTTTTTCAAAAATTAAAAAAACGATGGGCTATAACCCATGTTTTTTGAAATTTTGATTTTTTAAAAAATCCTCAAAAATGATGAAGAATGATGAAAAACGGCGTGCTATAGTATGCCGTACGGTAGGGGCTATAGCCCATGTTCAAAAATGATGAAAAACAAGGTTAATTTTTTTTTTCAAAAATTCAAAAAACCATGGGCTATAACCCATGTTTTTGAAATTTTGATTTTTTTTCAAATCCTCAAAAATGATGAAAAATGATGAAAAACGACGTGCTATAGTATGCCGTACGGTAGGGGCTATAGCCCATGTTAAAAAATGATGAAAAACAAGGTTAATTTCTTTTTTCAAAAATTCAAAAAACGATGGGCTATAACCCATGTTTTTGAAATTTTGATTTTTTTTCAAATCCTCAAAAATGATGAAAAATGATGAAAAACGGCGTGCTATAGTATGCCGTACGGTAGGGGCTATAGCCCATGTTCAAAAATGATGAAAAACGAGGTTAATTTTTTTTTCAAAAATTCAAAAAACGATGGGCTATAACCCATGTTTTTTGAAATTTTGATTTTTTAAAAAATCCTCAAAAATGATGAAAAATGATGAAAAACGGCGTGCTATAGTATGCCGTACGGTAGGGGCTATAGCCCATGTTCAAAAATGATGAAAAATGAGGTTATTTTTTTTTTCAAAAATTAAAAAAACGATGGGCTATAACCCATGTTTTTTGAAATTTTGATTTTTTAAAAAATCCTCAAAAATGATGAAGAATGATGAAAAACGGCGTGCTATAGTATGCCGTACGGTAGGGGCTATAGCCCATGTTCAAAAATGATGAAAAACAAGGTTAATTTTTTTTTTCAAAAATTCAAAAAACGATGGGCTATAACCCATGTTTTTGAAATTTTGATTTTTTTTCAAATCCTCAAAAATGATGAAAAATGATGAAAAACGACGTGCTATAGTATGCCGTACGGTAGGGGCTATAGCCCATGTTCAAAAATGATGAAAAACAAGGTTAATTTATTTTTTCAAAAATTCAAAAAACGATGGGCTATAACCCATGTTTTTGAAATTTTGATTTTTTTTCAAATCCTCAAAAATGATGAAAAATGATGAAAAACGGCGTGCTATAGTATGCCGTACGGTAGGGGCTATAGCCCATGTTCAAAAATGATGAAAAACGAGATTAATTTTTTTTCAAAAATTAAAAGAACAATGGGCTATAACCCATGTTTTTAGAAATTTTGAATTTTTTTCAAATCCTCAAAAATGATGAAAAACGGCGTGCTATAGTATGCTGTACGGTAGGGGCTATAGCCCATGTTCAGAAATGATGAAAAACGAGGTTATTATTATTATTTTTATTAAAAAAACGATGGGCTATAACCCATGTTTTTTTAAATTTAGATTTTTTTTAAAATCCTCAAAAATGATGAAAAATGATGAAAAACGGCGTGCTATAGTATGCCGTACGGTAGGGGCTATAGCCCATGTTCAAAAATGATGAAAAACGAGGTTAATTTTTTTTTCAAAAAATCAAAAAACAATGGGCTATAACCCATGTTTTTTTTTATTTTGAATTTTTTTCAAATCCTCAAAAATGATGAAAAACGGCGTGCTATAGTATGCCGTAAGGTAGGGGCTATAGCCCATGTTCAAAAATGATGAAAAACGAGGTTAATTTTTTTTTCAAAAAACAATGGGCTATAACCCATGTTTTTTTTAATTTTGAATTTTTTTCAAATCCTCAAAAATGATGAAAAACGGCGTGCTATAGTATGCCGTAAGGTAGGGGCTATAGCCCATGTTCAAAAATGATGAAAAACTAGGTTAATTTTTTTTTTCAAAAATTCTAAAAACGATGGGCTATAACCCATGTTTTTTGAAATTTTGAATTTTTTTAAAATCCTCAAAAATGATGAAAAATGATGAAAAACGGCGTGCTATAGTATGCCGTACGGTAGGGGCTATAGCCCATGTTCAAAAATGATGAAAAACAAGGTTAATTTTTTTTTTCAAAAATTCAAAAAACGATGGGCTATAACCCATGTTTTTGAAATTTTGATTTTTTTTCAAATCCTCAAAAATGATGAAAAATGATGAAAAACGACGTGCTATAGTATGCCGTACGGTAGGGGCTATAGCCCATGTTCAAAAATGATGAAAAACTAGGTTAACTTTTTTTTCAAAAATAAAAAAAACAATGGGCTATAACCCATGTTTTTTGAAATTTAGATTTTTTTTTAAATCCTCAAAAATGATGAAAAACGGCGTGCTATAGTATGCCGTACGGTAGGGGCTATAGCCCATCCTTCTTCTTCTTCGTGTCTGGCCATCTTCTATATCACGTCTTTCCAGTGGTTGGCGCAGGCGAGTGCAGCGGCATTTGGCCCGGCCAGGTCATCTCCAGTACATTGTGGAGCAGAGATACACATCATGATGTGGTCCATTGTTTGTGGTTCGCCACACACGCATGCATCAGAAAAATATATATTCCATTTTTTCATGGATGCCTTGCAGCGTCCTTCGCCGACCCGCAGACGGTTCAGGGTCTTCCAGACGGCCCAAGGTTGGTCATGGCCAGTCGCGAGACATTCCTCTGGGGTGATGCCTCTCTCTGTCCACTGGGCTGTCCGGCTACCCATGCTGTTCCACTGGTTGTGCCACTCCGTGGTCCTGGCGACAGATGGTGTGGTCTCCAGTTCTGCAGTGGTATCCAGGAAGCTGCTTCTGGACCTGAGCCGTTTTTGGGGGGCAGAGTGTTCGTGCAGTGAGTGCCGGTTGTCATGGGCCTGCTTTGTGCGCTCGGCTTTGGCGGTGACTGCTCTGCGGATGTCAGGGGGGGCAATTCCAGAGAGGGCGTAGAGGCAGGGTGTGGGGGTTGTTTTGATGCACCCAGTCATTATCCTGCAGGTCTCGTTGAGGATGGGGTCTAGTTTGTGTGCGTGACTTGATTTATACCATGCAGGGCAGGCATATTCAGCGGTGGAAAAACACAGGGCTAGTGCCGTTGTGCGCAGCGTGGTTGGGTGAGCTCCCCACTTTGAGTTGGTTAATTGGCGCAGGAGGTTGTTCCTGGTGGACACTTTGGCTCTCGTCTTCTGGATGTGCTCTTTGTAGCTGAGGGTACGGTCTAAAGTCACTCCCAGGTAGACTGGGTGCTGGTGGTTCTCAAGCCTTATTCCGTCCCAGGTTACGTTGAGCTCCCGTTTGGCCTCCTTGTTTTTAAGGTGGAAGCTGCAGATTTGTGTCTTCCCGGGGTTTGGACGCAGGTGGTTTTCCAGATAGTATGTGGACATATCTGTCAGTCCTTGTTCCAGGGTTGACTCCACTTCTGGGAAGGTATGCTGCTGCGTTGTCATCGCTAGGTCGTCTGCGTAGATGAACCTGCTGCATCCTTCTGGTAGGGGCTGGTCGTTGGTGTAGATGTTAAAGAGGAGAGGTGCCAGGACACTGCCCTGTGGCAGCCCGTTGTTCTGGTGGAACCATCTGCTTTCTTTATTGTTGAGCATGACATAGAACATCCGGTTGCTCAGGAGACATCTGACTGTGTTGCACAGTTTGGCATCCGCTGTGATGTCGAAAAGTTTTTTAATCAGCAGCCTGTGTTGGACGGTGTCATAAGCTGCCGAAAGATCGACAAAGGCAACGCCTGTTATCAGCTTCTTCTGGTAGCCGTCCTCGATGTGCTGGGTGAGGTTTAGCAGTTGGCCTGTTATAGCCCATGTTCAAAAATGATGAAAAACGAGGTTAATTTTTTTTTCAAAAATTCAAAAAACGATGGGCTATAACCCATGTTTTTTGAAATTTTGATTTTTTAAAAAATCCTCAAAAATGATGAAAAATGATGAAAAACGGCGTGCTATAGTATGCCGTACGGTAGGGGCTATAGCCCATGTTCAAAAATGATGAAAAACGAGGTTAATTTTTTTTTCAAAAAATCAAAAAACAATGGGCTATAACCCATGTTTTTTTTAATTTTGAATTTTTTTCAAATCCTCAAAAATGATGAAAAACGGCGTGCTATAGTATGCCGTAAGGTAGGGGCTATAGCCCATGTTCAAAAATGATGAAAAACTAGGTTAATTTTTTTTTTCAAAAATTCTAAAAACGATGGGCTATAACCCATGTTTTTTGAAATTTTGATTTTTTTTTAAATCCTCAAAAATGATGAAAAATGATGAAAAACGGCGTGCTATAGTATGCCGTACGGTAGGGGCTATAGCCCATGTTAAAAAATGATGAAAAACTAGGTTAACTTTTTTTTCAAAAATTAAAAAAACAATGGGCTATAACCCATGTTTTTTGAAATTTAGATTTTTTTTTAAATCCTCAAAAATGATGAAAAACGGCGTGCTATAGTATGCCGTACGGTAGGGGCTATAGCCCATGTTCAAAAATGATGAAAAACGAGGTTAATTTTTTTTTCAAAAATTCAAAAAACGATGGGCTATAACCCATGTTTTTTGAAATTTTGATTTTTAAAAAAATCCTCAAAAATGATGAAAAATGATGAAAAACGGCGTGCTATAGTATGCCGTACGGTAGGGGCTATAGCCCATGTTCAAAAATGATGAAAAACGAGGTAATTTTTTTTTTCAAAAAATCAAAAAACAATGGGCTATAACCCATGTTTTTTTTTATTTTGAATTTTTTTCAAATCCTCAAAAATGATGAAAAACGGCGTGCTATAGTATGCCGTAAGGTAGGGGCTATAGCCCATGTTCAAAAATGATGAAAAACTAGGTTAATTTTTTTTTTCAAAAATTCTAAAAACGATGGGCTATAACCCATGTTTTTTGAAATTTTGATTTTTTTTAAAATCCTCAAAAATGATGAAAAATGATGAAAAACGGCGTGCTATAGTATGCCGTACGGTAGGGGCTATAGCCCATGTTCAAAAATGATGAAAAACAAGGTTAATTCTTTTTTTCAAAAATTCAAAAAACGATGGGCTATAACCCATGTTTTTGAAATTTTGATTTTTTTTTCAAATCCTCAAAAATGATGAAAAATGATGAAAAATGACGTGCTATAGTATGCCGTACGGTAGGGGCTATAGCCCATGTTCAAAAATGATGAAAAACAAGGTTAATTTCTTTTTTCAAAAATTCAAAAAACGATGGGCTATAACCCATGTTTTTGAAATTTTGATTTTTTTTCAAATCCTCAAAAATGATGAAAAATGATGAAAAACGACGTGCTATAGTATGCCGTACGGTAGGGGCTATAGCCCATGTTCAAAAATGATGAAAAACTAGGTTAACTTTTTTTTCAAAAATTAAAAAAACAATGGGCTATAACCCATGTTTTTTGAAATTTAGATTTTTTTTTAAATCCTCAAAAATGATGAAAAACGGCGTGCTATAGTATGCCGTACGGTAGGGGCTATAGCCCATGTTCAAAAATGATGAAAAACGAGGTTAATTTTTTTTTCAAAAATTCAAAAAACGATGGGCTATAACCCATGTTTTTTGAAATTTTGATTTTTTAAAAAATCCTCAAAAATGATGAAAAATGATGAAAAACGGCGTGCTATAGTATGCCGTACGGTAGGGGCTATAGCCCATGTTCAAAAATGATGAAAAACAAGGTTAATTTCTTTTTTCAAAAATTCAAAAAACGATGGGCACCTATGTTTTTGAAATTTTGATTTTTTTTTCAAATCCTCAAAAATGATGAAAAATGATGAAAAACGACGTGCTATACTATGCCGTACGGTAGGGGCTATAGCCCATGTTCAAAAATGATGAAAAACTAGGTTAACTTTTTTTTCAAAGATAAAAAAAACAATGGGCTATAACCCATGTTTTTTGAAATTTTGATTCTTTTTCAAATCCTCAAAAATGATGAAAAACGGCGTGCTATAGTATGCCGTACGGTAGGGGCTATAGCCCATGTTCAAAAATGATGAAAAACGAGGTTAATTTTTTTTTCAAAAATTCAAAAAACGATGGGCTATAACCCATGTTTTTGAAATTTTGATTTTTTTTCAAATCCTCAAAAATGATGAAAAATGATGAAAAACTACGTGCTATAGTATGCCGTACGGTAGGGGCTATAGCCCATGTTCAAAAATGATGAAAAACTAGGTTAACTTTTTTTTCAAAAATTAAAAAAACAATGGGTATAACCCATGTTTTTGAAATTTTGATTTTTTTTTCAAATCCTCAAAAATGATGAAAAATGATGAAAAACGACGTGCTATAGTATGCCGTACGGTAGGGGCTATAGCCCATGTTCAAAAATGATGAAAAACAAGGTTAATTTCTTTTTTCAAAAATTCAAAAAACGATGGGCTATAACCCATGTTTTTGAAATTTTGATTTTTTTTTCAAATCCTCAAAAATGATGAAAAATGATGAAAAACGACGTGCTATAGTATGCCGTACGGTAGGGGCTATAGCCCATGTTCAAAAATGATGAAAAACAAGGTTAATTTCTTTTTTCAAAAATTCAAAAAACGATGGGCTATAACCCATGTTTTTGAAATTTTGATTTTTTTTCAAATCCTCAAAAATGATGAAAAACGGCGTGCTATAGTATGCCGTACGGTAGGGGCTATAGCCCATGTTCAAAAATGATGAAAAACGAGGTTAATTTTTTTTTCAAAAATTCAAAAAACGATGGGCTATAACCCATGTTTTTTGAAATTTTGATTTTTTAAAAAATCCTCAAAAATGATGAAAAATGATGAAAAACGGCGTGCTATAGTATGCCGTACGGTAGGGGCTATAGCCCATGTTCAAAAATGATGAAAAACAAGGTTAATTTCTTTTTTCAAAAATTCAAAAAACGATGTTTTTGAAATTTTGATTTTTTTTTCAAATCCTCAAAAATGATGAAAAATGATGAAAAACGGCGTGCTATAGTATGCCGTAAGGTAGGGGCTATAGCCCATGTTCAAAAATGATGAAAAACGAGGTTAATTTTTTTTTCAAAAAATCAAAAAACAATGGGCTATAACCCATGTTTTTTTTTATTTTGAATTTTTTTCAAATCCTCAAAAATGATGAAAAACGGCGTGCTATAGTATGCCGTAAGGTAGGGGCTATAGCCCATGTTCAAAAATGATGAAAAACTAGGTAATTTTTTTTTTCAAAAATTCTAAAAACGATGGGCTATAACCCATGTTTTTTGAAATTTTGATTTTTTTTTAAATCCTCAAAAATGATGAAAAATGATGAAAAACGGCGTGCTATAGTATGCCGTACGGTAGGGGCTATAGCCCATGTTCAAAAATGATGAAAAACAAGGTAATTTTTTTTTTTCAAAAATTCAAAAAACGATGGGCTATAACCCATGTTTTTTGAAATTTTGATTTTTTTAAAAATCCTCAAAAATTATGAAAAATGATGAAAAACGACGTGCTATAGTATGCCGTACGGTAGGGGCTATAGCCCATGTTCAAAAATGATGAAAAACTAGGTTAATTTTTTTTCAAAAATTAAAAAAACAATGGGCTATAACCCATGTTTTTTGAAATTTTGAATTTTTTTCAAATCCTCAAAAATGATGAAAAACGGCGTGCTATAGTATGCCGTAAGGTAGGGGCTATAGCCCATGTTCAAAAATGATGAAAAACTAGGTAATTTTTTTTTTCAAAAATTCTAAAAACGATGGGCTATAACCCATGTTTTTTGAAATTTTGATTTTTTTTTAAATCCTCAAAAATGATGAAAAATGATGAAAAACGGCGTGCTATAGTATGCCGTACGGTAGGGGCTATAGCCCATGTTCAAAAATGATGAAAAACAAGGTAATTTTTTTTTTTCAAAAATTCAAAAAACGATGGGCTATAACCCATGTTTTTTGAAATTTTGATTTTTTTAAAAATCCTCAAAAATTATGAAAAATGATGAAAAACGACGTGCTATAGTATGCCGTACGGTAGGGGCTATAGCCCATGTTCAAAAATGATGAAAAACTAGGTTAATTTTTTTTCAAAAATTAAAAAAACAATGGGCTATAACCCATGTTTTTTGAAATTTTGAATTTTTTTCAAATCCTCAAAAATGATGAAAAACGGCGTGCTATAGTATGCCGTACGGTAGGGGCTATAGCCCATGTTCAAAAATGATGAAAAACGAGGTTAATTTTTTTTTTCAAAAATTCAAAAAACGATGGGCTATAACCCATGTTTTTTTAAATTTTGATTTTTTAAAAAATCCTCAAAAATGATGAAAAATGATGAAAAACGGCGTGCTATAGTATGCCGTACGGTAGGGGCTATAGCCCATGTTAAAAAATGATGAAAAACGAGGTTAATTTTTTTTTTCAAAAAATCAAAAAACGATGGGCTATAACCCATGTTTTTTTTTATTTTGAATTTTTTTCAAATCCTCAAAAATGATGAAAAACGGCGTGCTATAGTATGCCGTACGGTAGGGGCTATAGCCCATGTTCAAATATGATGAAAAACGAGGTTAATTTTTTTTTTCAAAAATTCAAAAAACGATGGGCTACCCATGTTTTTTGAAATTTAGATTTTTTTAAAAATCCTCAAAAATGATGAAAAATGATGAAAAACGGCGTGCTATAGTATGCCGTACGGTAGGGGCTATAGCCCATGTTCAAAAATGATGAAAAACGAGGTTAATTTTTTTTCTTCAAAAAATCAAAAAACGATGGGCTATAACCCATGTTTTTTTTTTTTTTGATTTTTTTCCAAATCCTCAAAAATGATGAAAAACGGCGTGCTATAGTATGCCGTACGGTAGGGGCTATAGCCCATGTTCAAAAATGATGAAAAACTAGGTTATTTTTTTTTTTCAAAAATTCAAAAAACTATGGGCTATAACCCATGTTTTTTGAAATTTTTTCAAATCCTCAAAAATGATGAAAAATGATGAAAAACGGCGTGCTATAGTATGCCGTACGGTAGGGGCTATAGCCCATGTTCAAAAATGATGAAAAACGAGGTTAATTTTTTTTTCAAAAAATCAAAAAACAATGGGCTATAACCCATGTTTTTTTTTATTGTGAATTTTTTTCAAATCCTCAAAAATGATGAAAAACGGCGTGCTATAGTATGCAGTAAGGTAGGGGCTATAGCCCATGTTCAAAAATGATGAAAAACTAGGTTAATTTTTTTTTTCAAAAATTCTAAAAACGATGGGCTATAACCCATGTTTTTTTAAATTTTGATTTTTTTTTAAATCCTCAAAAATGATGAAAAATGATGAAAAACGGCGTGCTATAGTATGCCGTACGGTAGGGCTATAGCCCATGTTCAAAAATGATGAAAAACAAGGTTAATTTTTTTTTTTCAAAAATTCAAAAAACGATGGGCTATAACCCATGTTTTTGAAATTTTGATTTTTTTTTCAAATCCTCAAAAATAATGAAAAATGATGAAAAACGACGTGCTATAGTATGCCGTACGGTAGGGGCTATAGCCCATGTTCAAAAATGATGAAAAACAAGGTTAATTTCTTTTTTCAAAAATTCAAAAAACGATGGGCTATAACCCATGTTTTTGAAATTTAGATTTTTTTTCAAATCCTCAAAAATGATGAAAAATGATGAAAAACGACGTGCTATAGTATGCCGTACGGTAGGGGCTATAGCCCATGTTCAAAAATGATGAAAAACTAGGTTAACTTTTTTTTCAAAAATTAAAAAAAACAATGGGCTATAACCCATGTTTTTTGAAATTTTGATTTTTTTTTAAATCCTCAAAAATGATGAAAAACGGCGTGCTATAGTATGCCGTACGGTAGGGGCTATAGCCCATGTTCAAAAATGATGAAAAACGAGGTTAATTTTTTTTTCAAAAATTCAAAAAACGATGGGCTATAACCCATGTTTTTTGAAATTTTGATTTTTTAAAAAATCCTCAAAAATGATGAAAAATGATGAAAAACGGCGTGCTATAGTATGCCGTACGGTAGGGGCTATAGCCCATGTTCAAACAGTAACATCCTCTAGACCTACAGTAACATCCTCTAGACCTACCACTTGTCCTCTTGACCCTGTCCCGTCTCCAATCTTCCAGACCATTGCACCTGATCTGCTCCCCTTCATCACCTCCATCATCAACACCTCAGTAACCTCAGGCTACGTCCCATCTGCCCTCAAGTCAGCCAGAGTAACACCACTCCTCAAAAAACCAACCCTTGACCCCTCAGATGTCAAGAACTACAGACCGGTATCACTCCTTTCATTTATTTCTAAAACCATTGAACGTGTCGTCTCCAACCAGCTCTCTCTCCATCTCTCACAGAACAACCTGCTGGATCCCAACCAGTCCGGATTCAAGAAGGCCCACTCCACAGAAACTGCCCTGCTGGCAGTCACAGAAGCACTACATGCTGCCCAAGCTGCTTCCCACTCTGCAGTACTGATTCTCCTAGACCTATCAGCAGCATTTGACACAGTGAACCACCAGCTGCTCCTAGACACCCTAGCTGAGCTAGGCATCGGTGGAACGGCACTAAAGTGGTTCTCCTCCTACCTCACCGATCGGACCTACCAGGTTTCCTGGAAAGGTCTGCTATCATCCCCCCGAACCCTCCAAACTGGGGTCCCACAGGGATCTGTACTTGGTCCCCTCCTTTTCTCACTGTACACTAAATCCCTTGGCACTATAATCTCTGCTCACAATATATCCTATCACTGCTACGCCGATGACACACAACTGTTCCTATCCTTCCCCCCCTCTGCCACTCAGGTGGAAGAGCGCATCACTGCATGCCTGGCTGACATCTCACAGTGGATGTCCTCCAACCACCTCAAGCTGAACCCAGACAAGACTGAGCTTCTCTTCTTCCCAGCTAAGTCCTGCCCTATGCGGGAGCTAACTATTTCCGTAGACAACGCCCTGGTAACGTCTGTCCCAACAGCCAGGAATCTTGGTGTTGTCCTGGACAGTCAGCTCTCGTTCAAAGCTCACATCACAGCTGTCACTCGATCATGTAGGTTCACACTCTATAACATACGACGGATTAGACCGTTCCTCACCCAGGAATCAGCCCAGCTCCTAATCCAGACAACAGTCTTGTCAAAACTCGACTATTGTAACTCCCTCCTTACTGGCCTACCAGCATGTGCACTTAAGCCTCTCCAGCTGATCCAAAATGCAGCAGCTCGCTTGGTCTTCAACCAGCCAAAATTCTCACATGTCTCCCCCCTGCTCCGCTCCCTCCACTGGCTCCCGGTCGCTGCCCGCACAGAATACAAAACTCTGATGCTGGCATTCAAAGCAACCAAAGGTATGGCTCCCCCATATCTTACAAGTATGATTGAACCCTACAAACCCTCCCGCGCACTCAGATCAGCCAACGCAGGGAAACTGGAAGTACCCTCACTAAAAACGCCGGGACAACGCTCCACACGTCCCAAACTCTTCTCCCTTCTGGCTCCAAAACTGTGGAATGCACTTCCCATTGCAGTCAGAACTGCAGCATCACTCCCAATCTTCCGCCGTAGCCTGAAAACCCACCTTTTCAGACTCCATCATGGCCCATAGCACTTACCCTAACCCCTTAGATAGCATTTATGTTGGCTTAGATAGCATTTGACACAGACTTATAGCATGTTATGTAGACAGCACTATAATTGTATTGTATATAGTCATAGCACGCCATAGTACATATGTATAGCATAGTAGTGAATATGTATAGTTTATTATGTATAGTGTATGTATAGTTTCATCATATAGATATTCCGCTGTTACCTTCTTAGCTTACGCATGTTTCATGATAAATGCTTTTATGTGATGTATTCCCATGATTTTGTTCTTGCTTAAATGTAAGTCGCTCTGGATTAAGAGCGTCTGCTAAATGCCTAAATTGTAAATTGTAAATTGTTCAAAAATGATGAAAAACAAGGTTAATTTCTTTTTTCAAAAATTAAAAAAACGATGGGCTATAACCCATGTTTTTGAAATTTTGATTTTTTTTTCAAATCCTCAAAAATGATGAAAAATGATGAAAAACGACGTGCTATAGTATGCCGTACGGTAGGGGCTATAGCCCATGTTCAAAAATGATGAAAAACTAGGTTAACTTTTTTTTCAAAAATTAAAAAAACAATGGGCTATAACCCATGTTTTTTGAAATTTAGATTTTTTTTTTAATCCTCAAAAATGATGAAAAACGGCGTGCTATAGTATGCCGTACGGTAGGGGCTATAGCCCATGTTCAAAAATGATGAAAAACGAGGTTAATTTTTTTTTCAAAAATTCAAAAAACGATGGGCTATAACCCATGTTTTTTGAAATTTTGATTTTTTTTAAAATCCTCAAAAATGATGAAAAATGATGAAAAACGGCGTGCTATAGTATGCCGTACGGTAGGGGCTATAGCCCATGTTCAAAAATGATGAAAAACGAGGTTAATTTTTTTTTCAAAAAATCAAAAAACAATGGGCTATAACCCATGTTTTTTTTTATTTTGAATTTTTTTCAAATCCTCAAAAATGATGAAAAACGGCGTGCTATAGTATGCCGTAAGGTAGGGGCTATAGCCCATGTTCAAAAATTATGAAAAACTAGGTTAATTTTTTTTTTCAAAAATTCTAAAAACGATGGGCTATAACCCATGTTTTTTGAAATTTTGATTTTTTTTTAAATCCTCAAAAATGATGAAAAATGATGAAAAACGGCGTGCTATAGTATGCCGTACGGTAGGGGCTATAGCCCATGTTCAAAAATGATGAAAAACAAGGTTAAATTTTTTTTTTCAAAAATTCAAAAAACGATGGGCTATAACCCATGTTTTTGAAATTTTGATTTTTTTTTCAAATCCTCAAAAATGATGAAAAATGATGAAAAACGACGTGCTATAGTATGCCGTACGGTAGGGGCTATAGCCCATGTTCAAAAATGATGAAAAACAAGGTTAATTTCTTTTTTCAAAAATTCAAAAAACGATGGGCTATAACCCATGTTTTTGAAATTTTGATTTTTTTTCAAATCCTCAAAAATGATGAAAAATGATGAAAAACGACGTGCTATAGTATGCCGTACGGTAGGGGCTATAGCCCATGTTCAAAAATGATGAAAAACTAGGTTAACTTTTTTTTCAAAAATTAAAAAAACAATGGGCTATAACCCATGTTTTTTGAAATTTTGATTCTTTTTCAAATCCTCAAAAATGATGAAAAACGGCGTGCTATAGTATGCCGTACGGTAGGGGCTATAGCCCATGTTCAAAAATGATGAAAAACGAGGTTAATTTTTTTTTCAAAAAATCAAAAAACAATGGGCTATAACCCATGTTTTTTTTTATTTTGAATTTTTTTCAAATCCTCAAAAATGATGAAAAACGGCGTGCTATAGTATGCCGTAAGGTAGGGGCTATAGCCCATGTTCAAAAATTATGAAAAACTAGGTTAATTTTTTTTTTCAAAAATTCTAAAAACGATGGGCTATAACCCATGTTTTTTGAAATTTTGATTTTTTTTTAAATCCTCAAAAATGATGAAAAATGATGAAAAACGGCGTGCTATAGTATGCCGTACGGTAGGGGCTATAGCCCATGTTCAAAAATGATGAAAAACAAGGTTAAATTTTTTTTTTCAAAAATTCAAAAAACGATGGGCTATAACCCATGTTTTTGAAATTTTGATTTTTTTTTCAAATCCTCAAAAATGATGAAAAATGATGAAAAACGACGTGCTATAGTATGCCGTACGGTAGGGGCTATAGCCCATGTTCAAAAATGATGAAAAACAAGGTTAATTTCTTTTTTCAAAAATTCAAAAAACGATGGGCTATAACCCATGTTTTTGAAATTTTGATTTTTTTTCAAATCCTCAAAAATGATGAAAAATGATGAAAAACGACGTGCTATAGTATGCCGTACGGTAGGGGCTATAGCCCATGTTCAAAAATGATGAAAAACTAGGTTAACTTTTTTTTCAAAAATTAAAAAAACAATGGGCTATAACCCATGTTTTTTGAAATTTTGATTCTTTTTCAAATCCTCAAAAATGATGAAAAACGGCGTGCTATAGTATGCCGTACGGTAGGGGCTATAGCCCATGTTCAAAAATGATGAAAAACGAGGTTAATTTTTTTTTCAAAAATTCAAAAAACGATGGGCTATAACCCATGTTTTTTGAAATTTTGATTTTTTAAAAAATCCTCAAAAATGATGAAAAATGATGAAAAACGGCGTGCTATAGTATGCCGTACGGTAGGGGCTATAGCCCATGTTCAAAAATGATGAAAAACAAGGTTAATTTCTTTTTTCAAAAATTCAAAAAACAATGGGCTATAACCCATGTTTTTTGAAATTTTGAATTTTTTTCAAATCCTCAAAAATGATGAAAAACGGCGTGCTATAGTATGCCGTACGGTAGGGGCTATAGCCCATGTTCAAAAATGATGAAAAACGAGGTTATTATTTATTTTTTTATTAAAAAAACGATGGGCTATAACCCATGTTTTTTGAAATTTAGATTTTTTAAAAAATCCTCAAAAATGATGAAAAATTATGAAAAACGGCGTGCTATAGTATGCCGTACGGTAGGGGCTATAGCCCATGTTCAAAAATGATGAAAAACGAGGTTAATTTCTTTTTCAAAAAATCAAAAAACAATGGGCTATAACCCATGTTTTTTTTAATTTTGAATTTTTTTCAAATCCTCAAAAATGATGAAAAACGGCGTGCTATAGTATGCCGTAAGGTAGGGGCTATAGCCCATGTTCAAAAATGATGAAAAACGAGGTTAATTTTTTTTTCAAAAAATCAAAAAACAATGGGCTATAACCCATGTTTTTTTTTATTTTGAATTTTTTTCAAATCCTCAAAAATGATGAAAAACGGCGTGCTATAGTATGCCGTAAGGTAGGGGGCTATAGCCCATGTTCAAAAATGATGAAAAACTAGGTTAATTATTTTTTTTCAAAAATTCTAAAAACGATGGGCTATAACCCATGTTTTTTGAAATTTTGATTTTTTTTTAAATCCTCAAAAATGATGAAAAATGATGAAAAACGGCGTGCTATAGTATGCCGTACGGTAGGGGCTATAGCCCATGTTCAAAAATGATGAAAAACAAGGTTAATTTTTTTTTCAAAAATTCAAAAAACGATGGGCTATAACCCATGTTTTTGAAATTTTGATTTTTTTTCAAATCCTCAAAAATGATGAAAAATGATGAAAAACGACGTGCTATAGTATGCCGTACGGTAGGGGCTATAGCCCATGTTCAAAAATGATGAAAAACAAGGTTAATTTCTTTTTTCAAAAATTCAAAAAACGATGGGCTATAACCCATGTTTTTGAATTTTTTTTTTTTTTTCAAATCCTCAAAAATGATGAAAAATGATGAAAAACTACGTGCTATAGTATGCCGTACGGTAGGGGCTATAGCCCATGTTCAAAAATGATGAAAAACTAGGTTAACTTTTTTTTCAAAAATAAAAAAAACAATGGGCTATAACCCATGTTTTTTGAAATTTTGATTTTTTTTCAAATCCTCAAAAATGATGAAAAACGGCGTGCTATAGTATGCCGTACGGTAGGGGCTATAGCCCATGTTCAAAAATGATGAAAAACGAGGTTAATTTTTTTTTCAAAAATTCAAAAAACGATGGGCTATAACCCATGTTTTTTTAAATTTTGATTTTTTTAAAAATCCTCAAAAATGATGAAAAATGATGAAAAACGGCGTGCTATAGTATGCCGTACGGTAGGGGCTATAGCCCATGTTCAAAAATGATGAAAAACAAGGTTAATTCTTTTTTTCAAAAATTCAAAAAACGATGGGCTATAACCCATGTTTTTGAAATTTTGATTTTTTTTCAAATCCTCAAAAATGATGAAAAATGATGAAAAACAACGTGCTATAGTATGCCGTACGGTAGGGGCTATAGCCCATGTTCAAAAATGATGAAAAACAAGGTTAATTTCTTTTTTCAAAAATTCAAAAAACGATGGGCTATAACCCATGTTTTTGAAATTTTGATTTTTTTTTCAAATCCTTAAAAATGATGAAAAATGATGAAAAACGACGTGCTATAGTATGCCGTACGGTAGGGGCTATAGCCCATGTTCAAAAATGATGAAAAACTAGGTTAACTTTTTTTTCAAAAATTAAAAAAACAATGGGCTATAACCCATGTTTTTTGAAATTTTGATTCTTTTTCAAATCCTCAAAAATGATGAAAAACGGCGTGCTATAGTATGCCGTACGGTAGGGGCTATAGCCCATGTTCAAAAATGATGAAAAACGAGGTTAATTTTTTTTTCAAAAATTCAAAAAACGATGGGCTATAACCCATGTTTTTTGAAATTTTGATTTTTTAAAAAATCCTCAAAAATGATGAAAAATGATGAAAAACGGCGTGCTATAGTATGCCGTACGGTAGGGGCTATAGCCCATGTTCAAAAATGATGAAAAACGAGATTAATTTTTTTTCAAAAATTAAAAGAACAATGGGCTATAACCCATGTTTTTTTTAATTTTGAATTTTTTTCAAATCCTCAAAAATGATGAAAAACGGCGTGCTATAGTATGCCGTATGGTAGGGGCTATAGCCCATGTTCAAAAATGATGAAAAACGAGGTTATTATTTATTTATTTATTAAAAAAACGATGGGCTATAACCCATGTTTTTTGAAATTTAGATTTTTTAAAAAATCCTCAAAAATGATGAAAAATGATGAAAAACGGCGTGCTATAGTATGCCGTACGGTAGGGGCTATAGCCCATGTTCAAAAATGATGAAAAACGAGGTTAATTTTTTTTTCAAAAAATCAAAAAACAATGGGCTATAACCCATGTTTTTTTTAATTTTGAATTTTTTTCAAATCCTCAAAAATGATGAAAAACGGCGTGCTATAGTATGCCGTAAGGTAGGGGCTATAGCCCATGTTCAAAAATGATGAAAAACGAGGTTAATTTTTTTTTCAAAAAATCAAAAAACAATGGGCTATAACCCATGTTTTTTTTTATTTTGAATTTTTTTCAAATCCTCAAAAATGATGAAAAACGGCGTGCTATAGTATGCCGTAAGGTAGGGGCTATAGCCCATGTTCAAAAATGATGAAAAACTAGGTTAATTATTTTTTTCAAAAATTCTAAAAACGATGGGCTATAACCCATGTTTTTTGAAATTTTGATTTTTTTTTAAATCCTCAAAAATGATGAAAAATGATGAAAAACGGCGTGCTATAGTATGCCGTACGGTAGGGGCTATAGCCCATGTTCAAAAATGATGAAAAACAAGGTTAACTTTTTTTTCAAAAATTAAAAAAACAATGGGCTATAACCCATGTTTTTTGAAATTTTGATTCTTTTTCAAATCCTCAAAAATGATGAAAAACGGCGTGCTATAGTATGCCGTACGGTAGGGGCTATAGCCCATGTTCAAAAATGATGAAAAACGAGGTTAATTTTTTTTTCAAAAATTCAAAAAACGATGGGCTATAACCCATGTTTTTTGAAATTTTGATTTTTTAAAAAATCCTCAAAAATGATGAAAAATGATGAAAAACGGCGTGCTATAGTATGCCGTACGGTAGGGGCTATAGCCCATGTTCAAAAATGATGAAAAACGAGATTAATTTTTTTTCAAAAATTAAAAGAACAATGGGCTATAACCCATGTTTTTTGAAATTTTGAATTTTTTTCAAATCCTCAAAAATGATGAAAAACGGCGTGCTATAGTATGCCGTACGGTAGGGGCTATAGCCCATGTTCAAAAATGATGAAAAACGAGGTTATTATTTATTTTTTTATTAAAAAAACGATGGGCTATAACCCATGTTTTTTGAAATTTAGATTTTTTAAAAAATCCTCAAAAATGATGAAAAATGATGAAAAACGGCGTGCTATAGTATGCCGTACGGTAGGGGCTATAGCCCATGTTCAAAAATGATGAAAAACGAGGTTAATTTTTTTTTCAAAAAATCAAAAAACAATGGGCTATAACCCATGTTTTTTTTAATTTTGAATTTTTTTCAAATCCTCAAAAATGATGAAAAACGGCGTGCTATAGTATGCCGTAAGGTAGGGGCTATAGCCCATGTTCAAAAATGATGAAAAACGAGGTTAATTTTTTTTCAAAAATTAAAAGAACAATGGGCTATAACCCATGTTTTTTGAAATTTTGAATTTTTTTCAAATCCTCAAAAATGATGAAAAACGGCGTGCTATAGTATGCCGTACGGTAGGGGCTATAGCCCATGTTCAAAAATGATGAAAAACGAGGTTATTATTTATTTTTTTATTAAAAAAACGATGGGCTATAACCCATGTTTTTTGAAATTTAGATTTTTTAAAAAATCCTCAAAAATGATGAAAAATGATGAAAAACGGCGTGCTATAGTATGCCGTACGGTAGGGGCTATAGCCCATGTTCAAAAATGATGAAAAACGAGGTTAATTTTTTTTTCAAAAAATCAAAAAACAATGGGCTATAACCCATGTTTTTTTTAATTTTGAATTTTTTTCAAATCCTCAAAAATGATGAAAAACGGCGTGCTATAGTATGCCGTAAGGTAGGGGCTATAGCCCATGTTCAAAAATGATGAAAAACGAGGTTAATTTTTTTTTCAAAAAATCAAAAAACAATGGGCTATAACCCATGTTTTTTTTTATTTTGAATTTTTTTCAAATCCTCAAAAATGATGAAAACGGCGTGCTATAGTATGCCGTAAGGTAGGGGCTATAGCCCATGTTCAAAAATGATGAAAAACTAGGTTAATTATTTTTTTCAAAAATTCTAAAAACTATGGGCTATAACCCATGTTTTTTGAAATTTTGATTTTTTTTTAAATCCTCAAAAATGATGAAAAATGCTGAAAAACGGCGTGCTATAGTATGCCGTACGGTAGGGGCTATAGCCCATGTTCAAAAATGATGAAAAACAAGGTTAATTTTTTTTTTCAAAAATTCAAAAAACGATGGGCTATAACCCATGTTTTTGAAATTTTGATTTTTTTTCAAATCCTCAAAAATGATGAAAAATGATGAAAAACGACGTGCTATAGTATGCCGTACGGTAGGGGCTATAGCCCATGTTCAAAAATGATGAAAAACAAGGTTAATTTCTTTTTTCAAAAATTCAAAAAACGATGGGCTATAACCCATGTTTTTGAAATTTTGATTTTTTTTCAAATCCTCAAAAATGATGAAAAATGATGAAAAACTACGTGCTATAGTATGCCGTACGGTAGGGGCTATAGCCCATGTTCAAAAATGATGAAAAACTAGGTTAACTTTTTTTTCAAAAATTAAAAAAACAATGGGCTATAACCCATGTTTTTTGAAATTTTGATTTTTTTTCAAATCCTCAAAAATGATGAAAAACGGCGTGCTATAGTATGCCGTACGGTAGGGGCTATAGCCCATGTTCAAAAATGATGAAAAACGAGGTTAATTTTTTTTTCAAAAATTCAAAAAACGATGGGCTATAACCCATTTTTTTGAAATTTTGATTTTTTTAAAAATCCTCAAAAATGATGAAAAATGATGAAAAACGGCGTGCTATAGTATGCCGTACGGTAGGGGCTATAGCCCATGTTCAAAAATGATGAAAAACAAGGTTAATTCTTTTTTTCAAAAATTCAAAAAACGATGGGCTATAACCCATGTTTTTGAAATTTTGATTTTTTTTCAAATCCTCAAAAATGATGAAAAATGATGAAAAACGACGTGCTATAGTATGCCGTACGGTAGGGGCTATAGCCCATGTTCAAAAATGATGAAAAACAAGGTTAATTTCTTTTTTCAAAAATTCAAAAAACGATGGGCTATAACCCATGTTTTTGAAATTTAGATTTTTTTTCAAATCCTCAAAAATGATGAAAAATGATGAAAAACTACGTGCTATAGTATGCCGTACGGTAGGGGCTATAGCCCATGTTCAAAAATGATGAAAAACTAGGTTAACTTTTTTTTCAAAAATTAAAAAAACAATGGGCTATAACCCATGTTTTTTGAAATTTTGATTTTTTTTCAAATCCTCAAAAATGATGAAAAACGGCGTGCTATAGTATGCCGTACGGTGGGGCTATAGCCCATGTTCAAAAATGATGAAAAACGAGGTTAATTTTTTTTTCAAAAATTCAAAAAACGATGGGCTATAACCCATGTTTTTTGAAATTTTGATTTTTTTAAAAATCCTCAAAAATGATGAAAAATGATGAAAAACGGCGTGCTATAGTATGCCGTACGGTAGGGGCTATAGCCCATGTTCAAAAATGATGAAAAACGAGGTTAATTTTTTTTCAAAAATTAAAAGAACAATGGGCTATAACCCATGTTTTTTGAAATTTTGAAATTTTTTCAAATCCTCAAAAATGATGAAAAACGGCGTGCTATAGTATGCCGTACGGTAGGGGCTATAGCCCATGTTCAAAAATTATGAAAAACGAGGTTATTTATTTATTTTTTATTTAAAAAACGATGGGCTATAACCCATGTTTTTTGAAATTTAGATTTTTAAAAAAATCCTCAAAAATGATGAAAAATGATGAAAAACTGCGTGCTATAGTATGCCGTACGGTAGGGGCTATAGCCCATGTTCAAAAATGATGAAAAACAAGGTTAATTTCTTTTTTCAAAAATTCAAAAAACGATGGGCTATAACCCATGTTTTTGAAATTTTGATTTTTTTTTCAAATCCTCAAAAATGATGAAAAATGATGAAAAACGACGTGCTATAGTATGCCGTACGGTAGGGGCTATAGCCCATGTTCAAAAATGATGAAAAACTAGGTTAACTTTTTTTTCAAAAATTAAAAAAACAATGGGCTATAACCCATGTTTTTTGAAATTTTGATTCTTTTTCAAATCCTCAAAAATGATGAAAAACGGCGTGCTATAGTATGCCGTACGGTAGGGGCTATAGCCCATGTTCAAAAATGATGAAAAACGAGGTTAATTTTTTTTTCAAAAATTCAAAAAACGATGGGCTATAACCCATGTTTTTTGAAATTTTGATTTTTTAAAAAATCCTCAAAAATGATGAAAAATGATGAAAAACGGCGTGCTATAGTATGCCGTACGGTAGGGGCTATAGCCCATGTTCAAAAATGATGAAAAACAAGGTTAATTTCTTTTTTCAAAAATTCAAAAAACAATGGGCTATAACCCATGTTTTTTGAAATTTTGAATTTTTTTCAAATCCTCAAAAATGATGAAAAACGGCGTGCTATAGTATGCCGTACGGTAGGGGCTATAGCCCATGTTCAAAAATGATGAAAAACGAGGTTATTATTTATTTTTTTATTAAAAAAACGATGGGCTATAACCCATGTTTTTTGAAATTTAGATTTTTTTAAAAATCCTCAAAAATGATGAAAAATTATGAAAAACGGCGTGCTATAGTATGCCGTACGGTAGGGGCTATAGCCCATGTTCAAAAATGATGAAAAACGAGGTTAATTTCTTTTTCAAAAAATCAAAAAACAATGGGCTATAACCCATGTTTTTTTTAATTTTGAATTTTTTTCAAATCCTCAAAAATTATGAAAAACGGCGTGCTATAGTATGCCGTAAGGTAGGGGCTATAGCCCATGTTCAAAAATGATGAAAAACGAGGTTAATTTCTTTTTCAAAAAATCAAAAAACAATGGGCTATAACCCATGTTTTTTTTTATTTTGAATTTTTTTCAAATCCTCAAAAATGATGAAAAACGGCGTGCTATAGTATGCCGTAAGGTAGGGGGCTATAGCCCATGTTCAAAAATGATGAAAAACTAGGTTAATTATTTTTTTTCAAAAATTCTAAAAACGATGGGCTATAACCCATGTTTTTTGAAATTTTGATTTTTTTTAAAATCCTCAAAAATGATGAAAAATGATGAAAAACGGCGTGCTATAGTATGCCGTACGGTAGGGGCTATAGCCCATGTTCAAAAATGATGAAAAACAAGGTTAATTTTTTTTTTCAAAAATTCAAAAAACGATGGGCTATAACCCATGTTTTTTTAAATTTTGATTTTTTTAAAAATCCTCAAAAATGATGAAAAATGATGAAAAACGGCGTGCTATAGTATGCCGTACGGTAGGGGCTATAGCCCATGTTCAAAAATGATGAAAAACAAGGTTAATTCTTTTTTTCAAAAATTCAAAAAACGATGGGCTATAACCCATGTTTTTGAAATTTTGATTTTTTTTCAAATCCTCAAAAATTATGAAAAATGATGAAAAACAACGTGCTATAGTATGCCGTACGGTAGGGGCTATAGCCCATGTTCAAAAATGATGAAAAACAAGGTTAATTTCTTTTTTCAAAAATTCAAAAAACGATGGGCTATAACCCATGTTTTTGAAATTTTGATTTTTTTTTCAAATCCTTAAAAATGATGAAAAATGATGAAAAACGACGTGCTATAGTATGCCGTACGGTAGGGGCTATAGCCCATGTTCAAAAATGATGAAAAACTAGGTTAACTTTTTTTTCAAAAAATAAAAAAACAATGGGCTATAACCCATGTTTTTTGAAATTTTGATTCTTTTTCAAATCCTCAAAAATGATGAAAAACGGCGTGCTATAGTATGCCGTACGGTAGGGGCTATAGCCCATGTTCAAAAATGATGAAAAACGAGGTTAATTTTTTTTTCAAAAATTCAAAAAACGATGGGCTATAACCCATGTTTTTTGAAATTTTGATTTTTTAAAAAATCCTCAAAAATGATGAAAAATGATGAAAAACGGCGTGCTATAGTATGCCGTACGGTAGGGGCTATAGCCCATGTTCAAAAATGATGAAAAACGAGATTAATTTTTTTTCAAAAATTAAAAGAACAATGGGCTATAACCCATGTTTTTTTTAATTTTGAATTTTTTTCAAATCCTCAAAAATGATGAAAAACGGCGTGCTATAGTATGCCGTACGGTAGGGGCTATAGCCCATGTTCAAAAATGATGAAAAACGAGGTTATTATTTATTTTTTTATTAAAAAAACGATGGGCTATAACCCATGTTTTTTGAAATTTAGATTTTTTAAAAAATCCTCAAAAATGATGAAAAATGATGAAAAACGGCGTGCTATAGTATGCCGTACGGTAGGGGCTATAGCCCATGTTCAAAAATGATGAAAAACGAGGTTAATTTTTTTTTCAAAAAATCAAAAAACAATGGGCTATAACCCATGTTTTTTTTAATTTTGAATTTTTTTCAAATCCTCAAAAATGATGAAAAACGGCGTGCTATAGTATGCCGTAAGGTAGGGGCTATAGCCCATGTTCAAAAATGATGAAAAACGAGGTTAATTTTTTTTTCAAAAAATCAAAAAACAATGGGCTATAACCCATGTTTTTTTTTATTTTGAATTTTTTTCAAATCCTCAAAAATGATGAAAAACGGCGTGCTATAGTATGCCGTAAGGTAGGGGCTATAGCCCATGTTCAAAAATGATGAAAAACTAGGTTAATTATTTTTTTCAAAAATTCTAAAAACGATGGGCTATAACCCATGTTTTTTGAAATTTTGATTTTTTTTTAAATCCTCAAAAATGATGAAAAATGATGAAAAACGGCGTGCTATAGTATGCCGTACGGTAGGGGCTATAGCCCATGTTCAAAAATGATGAAAAACAAGGTTAACTTTTTTTTCAAAAATTAAAAAAACAATGGGCTATAACCCATGTTTTTTGAAATTTTGATTCTTTTTCAAATCCTCAAAAATGATGAAAAACGGCGTGCTATAGTATGCCGTACGGTAGGGGCTATAGCCCATGTTCAAAAATGATGAAAAACGAGGTTAATTTTTTTTTCAAAAATTCAAAAAACGATGGGCTATAACCCATGTTTTTTGAAATTTTGATTTTTTTAAAAATCCTCAAAAATGATGAAAAATGATGAAAAACGGCGTGCTATAGTATGCCGTACGGTAGGGGCTATAGCCCATGTTCAAAAATGATGAAAAACGAGATTAATTTTTTTTCAAAAATTAAAAGAACAATGGGCTATAACCCATGTTTTTTGAAATTTTGAATTTTTTTCAAATCCTCAAAAATGATGAAAAACGGCGTGCTATAGTATGCCGTACGGTAGGGGCTATAGCCCATGTTAAAAAATGATGAAAAACGAGGTTATTATTTATTTTTTTATTAAAAAAACGATGGGCTATAACCCATGTTTTTTGAAATTTAGATTTTTTAAAAAATCCTCAAAAATGATGAAAAATGATGAAAAACGGCGTGCTATAGTATGCCGTACGGTAGGGGCTATAGCCCATGTTCAAAAATGATGAAAAACGAGGTTAATTTTTTTTTCAAAAAATCAAAAAACAATGGGCTATAACCCATGTTTTTTTTAATTTTGAATTTTTTTCAAATCCTCAAAAATGATGAAAAACGGCGTGCTATAGTATGCCGTAAGGTAGGGGCTATAGCCCATGTTCAAAAATGATGAAAAACGAGGTTAATTTTTTTTTCAAAAAATCAAAAAACAATGGGCTATAACCCATGTTTTTTTTTATTTTGAATTTTTTTCAAATCCTCAAAAATGATGAAAAACGGCGTGCTATAGTATGCCGTAAGGTAGGGGCTATAGCCCATGTTCAAAAATGATGAAAAACTAGGTTAATTATTTTTTTCAAAAATTCTAAAAACTATGGGCTATAACCCATGTTTTTTGAAATTTTGATTTTTTTTTAAATCCTCAAAAATGATGAAAAATGATGAAAAACGGCGTGCTATAGTATGCCGTACGGTAGGGGCTATAGCCCATGTTCAAAAATGATGAAAAACAAGGTTAATTTTTTTTTTCAAAAATTCAAAAAACGATGGGCTATAACCCATGTTTTTGAAATTTTGATTTTTTTTCAAATCCTCAAAAATGATGAAAAATGATGAAAAACGACGTGCTATAGTATGCCGTACGGTAGGGGCTATAGCCCATGTTCAAAAATGATGAAAAACAAGGTTAATTTCTTTTTTCAAAAATTCAAAAAACGATGGGCTATAACCCATGTTTTTGAAATTTTGATTTTTTTTCAAATCCTCAAAAATGATGAAAAATGATGAAAAACTACGTGCTATAGTATGCCGTACGGTAGGGGCTATAGCCCATGTTCAAAAATGATGAAAAACTAGGTTAACTTTTTTTTCAAAAATTAAAAAAACAATGGGCTATAACCCATGTTTTTTGAAATTTTGATTTTTTTTCAAATCCTCAAAAATGATGAAAAACGGCGTGCTATAGTATGCCGTACGGTAGGGGCTATAGCCCATGTTCAAAAATGATGAAAAACGAGGTTAATTTTTTTTTCAAAAATTCAAAAAACGATGGGCTATAACCCATTTTTTTGAAATTTTGATTTTTTAAAAAATCCTCAAAAATGATGAAAAATGATGAAAAACGGCGTGCTATAGTATGCCGTACGGTAGGGGCTATAGCCCATGTTCAAAAATGATGAAAAACAAGGTTAATTCTTTTTTTCAAAAATTCAAAAAACGATGGGCTATAACCCATGTTTTTGAAATTTTGATTTTTTTTCAAATCCTCAAAAATGATGAAAAATGATGAAAAACGACGTGCTATAGTATGCCGTACGGTAGGGGCTATAGCCCATGTTCAAAAATGATGAAAAACAAGGTTAATTTCTTTTTTCAAAAATTCAAAAAACGATGGGCTATAACCCATGTTTTTGAAATTTAGATTTTTTTTCAAATCCTCAAAAATGATGAAAAATGATGAAAAACTACGTGCTATAGTATGCCGTACGGTAGGGGCTATAGCCCATGTTCAAAAATGATGAAAAACTAGGTTAACTTTTTTTTCAAAAATTAAAAAAACAATGGGCTATAACCCATGTTTTTTGAAATTTTGATTTTTTTTCAAATCCTCAAAAATGATGAAAAACGGCGTGCTATAGTATGCCGTACGGTGGGGCTATAGCCCATGTTCAAAAATGATGAAAAACGAGGTTAATTTTTTTTTCAAAAATTCAAAAAACGATGGGCTATAACCCATGTTTTTTGAAATTTTGATTTTTTTAAAAATCCTCAAAAATGATGAAAAATGATGAAAAACGGCGTGCTATAGTATGCCGTACGGTAGGGGCTATAGCCCATGTTCAAAAATGATGAAAAACGAGGTTAATTTTTTTTCAAAAATTAAAAGAACAATGGGCTATAACCCATGTTTTTTGAAATTTTGAAATTTTTTCAAATCCTCAAAAATGATGAAAAACGGCGTGCTATAGTATGCCGTACGGTAGGGGCTATAGCCCATGTTCAAAAATTATGAAAAACGAGGTTATTTATTTATTTTTTATTTAAAAAACGATGGGCTATAACCCATGTTTTTTGAAATTTAGATTTTTTAAAAAATCCTCAAAAATGATGAAAAATGATGAAAAACTGCGTGCTATAGTATGCCGTACGGTAGGGGCTATAGCCCATGTTCAAAAATGATGAAAAACGAGGTTAATTTTTTTTTCAAAAAATCAAAAAACAATGGGCTATAACCCATGTTTTTTTTAATTTTGAATTTTTTTCAAATCCTCAAAAATGATGAAAAACGGCGTGCTATAGTATGCCGTAAGGTAGGGGCTATAGCCCATGTTCAAAAATGATGAAAAACGAGGTTAATTTCTTTTTCAAAAAATCAAAAAACGATGGGCTATAACCCATGTTTTTTGAAATTTTGATTTTTTTTAAAATCCTCAAAAATGATGAAAAACGGCGTGCTATAGTATGCCGTACGGTAGGGGCTATAGCCCATGTTCAAAAATGATGAAAAACGAGGTTAATTTTTTTTTTCAAAAATTCAAAAAACGATGGGCTATAACCCATGTTTTTTTAAATTTTGATTTTTTTAAAAATCCTCAAAAATGATGAAAAATGATGAAAAACGGCGTGCTATAGTATGCCGTACGGTAGGGGCTATAGCCCATGTTCAAAAATGATGAAAAACTAGGTTAATTTCTTTTTTCAAAAATTCAAAGAACGATGGGCTATAACCCATGTTTTTTGAAATTTAGAATTTTTTTCAAATCCTCAAAAATGATGAAAAACGGCGTGCTATAGTATGCCGTACGGTAGGGGCTATAGCCCATGTTCAAAAATGATGAAAAACGAGGTTAATTTCTTTTTTCAAAAATTCAAAGAACGATGGGCTATAACCCATGTTTCTTTTTCTTTTTTTTTCAAATCCTCAAAAATGATGAAAAACTGCGTGCTATAGTATGCCGTATGGTATGGGCTATAGCCCATGGTCAAAAATGATGAAAAACGAATACACAGACAATTCTGTCAGATGGGCCAAAATGCATTGCAATTTTATTTGTAAACGTTTGACCTAATTCTTATCTGTAAAATCTTAGGTGGACAGGGTTCTTTCAAACATAACCGCCTACTGTTACTTTTCAGGAAACAGGGGGAGAGAGCACCGTCTCCCGATGGTCCTCCAGCACCTTGATGTCATGACATGGGACTTGAACCTGCCAACTGCCTGTAGCAGAGGCAACGGGTCAAGCGCTCCACACCATTACACCACGGCACCTTTGGGCATTCAGCACATGTCTCGTGGTGCTTTTGAGTTTTTCTTTTTTATTCTAGCCTTGAAAATTTCAAATTACTGCAGAATTGGTTGAGTATTAGTTTTGATGGAGTTTTGAACGAGTAACCTTTGGATTACAAACCTCAGATTTATCTTTTTAGCCACACTGGCATGTAAGGTATAATCGGGAACTTATATTTAACCAGCCGTGTAGAATTTAGATGGCCAGTGAAAATGTTCTTCAGGAGAATTGAACCCGGAATGTTCTGCTTATAAACCCCAGGTTTATCTAGTGTGCCACACTGGCATGTGAGGTACAATCGGGAACTTATATTTAACCATCCGTTTAGAATTTAGATGGCCAGCTATTAGAAGCTCATCTAATAGCCCATATCGTACGGCATACTGTAGCACGCCGTTTTTCATCATTTTTGAGGATTTGAAAAAAACCAAAAAAAAAACATGGGCTATAACCCATGTTTTTTTTTTTTTTTTTTTTTTTAAATCCTCAAAAATGATGAAAAACGGCGTGCTATAGTATGCCATACAGTATGGGCTATTAGACGGGCGTCTAAAAATGGGATAAAAACGTCTACAAATAGACGTCTAAAACACGTCTAAAAATAGACGTGTTTTAGACGTCTATTTTTAGACGGTTTTTATCCCATTTTTGACCATGGGCTATAGCCCATACCGTACGGCATATTATAGCACGCCGTTTTTCATCATTTTTTAGGATTTGAAAAAAAGTTAAAAAATTCAAAGAACGATGGGCTATAACCCATCGTTTTTTTTTTTTCATTTTTTTCAAATCCTCAAAAATGATGAAAAACGGCGTGCTATAGTATGCCGTACAGTATGGGCTATTAGACGAGCGTCTAAAAATGGGATAAAACGTCAAAAAATAGACGTCTAAAACACGTCTAAAAATAGACGTGTTTTAGACGTCTATTTTTTGACGTTTTTTATCCCATTTTTGACCATGGGCTATAGCCCATACTGTACGGCATACTATAGCAAGCCGTTTCTCATCATTTTTGAGGATTTGAAAAAAAATCTAAAATTTAAAAAACGATGGGCCATAACCCATCGTTTCTTTTTTTTTTTTTTTTTTCAAATAGACGTGTTTTAGACGTCTATTTTTTGATGTTTTTTATCCCATTTTTGACCATGGGCAATAGCCCATACCGTACGGCATACTATAGCACGCCGTTTTTCATCATTTTTGAGGATTAAAAAAAAAATCAAAAATAAAGAAAACGATGGGCTATAACCCATCGTTTTTTTATCGTTTTTAGATTTTTTTGATTTTTTTCAAATCCTCAAAAATGATGAAAAACGGCTTGCTATAGTATGCCGTACAGTATGGGCTATAGCCCATGGTCAAAAATGGGATAAAAAACGTCTAAAAATAGACGTCTAAAACACGTCTATTTTTAGACGTGTTTTAGACGTCTATTTTTAGACGTTTTTATCCCATTTTTAGACGCTCGTCTAATAGCCCATACTGTACGGCATACTATAGCACGCCGTTTTTCATCATTTTTGAGGATTTAAAAAAAAGAAGAAAAAAAAAACGATGGGTTATAGCCCATCGTTTTTTGATTTTTTTCCAAATCCTCAAAAATGATGAAAAACGGCTTGCCGTACAGCAGTGGTAACCAACCTTTTCAAGCCCAAGAGCCCATTTTATTCCCAATTGTAAGCCAAGATCTACCACTAAAACCTGTTAGAAAAAACATCCACACAAAGACTAAAGCTTAAATAAGAATAAAAACTTATAATAAGTTATATTATCAATGTCAAATAATATTAAGACAAATGTATTAGAAATAAAAAATATTAGGACAAAAATACAAATAAACTTCTTTGTTGAGTTTTTTTTTAAATAAAACAAAATGCAAAGGACATGAATTGCTTTTACAGCACAATATTTTGTTTCTCATTTCAATGAATATTCACATATTTGTAAAGTTTGAACGCAAACTTTTAACCAAACGTGGGAGAAACACTGTGCACGGCTGCACGCACAAATAAAGAGTGCACTCGCGCACGCACATGACGGATTATTATCGATCAAAACAATCCTTAGCGTCGCTTACAAAAGCACGTGTTGCACAGCATGAATGATAAGTAATCACCGACCTGGATGGATAAATATCAGTGGTCCATCCATTGTGTGACCTGATTAACGAGCAACGGTAGGCAGCCGAGTAAGTTAACAGCTTAGTAAATTAATAGTCTACCGTAGCTGTGTGTCAGATGTTCTGTCTGAAGCAGTCAAAGCCAAGGAGAATGTTACAATTTAATTCACAATCGAGCATCTTGCCCTGCATCGAATATCACATGATAGAACAGCAGGATAGAAACGGATAGTCTGTCTATCATCCATGCATCCGCATGAGCTAAGCGTCAAGCCCTGTCTAGGACCCACTTCCTTCAAAACTTTGGCTTTCTTGTTCAATAGTTAGAATCTTCAACTCTCACTGTGTCATGTTTTGACAGCGGCACTAAACATTTTGACAATTTGTCATAGTGATATTTATCCAGCCAGGTCGGTGATTACTTATCATTCATATAATAATCGATAATAATCCGTCATGTGCGAGTGCCGAGTGCACTCTTTATTTGTGCGTGCAGCCGTGCAGTGTTAAAAGTTGGCGTTCGAACTTTACAAATAATAATATTGAATAATATTCAACGTGTCGGGGACGCTATCATGCTGCGTTCACTCTGATGCTCTGTGTGCTGCCTGCGAGGGGAACAACAGACACACAGCACATGAGCACAGAGTGCTAAAAGGGGGAGGGCCGAGGGCGGTGCGGTGGAAGCAAGGGGAACAGATCTTCAAGCTGAAATGCATCGAGCCTCTACACGTTGTTAGCTTGTAGATCTGCTCTTTTTTTGCGAACGACATTCTGCTGTGTATTGGTAGTGGTGGCTGGCTGCCCGTCAGTCTGACACTTCGGGATCGACTTGAAAGGTTCCCGCGAGCTACTGGTAGCTCGCGAGCCCCTGGTTGGTTACCCCTGCCGTACATTATGGGCTATAGCCCATGGTCAAAAATGGGACAAAAAACGTCTAAAAATAGACGTCTAAAACACGTCTATTTTTAGACGTGTTTTAGACGTCTATTTTTTGACGTTTTATCCCATTTTTAGACGCTCGTCTAATAGCCCATACTGTACGGCATACTATAGCACGCCGTTTTTCATCATTTTTTAGGATTTGAAAAAAAGTTAAAAAATTCAAAAAACGATGGGCTATAACCCATCGTATTTTTTTTTCTTCATTTTTTTCAAATCCTCAAAAATGATGAAAAACGGCGTGCTATAGTATGCCGTACAGTATGGGCTATTAGACGAGCGTCTAAAAATGGGATAAAACGTCTAAAAATAGACGTGTTTTAGACGTCTATTTTTTGACGTTTTTTATCCCATTTTTGACCATGGGCTATAGCCCATACTGTACGGCATACTATAGCAAGCCGTTTTTCATCATTTTTGAGGATTTGAAAAAAAATAAAAAATAAAAAAAACGATGGGCTATAACCCATCGTTTTTTTTTTTTTTATCCTCAAAAATGATGAAAAACTGCGTGCTATAGTATGCCGTACAGTATGGGCTATTAGACGAGCGTCTAAAAATGAGATAAAAACGTCAAAAGATACACGTCTATTTTTAGATGTTTTTTATCCCATTTTTGACCATGGGCTATAGCCCATACTGTACGGCATACTATAGCAAGCCGTTTTTCATCATTTGAGGATTTAAAAAAAATCAAAAAACGATGGGCTATAACCCATCGTTTTTTTTTTTTTCATTTTTTTTCAAATCCTCAAAAATGATAAAAAACGGCGTGCTATAGTATGCCGTACAGTATGGGCTATTAGACGAGCGTCTAAAAATGGGATAAAAACATCTAAAAATAGTCGTCTAAAACACGTCTAAAAATAGACGTGTTTTAGACGTCTATTTTTAGACGTTTTTTATCGCATTTTTGACCATGGGCTATAGCCCATACCGTACGGCATACTATAGCACGCCGTTTTTCATCATTTTTTAGGATTTGAAAAAAAGTTAAAAAATTCAAAAAAGGATGGGCTATAACCCATCGTATTCTTTTTTCTTTTCTTTTTTTTCAAATCCTCAAAAATGATGAAAAACGGCGTGCTATAGTATGCCGTACAGTATGGGCTATTAGACGAGCGTCTAAAAATGGGATAAAAACGTCTAAAAATAGACGTCTAAAACACGTCTAAAAATAGACGTGTTTTAGACGTCTATTTTTAGACGTTTTTTATCCCATTTTTGACGATGGGCTATAGCCCATACTGTACGGCATACTATAGCAAGCCGTTTTTCATCATTTTTGAGGATTTGAAAAAAAATCTAAAATTAAAAAAACGATGGGCTATAACCCATCGTTTTTTTTTTCAAATCCTCAAAAATGATGAAAAACGGCGTGCTATAGTATGCCGTACAGTATGGGCTATTAGACGAGCGTCTAAAAATGAGATAAAAACGTCAAAAAATACACGTCTAAAACATGTCTAAAAATAGACGTGTTTTAGACGTCTATTTTTAGACGTTTTTTATCCCATTTTTGACCATGGGCTATAGCCCATACTGTACGGCATACTATAGCAAGCCGTTTTTCATCATTTTTGAGGATTTAAAAAAAAAATCAAAAAACGATGGGCTATAACCCATCGGTTTTTTTTTCTTCTTTTTTTTTCAAATCCTCAAAAATGATGAAAAACGGCGTGCTATAGTATGCCGTACAGTATGGGCTATTAGACGAGCGTATAAAAATGGGATAAAAACGTCTAAAAATAGTCGTCTAAAACACGTCTAAAAATAGACGTGTTTTAGACGTCAATTTTTAGACGTTTTTTATCGCATTTTTGACCATGGGCTATAGCCCATACCGTACGGCATACTATAGCAAGCCGTTTTTCATCATTTTTGAGGATTTGGAAAAAAATCAAAAATTAAAAAAACGATGGGCTATAACCCATCGTATTCTTTTTTCTTTTCTTTTTTTTCAAATCCTCAAAAATGATGAAAAACGGCGTGCTATAGTATGCCGTACAGTATGGGCTATTAGACGAGCGTCTAAAAATGGGATAAAACGTCTAAAAATAGACGTCTAAAACACGCCTAAAAATAGACGTGTTTTAGACGTCTATTTTTAGACGTTTTTTATCCCATTTTTGACCATGGGCTATAGCCCATACCGTACGGCATACTATAGCACGCCGTTTTTCATCATTTTTCAGGATTTGAAAAAAAGTTACAAAATTCAAAAAACGATTGGCTATAACCCATCGTATTTTTTTTCTTCATTTTTTTCAAATCCTCAAAAATGATGAAAAACGGCGTGCTATAGTATGCCATACAGTATGGGCTATTAGACGGGCGTCTAAAAATGGGATAAAAACGTCTACAAATAGACGTCTAAAACACGTCTAAAAATAGACGTGTTTTAGACGTCTATTTTTAGACGTTTTTTATCCCATTTTTGACCATGGGCTATAGCCCATACTGTACGGCATACTATAGCAAGCCGTTTTTCATCATTTTTTAGGATTTGAAAAAAATCTAAAAAATCTAAAAACTATGGGCTATAACCCATCGTTTTTTTTTTTTTTCATTTTTTTCAAATCCTCAAAAATGATGAAAAACGGCGTGCTATAGTATGCCGTACAGTATGGGCTATTAGACGAGCGTCTAAAAATGGGATAAAAACGTCTAAAAATAGACGTGTTTTAGACGTCTATTTTTAGATGTTTTTTACCCCATTTTTGACCATGGGCTATAGCCCATACTGTACGGCATACTATAGCAAGCCGTTTTTCATCATTTTTGAGGATTTGAAAAAAATCAAAAATAACCCATCGTTTTTTCATTCAAAAACGATGAAAACCAGGATATTTTTTTTTATCAAAAATTCAAAAAACGATGGGCTATAACCCATCGGTTTTTTTTTCATTCTTTTCAAATCCTCAAAAATGATGAAAAACGGCGTGCTATAGTTTGCCGTACGGTATGGGCTATAGCCCATGTTCAAAAATGATGAAAAACGAGGTTACATTTTTTTTTTTTTTTAAACGATGGGCTATAACCCATGTTTTTTTTTTTTCATTTTTTTCAAATCCTCAAAAATGATGAAAAACGGCGTGCTATAGTATGCCGTACGGTATGGGCTATAGCCCATGTTCAAAAATTATGAAAAACGAGGTTACATATTTTTTTCAAAGATTCAAAAAACGATGGGCTATAACCCATGTTTTTTGTTTTTTTATTTTATTTCAAATCCTCAAAAATGATGAAAAACGGCGTGCTATAGTATGCCGTACGGTATGGGCTATAGCCCATGTTCCAAAATGATGAAAAACAAGGTTACATTTTTTTTTCAAAAATTCAAAAAACGATGGGCTATAACCCATGTTTTTTTTTAGTTTTTTTTTCAAATCCTCAAAAACGATGAAAAACGGCGTGCTATATATAGTATGCCGTACGGTATGGGCTATAGCCCATGTTCAAAAATGATGAAAAACGAGGTTACTTTTTTTTTTTTTTAATTCAAAAAACGATGGGTTATAACCCATGTTTTTTTATTTTTTATTTTTTCAAATCCTCAAAAATGATGAAAAACGGCGTGCTATAGTATGCCGTACGACAGGGTTCCCCAATAGGCGGCCCGCGGGCCATTTGCGGCCCACAGAGCGCCCCCTTGTGGCCCATGAAAGAAAAAGTTTTTTTTTGTTTTTTAAGGGTCCCATATAAATGGCATTAAATGGGGTTCAGTAGCCTATGCATGTCAAACTGGGCATCCTTTTCAAATGGGGTCTTGCCCTGAAAATTAATTTTCAGGGCAAGACCTCAACCTCGCGCGTGCAGACTCGGCCCCCAGCCTGGTACGCTAGTCAAAATATGGCCCTTGAGGAAAATGTATTGGGGAACCCTGCCGTACGATATGGGCTATTAGACGAGCATCTAAAAATGGGATAAAAAACGTCTAAGAATAGACGTCTAAAACACGTCTAAAAATAGACGTGTTTTAGACGTCTATTTTTAGACGTTTTTTAGACGTCTATTTTTAGACGTTTTTTATCCCATTTTTAGATGCACGTCTAATAGCCGGCTATTGCTCAGTGGGATGGTCAAAAATTATGAAAAACGAGGATTAGGAAAACGGCGTGCTATAGTATGCGGTACGGTATTGGCTATAGCCCATGGTCAAAAATGATAAAAAACGAGGATTCAAAAAATATCAAAAAATCAAAAAACGATGGGCTATAACCCATCGTTTTTTTTTTCATTCTTTTCAAATCCTCAAAAATGATGAAAAAATGGTGTGCTATAGCATGCCGTACGGTATGGGCTATAGCCCATGGTAAAAAATGATGAAAAACCAGGATGAAAAAAAAAATCAAAATTCAAAAGAATATGGGCTATAACCCATCGTTTTTTTTCTTCATTCTTTTCAAATCCTCAAAAATGATGAAAAACGGCGTGCTACAGTATGCCGTACGATATGGGCAATGGCCATGGTAAAAAATGATGAAAAACCAGGATAAAAAAAAAATCTAAAATTCAAAAAACGCCCTCATCAAGTCACCTTTCGCGCAATGTGGCCCTTGCCCCAAAATGAGTTTGACACCCCTGCTATAGACCCTCTACAACAGTGGTTCCCAAACCTTTTCTTGTCAAGGACCCCCGAATTTACACTTTATTAGCCCGTGGAACCTAACCCTAAACCGGCTATAATCCATGGTCAAAAACGATGAAATACGAGGATTTGAAAAAAGAAAAAAAATCACTTCCAGACCATGGGCTACAGTCCATGGTGTCGGAGTGATTTTCGTCCTCAAAAATGATGAAAAACAGCATGCTACAGTACCCTAACCCTAACCCTTGATCGTAGGAGATAGTAATGTAGGACTCTACAGATCGAGTGCTATCCAGTCATAAAGTTTGAACACTTGAAGAAACTACTACAGAAAACTGGAAACACTGCCAATGTGGCGCACTGCATCCTATCCGTAGGAATGAACAATCGACAGCAGGTGACAACAGAAACAGGACGGAAGACAATGAGGGCGGACACAAGTGTGGCCTACATGGGTCACATATAATTCGCCCAGCTGGTACCCACTTAAGGCCCAATCAGATCCCAGTTCAAACCCATATAGGCAAACACAGGTGGCGCACACATGGTTCTGAAATAAAATGGCCCATTTGGATACCACCTAAGATCCAGTTAGAAACCCACGTAAGCCCATATGGGCTAACACGGGTGGGCCCTTTGTGAAAAATGGGTGCATGGCCCACTTGGAACCCATGCCCATAGCCCATGTCAAAACCCAATTGGGCCCAGATGGACATGTTAGCTGGGACATGGAGAGATTCCAATCAGACCTTTAAAAGTGGTGGTTTTTGTAGTTGGAAAACATTTCTGACTGTAGTGACAGGGCGGATGGAGTTTCACAGCGTATTTCTGTGCATTTCTATTATGACTCTGACTTTAGGGCAGTAGATCTTGAACTTGTCAGGCATTGTAGCTTCTACTTGCTGTCTGGTCATCCACAATGGTAGTGAGCCCAGAACAAGAAAAAGGTAGCTAGTCCACGTTAAGATGTTGCGACTAACAGTGGATTGGCTGACCTTGAATATGGTTGACAAAGTTCTCTCATGAAGCCCGGCTGCAACACGACAGAGGAACATGAAAAACTGATCAATGAGTGGGAGTTTGCGATGAGGGCTACAGGTAGGTAGATCTTGTGCCGTTCGCTGTGCCTTGGTCCAGTACACTAGTTTTTAAGCCGAGGGCTTAATTGACTCCCAAAACACAGTGAAAACCTCCTTCGAGATGAATCTGGTGTAAAAACGGTAGTCTTCGTCTGTAACACAATACTGGTAAATAAGGGGCTGCACATCAACCTTCATCTGAGCAAGCTCCATCTCCAGCATTATGACCTTGAGCTCCAAGTCTCGTATTCTTCCAGAGGCAGTGTCCAGTTTAGCTTAAGAAGGAGAAAAAAGGACACATGATCTATTTCACTATTTCACTATATCCATTTTCCAATCTAATTCACTAAAACAGTCTTGGAGCAGACATTAAAGATAAATCACCGGCACACTGTCTTCAGTTGTTCAATAAAGAAAACGTTATTATTAAAAACTTTTTGGTCAAGGACTTGTCAGATGTCCTTGACTATAATCTTAAAGATTATAGTTTTGTTTATTGAGTAAGTGAAGACGCCATGCTGTCAATACTTGTATCTTTTCTGTAAGAAGACATTTTGTATACTAACCAGGAGATGGACGGGCATCATAATCGTGATCTTTGGAGACTGCACCTGCAGTGTACTCCCTCTGTCCACCAGACTGTCCCCTGTCTGCTGGTCTGTTCCTCCATGTCCTCTGTAGTCGGTGCTTCCCCCTGGGTCTAAGGGTCGGCGATATGGAAAATATATGACTATCTTTTCATTCAGGATAGCCTACATGATATTACCACAATATTTTTTGATGCGTTTTTTAGGTTTATTATTCAAGTTACTTAACCGTACAACCACATACAAGGCATAACGTGGAGATATTTTATCACAATATTTATCGCCCACCCCTACCTGGGGCAGACATCTCCGCACAGTCATCCAAGACAGCAGCACACAGGCGCTTCTGTGCTCACTCGTACACCGACTCCCGTGTTCTTGAACCTATCCCAGTAGTGTAAAAAATACATCCCAAAACATATCACCAAAGTTCCAGGTTCATGGGTAAATGCACATAGGCCTACATATCTTTTCAAATAAATAGTAACAGGGGTCTCCCATTTATCCAGCTCTTTAATAAAACAGAAAATACAGTTGCAGGTAGGTAGGTAGCGAATTTTAACAAATCGGGAGAGTACCTATTTATCAACTTCAAATGTCAGGGGACACAGTACAGTAGTGTTAAATTAAAAGAGTCCATTTCAGTGGCCATCAGTAAGTATTTAGCTGCAAGTCTCTAAATTGCAGGTACTACGGTAAAGAATAGCTACTATGAGTTGGTCTTGTCTCTTCAGGTGTTAAATAGACTGGTGGTGATATGTTCCTGACAATAACGGGTACTTCATAAACAGATGTTTTAGACCTTATGTAAAAGTAGGTGTATCTGGACTAATGAGCATCAATTTGCATTGATATATAATGATGGTTGTATTAAAAAGTATTTTTAGGTTTTAATTCTTGACTTATCTGCCTTTTATCTACATATTGACAATCATTGGTAGCATTCTCAACCCAAGGCAATTTACAAATGTATCAGCTTGTTCAGTTGATAGGCCACTGGCCATGGGAGTTTCTAAGTGTGCATGTTAACATAACAATAGATGTCGGTTATATTGCCCACTTAGTATGAAACTACACTCCCAACACCAATCGGCTTAGTGGTTTAAAATGTAGCTTTGATATCATATAATGGCAAGTTATTATATATGTAAAAGGTAGGCCGAATGTTTAACAAAAATGAGCATGAACGAGAGGCTGTGTCAGTGTAACTAAAACAACTAACTAAAACATAGTTCAGCCTAGGCTATGCATCACAGGAGTGGGTCAGAGGACAAAATCACTTAAACAAATGACTAAAATGATTGATATATATGGAAACAGATTATATTAAAAGCTTTGGACAAGAGTCAAATGTATGGTGGAGGTATAGTGATCATTATACATTCATATAAACGGTAAAGCTTAACATAAACCAGGCTAAATATACACAAGAGGGAAATCGCTAGCATTATTAGCATTCGTTAGCTTCCATTTCCAACTAACGTAGACATTTTCATAACAGTAAAATGCAAAAGACCGATAACATTAGCAAGACAGGATCATCGCAAAGCCATAAATACCATTACCTTATAATGTACCGGTCGAAATTCAATATTGTAGCCGTAGAGCCGAAGAGGTCCATATAAACTCAATGGAGAAACAAATATTTCCCCTCCAATGTCTAAACCCGTAACCCGGAAGAGCAACTGACGTCACGTGAAGTACCTTCCGGAAGTAATGCCTTGGTTTTAACTGACGCGCGGAAATTTCGGAAATCTAGAGAGAGACAGATCAGACAGTCAGACTAGATCCGACATTATTATCATGGCCACTTTTAATTCGCCCACTAAAATGCCTAAGGCACAATCGGTCGAGGGGGACAATTTGCGTCGGCAAATGATGTTGATCCATGTAAGTAATTATCATTTTACTGATCTACAGAGAATGGGCAGATGAGGAAATCTTAAATGATACACCATAATGACCATATGTTACATGTGTTAACCTTTCAATCACGTGAACACAGTAAGATTTGAATATATGCATCAAGCTTATTTTCATAATTAAGAAAATGTAATGTACCAATTTTACATATTGTTAATACATATACTTCAATCGATCAATCATACATACAGACGTGAAGTTAATTATGTTTTATTTTATTTATTATTTTATTTATTTTAGTATGGTTGTATCTCAGACCGAGCTGCTCCGGATCTGGCCAGGGACATGGCAGAGGTGGGTAGCCAAGTCACCACCTCTTTGAAGGCCATGGAGGAAGAGCGAGTGGTGCTTCAAGATGAGCTCGCGGCTTTGGAGCGGCAAAATAAGCAGCTCCGGCTGGAGAAGCTGAAGTATGAAAACCCTCACTGCCCCATGTGTGGTTTCGGTGAGTCAAAATAGCATGCGTAGCCTACTAAACTTGTTTGAATGGAGTTTGTTTAAATATAATTAATGTATGTATGTCTGAAAACGTAATACAATAAGTAATCTATTCTGTCTTTTATTTACTTTTACAGATCCAATGGAGAACCTGGCTCGGAACATTTAATTAAAAAAAAGAGCCAAAAAAGATTATGTTCTGGTCTGTTATTTATTATACATCTAATACAGAATGTATTAGAATGTATGAAATGGTTTTAGTGACTTTTAGTGTTTTAGTGACTTCGCTCTAGTGACTGTCGTCAAGATCATTATCATCATCATCTATTATTCATGTTGTTATCCTGTATAGCCTACTTAGACATAGTAAGACGTGCATGATAGGTTAGAACCGTAGACCATTCATCATGAATGCATTTACTTTCACGAATTATACATACAGTATTAATGTACGTGACATTCATTCATACTCCAATGGTGAATAGTTGCAGACAGTACAACCCGGTCTCACAAAGACGGCGAATTACCATGGAGTAGCCTAGAAGGGGTTGAATTGAATACTGACTTTTTTAAAACAATATTATTGACATTTTTGCAAGTAGATTATTTATTTTGCAACAGATGTTTTAAAGTCTCTGTTTGATTCTTGATGTGCCAGAGGAACCTATGATGGTGATGATCGAATGTTTTGGATATACTGTACATTGATATACACCTAATACTGCCTACATACTGTACATAATATTGTATGAAATATGTAACATGGTAAAATGTAGTGTTGCATTGCACAAGCCATATATGAGTGTGGACAGGATGTCGCATGATAGATGCTTGTATTTTATCTTTTTGACACAGTCAAATCTGTCTAGTGTAAATTACTTCCCTATTGCATTGTATGATTGCCAGTACAGTATTGTACAGTTCACCAGCATACATATATTTCTGCATATATAGACACACTTTGGTACTATAGTCTCAGCTCGGCCTGTGCCTGTGCCTGTGCCTGTGCTCGTCATAATCATACAGGTTAAAACACATCCCCGATCATCTTAATTTTTTTTTTACACTCCAAAAAGCGTTCATATTTTGCGGGAGAGACGGATGAGGAGCAGAAATGAAGTGCCAGCATATCGATCCATTCATCACCACGGAGAGCGACCTGGATTAGGAGATACGAGTCATTCTTTCCGCCGCGCTAACATGGGAGTCAATGACAAGCTAATAGTTGCACAGAGCGTTAGCGTACGGAAAGCGAAAAGCGAAATGCCAAAAAAAAATCACACACGTGTGAACTGAGTGGTGCAATTCCCCCCCCCCCCCCCCCTCTCTCTCTCTCTCTCTCTCTCTCTCTCTCTCTCTCACTCTCTCTCATTAGAGTCACTACCCCTCTCACTGTTTCTGGCGCCCCCTACTGCTATTATTAAGTCACATACTCATGCTCACACAGACAGACACACACACACACAAACAAACAAACACACAGACACACACACAAACAAACAAACAGGTACGAGGACATTGCAAGCTGGTTGTAGGAGTGGTTGCACCACTCAAAAATCATAAAAAATCTGAATATTCTTATCTCGCCCCGTGTCACTAGGACGTCGCTAGGACTCATTTTTCATAAAGTATTATTGTAAACATATTTGCTCCAAAGTTCTATAGCATATACGTTTCTTAAATGAATGTGAAATAATCCAATGACTTGTGCATATATTTGTTTTACATGAACTCATAATGTTATCCAACATTGATTGTAATATAATATTATATTGAGTAAACAACATTTTAAGTCACTGCACAATGTTATTCCAGCCCAAATTGCCCAATGCATTATAAAGTAAGTTGAATTTTTGAATTTGTAGCATTGGAATTAGAGTTCAAGCCAATGTTGCGTGCGCATTCATTCATGTGTGCCATGTGACACAAACAACCAATAGCATTATTTGACCCACCCATCAGCACTGGTTTGAACAGAACCGCTGCCAATCTACACTATTCATTCCAGGATACTGCAAGTCATGGCTGCACGTTATCCAGCAACAAGCCCATCGGCGCGGGCCAAATCGGCTATTTGTGCCGATAAATTTGAGCTTCTAATGGTAAGTTTAAACATTTATCCTGTAAATGTCGATTTCAAATATGTTAGTAATTCAGATGAGACTGTTTATACGGTATAAGAGGTATAAATTCATACAAGAGCTTTTGTATATGGCGGTTTAATTTGTTTTTGTTTGTTTCTTGTATAGCATCAGGTTAACGATCCACAGGTTGGAAAGGTGGAATACTTTCCAACTTGGCATCTGTTAGCTCTGCAGCAGTTATGGGCCATAATGCGCTCATTTGCCAACTGAATTATCTGAGAGGACAGATAAAGCGTTTATCAGACGCCAACAGAGATATTACCCGGCAAATGAGGAGGCCGGCTCGACAGCCGACGGCATGCCAGGCTTGTTCAGATATGTTTAGTAAGCTATATTTCTAATTACTAGAATAGGTTAGTTGTTAATTAATTTTTAATCAACCTTAACACTATTCTATTTTATGATTATTAAACTTTAGCATCGGATGATGACATGGAGGAGGAGGCATCTTTGAGCTTGCAGCAAGAAGGTAAACTATATTACATCCTTAGTATAGAATAGGCTGATATAGGCTCTCAAAATACTCATTCCATGCCACCATCTGGCTTCTATTTGCTGTTATTGCCAAGCATTTTTGTCATTATTATAGAAATTGCACACAATGACTAATGGAACCAAATGGACCCATTTGGGTGTTTTTTGACATATAAAGCATTTGTGAAATTCACTTGTTGTATGTGCATTGTATTAATGGCAGCATTGATAAAGGCTAATTTCAGACATAATGGTCCATTTTTATTAGTTGCTTTGGAATGTACTTGCCATGAAAATTAAGGTCATAATGCAGATCGCGTCGATATGTAATATAGTGCGATAATGTACTTGTTTAGCTACAGGATTGACATATTTTGATATCAATATAATGCAGCTATAATGTAGTTCCTGTCGTTGCAGGGTTGCTAGGTTCTGCGAAATAAGCAACCCGGTATATGAAAACAAAAATAGCTCTTATTTGTAGTCATGTGGAACATTTACATAATTTATCTGCCAGTTTTTTTGGCGTTTTTTCATACTACAAAATGCCAAATAAATACAGTAGCCTATTTAAAAAAGGAGAGATAACAGGCGAACTATGAAGATAACATTCTCTAATTGTGTAGAGTTATTGGTACAGTAGACCTATGCATTACTTTTCTTTAGAAACAAGGCCAACTAATTATAATAAGCAGACATGGCAACACTGCTGGTTGACTAATGGAGGAATGAAGGGAAAAGGCTTCCTAAAGTCTGCTGATATCTTTGGAGGAATGAAAGGTTACAGTGCAGTTATAATATGTAAAGAACTGAAAATGTGCAAGATTACATCTGTAGATTTTTACTGTTCTGAGTTTGTTGTTGTTGTATTGTAAAATTGTAAAATTAAACTAGTCCTTAAAGTTACATTAAGTATGTGTTAAGAATAGACAATGTTTTGTATTGTAGTAGCCATTTATTTTTTAAATGCAGGACTGAAGTCCCATTTTCAGATTGTGTATGAACAGGTCATTTCCTTTATTTGTGAAATGAACCCCGTCTGGAAGGAAGTGGCCATCATGGGGAAATGTAGATATGTTTTTGTGTAGAATTATCTCCCCATGGAGCTCTGGCAGGAACTTTAGGATCTGCTGATTGACAGCGATCCGGGCTTTGTTGAGCTGTGTAGGCTTCAACCCTCCTCTCCACTGTTTTCTTGGTGCCAGGCCGGAGAAGATGATCTTGGTCGCTGGGCATGTTTCCTTGATGTATCTAATGTCCTTTTTCATTATCTGGGCCAGATCCCATTTTCGGGTTTTTCCAAGGTCATTAGCTCCTGCATGGACTATGAGGATTTGTGGAGGGTGTTGTGTCAGTAGTTCTTTTTTTATTGTCGGAACAACATCCCTCCAGATCATTCCTCCTTTCCCCATCCACTTTATTTGGATTCCTGCCAGGCCCAAATTGTTGCCAAATATTTCCTGGGCCCTTGGCTGAGCTCTGGCCACTAAACTGGACAATATGATCCAAACAGATCGTTCTGTTAAGAAAAGAGACATCAATACAGTTATTGAAAAGAATATAGTCAGTCTATAATTCAATATACAATTATTCTTCACAAAATGTAAAATTGATTTTTAATGAACATTAACCACTGTGTTTTTTGTAGTGTACTATCCTTCATCCCATTTTGACCAGGAATACCACTAATAACCGCTCCCGCGTGCAGTAGGATCCGGATGTAGGCTGTTTCTACCATGTAAGTAAAAAAAATATATAAAAAAATACATGATTTTTAATTATGGATTAAATCACATTAACTAAACTCGAGATTTCTCATGCATGGTGGTTGCGAGCACGAATCCTGAGATTGCGCGTGTGTGTGTTGTGTGGGAAAAACATTTGAAATGGTTGCTTAATGTACTGGTGTAACACCTTGATCCGGGGACCCCCAGGGGTCCTTGAGGGAGTTCCAGGGGGTCCCCATCTAAATGATAGTTAGGAACTGTTGAGTTAAAACCAGGGGGGCAGTCAGACAGATATTTTGTGAAGCCTGAAACTCCTGAAAGTCCATATAATGGCCTGTTGTGGCGCTGTCACTGGACCCAAAAAAACCCATAGCCCCATAGAAGTCCATGTATTTGGACCCAACTTCACCTAGACTGTATTACCTTAATAAACATGGTCATGAATACTTTCTGCTTCCAGTCACTAGTTTAAAGTCTCATTTCTAATGTCATAATATTCTTTTTGGAAAATTATTGTCCCATTTATAAAATAAATGACCATGAAGTCGCGTATGTTCTGAGGGGCGTGGCTACCGTTACAGTCTATGATCGGGAGTCCCCACCCACTCGAGTCAAAATAAAAACCAACGGAGAAGAAGGGGGGAAGTCCCGCCTCGTTGTCTGGGCAGCCAATGGCCAGCTGGGCCCAAACGGAGCCAGCCAATTATGGCCAGCTGGGCCCAAACGGATCTAGAAAGATGGCGACTTACAGTGCAGGAATAACAGGCTTCATTTTACGTCCATGTTAGACCCGGGGAACGCTTTGTCCATATTTTTTACAGTCTATGGTTAAAACTCATAAATGGAGCATGAATCTTCTATAAGACACCTCAGACCTCAGACAACTACATCTCCCAGAGTGCATCAGCTGCAAGATGGCTGCTGGTGCTCATTTGCCTGATTGAAGGCGGTGGTGGCTGTCAAACAACTATCAGACAAGCAAGATGAAGGTCTACCCATGAGCTCTACCCCCAAAGACGCCAATGGTCGGTTATGTTGTTTTGTTCTACTTACTTTATGCTTACTGCTTAATGTGGTTTAAAATCTGGCTTTAATGGGCTAATGTGTGTATTAAGTAACTGTTTCAGCTTGGAACTTGCAGTATAGCCTCAATTTGTTTTGACTCCCTATGGTGTTGGGAAACTGCCCATAGATCCGAAGTCCCGTTAGTCCGAACATGCACTGCTCCCGTGCTTGCGGTTAGGTTTAGGTTAGGGTTAGAGATAGGGATAGTAATTTCGGAACAATGAACCTTCTGACTAATGACACAGCACCTGGTGTTGTGGGTATGAACTTCGTTGACATTAACACAATCAAAGGCATTCTTTCTGCCATGCTAACATGCTAGTGAACGGTAAGCTAATATGACTGCAGAGCGTACGGTGGCCGAGAGTCGGACTGACAAATTCAAAAATTAAAACATTCAGAATATTCTTCTCTCGCCTGGTATAGGATGCGCTAGGACGTGTACACATGTCCATTGCATGTGTCGGTTGGAATCCCTAGGATGTGTGGACACGTTTTGTGTTAAGGAAGTATTTAGACAGGTACATGGATATCTTTATGGAGTAGCAAAATTTGTGGACCAGACCCATTGAAAGATGCTGTACTCGTCAACCCTAAGCCATTCAAAATGGGCAGGGGTGAGGTGGGTTCGAGGGGTGAGGGCAAGTAGAAGCCTGACCAGTTTTTTTTGGGAAATATGGAGCCTTGTTTTAAGGTCCTTGGGGGTGCTGTGGTAGTCGAATAAACCTTGTACGAGGGTTCCTGTTAGGGTCTTCAAGGTGTTTTTGTGATCAAGGAGATCCTATATAGGAAACTTGTTCTTTGATTGACTTTTTTATTACGTTGGTGGTCATTTTATCACCGGAAAGATTTGCCTCCAGGATGGAACTTAGGTAGGTAATTTCATCTTTTCGTGTGATAACAATTGTTAACTGAGAAGCCATCAGCCTTGCTGAGATTACTATTTGATCCAAAGAGAATGGATTCCGTTTTTCCCAGGTGTAAAGATAGTTTGTTATCAGCGAGCCAGGTGCAGATTCTACCGAGTTCAGAGCTGAGGGTTCCTATCCGACAGCACTGCAGTCACAAGCTGATGTCATGTCGATCATCATGATGATCATGTATCATACATCGCTTTTAATTGAACTGTGGCACCCACTACGTCATTGTAAATGTATTTTTCCATTGCCTTGGCCTGAAGGTTTCTGTACAGAATAAATTGTTGATAAAAGTCCATAGACTTGGCTGCCACATGATGTCATGTCATGGGGGCACACACAAAGCCACAACACTCCAGCAGATCCAAATACCGGGGTCATACTTCAGATACATATGACTGATGTCCTCGACTGGCCACATGAAGTCACAATACAACCAAATCATTTTTATAAACGGCTTCTCACACGTCTCAAGACAATGAAAGGGGAATTCAGGTCAAATGTCCGCTAAATCTTGTCCCCACACGTCTCAAAACTCTCAATATTTGCCATTGACAATGAACGGAGAAATTGGGTCAAAATTCAGCTAAATATGACGTAAATTAAACATCAAAACATTAAACGCCATTGATATTGATGGGAAAATGTAGGTCCTATGTAAACGAGCAAATCAGCCAACCAATCACAGGCATTCTGATTGGCCAGTATGAGATGATGCATGATGATGTTGTATTATGATAAGAGCTGATAATTCCGCTAAATATGACGTAAATTAAACATCAAAACATTAAACGCCATTGACATTGAAGGGAAAACCTACCTCATATGTAAACGAGCAAATCGGCCTGAGCTTGGCCAATAAGGGACCACCTTATGTAGCAATGTCAAATGTCCAGTAATATAAATTGATGTACAATGACAAGAGCGAGTGTTATTATATTACACGCTTCATATTTGGTCATGTCTTGGCCTTGTTATGATTATGTCACAGGGTTAGCGGAGTAATACTGGATGAGATAAATGATGCATATAAAGGAATCCGTGGAGGCAGCATCGGACACTGTCGTCTGTGGATTACACTTTAAACCCACTACTAGAGGAAGAGAGGGCCTGGAGGTTTTGGATGTGCAATCATCAACAAGGAGTATAATAGAAGGGAATAATATGGCTCGGATTCGTGGGTTGGGCGTGCCACAAAAGGCCCAGTCTATGAACAACAACCCGCATGACGACGGCACCGGTGACGAGCTGGTCAGCGCGGTCACCCTGTACAAGCGGAGACCCTGGCTGTTACACGTTACCGTGTTCCCATTCGTGGCTGTTCTCTACCCCGGCTGGCTCTACGTCTGGTCAGCAGGAGCTTTGGAGTACCCGGAGGCAGGCCTGCTGCTGCTGGCTGCGATCGGAATAGCACACATCCTATTGGTGCTGTCTGGTTATTGGTCTGTGCACGCCCACTGCTTGCTCACTTGCTCCGAGGAACCGGACCCAGGAAAGGCTACGCTGGCAAAGGTCACGCCCACCCCGAACAACGGTTCTGCCGAGCTTGTGCCACTTCATAGGGACCGGGCGTCGGATGGCGAGGAGATTCTGTCCTTTGAGTTTCAGAGGATCTGCTATGTCTTTGACAACAAGGAGGAATGTTTCCACACGGTGGCGTTTCCCATCGGACACCCGATTGGCCACTATCAGGCATGGCGTGGCTACCACGAGGAGGCGGACTTGCGAGCTGCCGAAAAACGCTACGGCACCAATCATGTCGAGATGGTGGTTCCTGACTTTGCGGAGCTCTTCAGAGAGAGAGCCACTGCTCCCTTCTTTGTGTTCCAGGTGTTCTGTGTGGCTCTGTGGTGTCTGGATGTGTACTGGTACTACAGTGTATTCACACTTCTCACACTGGTGGCCTTTGAGTCCTCACTGGTCAAGCAGCAAATGAGGAACATGTCTGAGATCCGAGGCATGAGGAACAAGCGCTACATGATCCAGGTTTATCGCAACGGGAGGTGGAGATCCGTACCCAGCGATGAGCTTGTCCCTGGAGACATTGTCTCAATAGGACGGTCATCTCAGGACAACTTGGTACCGTGTGATGTGCTGCTGCTCGGAGGACACTGCATTGTGGACGAGTCCATGCTAACCGGAGAGTCCGTGCCCCAGATGAAGGAGCCAGTGAAGGACCTGGACCCAGAACATATCTTGGACCTGGAGACAGACTCTCGTCTCCATGTCATTTATGGAGGGACTAAAGTGATCCAGCATAGCCCCCCTCCAAAAGTGATCCAGCATAGCCCCCCTCCAAAAGTGATCCAGCATAGCCCCCCTCCAAAAGTCAATGCTTGTCTCAAGCCTGTAGACAATGGTTGTGTGGCGTATGTACTGAGAACTGGATTCTACACCTCTCAGGGTAAACTATTGCGGACCATCCTCTTTGGGGTGAAGAGAGTGACGGAAAACAATCTGGAGACCTTCATTTTCATTATTTTCCTACTGGTGTTTGCCATTGCTGCAGCTAGGTATGTGTGGGTGGAGGGGACCAAGGACGTGAGCCGTAACCGCTACAAGTTATTTCTGGAGTGCACCCTAATCCTCACCAATGTGATCCCACCAGATCTCCCCATCCAGCTGTCGCTGGCAGTCAATGCCTCTCTCATCGCCCTCTCTAAACTGTATGTATCCTGTACAGAGCCCTTCCGGATACCAATTGCAGGGAAAGTGGAGGTTTGCTGTTTTGACAAGACGGGAACCTTGACCAGTGACAGTCTGGTGGTACGAGGAGTGGCAGGCCTCAGAGAAGGGAACAAGTTGATGCCTATGTCTGAGATCCCAGTGGAGACCCACCGAGTGGTGGCCACCTGCCACTCGCTGGTCACCCTGGAGGATGGGCAGTTGGTGGGGGATCCTTTAGAGAAGGCCATGATGATTGCGGCAGACTGGGTGCTCACCAAAGATGAGAAGGTTTTTGCTCGTGGCATCAAAACCCAGGGACTAAAGATCCACCAGCGCTTCCACTTTGCCAGCGCGCTGAAACGAATGTCGGTCTTGGCTTCCTATGAAAAGAAGGGTCCCACTGAGCTCTGCTACATCTCCACTGTCAAAGGAGCACCAGAGACACTCAGGGAAATGTTCTCAGTGTGTCCCGCGAGCTATGACAAGGTCCACAGGGAGATGTCCCGGGAAGGAGCAAGAGTTCTGGCCTTAGGCTACAAAGAGATTGGACACCTCAGCCATCAACAGGTAAGGGAAATGAATCGTGATACACTGGAGTGTGACCTGCGTTTCGTTGGGTTCATGGTGGTGTCATGCCCCCTCAAGAGCGACAGCAAGGCTGTCATCAGAGAGCTCCAGGAGGCATCGCATCACGTGGTGATGATCACAGGTGACAACCCGCTGACGGCGTGTCATGTCGCCAAGGAGCTACACTTCATTCAGAAGGACCATACACTTATATTACAGTCAGGTCGCAATCCAGGTGAGTGGCAGTGGGAGTCCATAGATGGCAGCGTGCATATACAATTGCCCCCTCCTTCGATCTCCGCTTTCGTCCATCAGTATGACCTGTGTGTGACGGGGGAGGGATTGACTAGACTGGCCAGTGACACGCAGCTTCTACACGCCCTACTGCCTTATCTGAGAGTGTTTGCCAGGGTCAGCCCAAAACAGAAGGAGTTGGTGATCACAAGTCTAAAGGGCCTGGGCTATGTGACGTTGATGTGTGGCGACGGGACAAACGACATCGGAGCTCTGAAACACGCCCACATCGGTGTCGCTCTGTTCGCAGCGCAGAAGGTGAGTAACAACAAGCGGCCTGCGTCGACAATGTTAGAAGAGCTCGAAGAGGACCAGATACAAGTAGTGAAGCTGGGCGACGCCTCCATCGCTGCCCCCTTCACCTCCAAACTGTCCTCCATTCAATGTGTTTGTCATGTGATAAAGCAGGGCCGCTGCACTCTGGTGACAACACTGCAGATGTTCAAGATCCTGGCCTTGAATGCCCTGGTTCTGGCCTTCAGTCAGTCTGTGCTCTACCTCGAGGGGGTCATGTTCAGTGATTTCCAGTATACCCTGCAGGGCTTTCTGTTGACTGGCTGTTTCCTCTTCATATCGAGGTCAAAGCCACTTAAAACGTTATCCAGAGAGCGGCCCTTACCAAACATCTTCAATCTCTATACGGTGTTAACGGTGCTGCTACAGTTTGCCGTTCACTTCAGCTGTCTGGTATATCTTTACCTGGGGGCACAGAGCCGAAGTCCTCCACGGGTGGAGCAGTTTGTGGATCTATCTAAAGAATTTGAGCCCAGTCTTATCAACAGCACTGTATACATTATGTCAATGACCATGCAGATGGCTACGTTTGTCATTAACTACAAGGGTCACCCTTTCATGGAGTCCCTCACTGAGAATAAACCATTGCTACAGAGTATTGCCCTGACGGGTTTCGCCATTGTTGGACTGTTGACCGGTATCTCAGCAGAATTCAATGCATATTTTTCCCTTGTAGACATTCCCACTGAGTTCAAACTAGTCATTGCCACGGTGCTGGTGGTGGACTTTGTTGCCACTCTGCTGGTGGACCGTATCCTGCAGTTCCTGCTTGGCAGAGTAACCCTCAGGCTACCTTCTTGAACTTATACCAATGCAACTGCTGCCCTAAGACAAAAACTGTAAAGGGAGAGGAAAAAGACGTTTGACGTAGAGATTTAGAGCTGTTGAGACATGCACAAGATGGCCAGAACAATCAAGCTCTTCAGTGCATACTCTTAAAGGCCCTAATCCCCAGGGTACAGGCTTTAGTTTCGACATGCTATTGGTCAGACGTCGACAACCCACCTCAAACCCTAACCTAACCATAACCGCAAGCACGGAGCAGCGCATGTTCGGCAACCTTAATGCATGTTCGCAAACCTTAACCCAGTTGCCAACGTTAACGCATGCTCGCCAACCTTAATCCGGTCGTTTTCCACATGTCGGCCCCATGGTATGTCGGATACGCGTGCTCACCCTAAACCACCCAGTTTCATTCCCATCCCACTACAGAAGGACAAGAAGACAGCAGTATTGTGTTGAGGTGAATATGAGATAGTGTGTTGCTAACATGAAGCATATATAGACACAAAAGAAAAACGCTTTTTAAGTGGGTCTACACATATGAGAATCAAACTTTGTATGCACTTTGATGCCAGTAGGCCACAGAAGTAGCTACATACTATTTGTTTTCACGTATATTGTATTTATTTTGAGGGCCACTAGCCCCTCCTACATCCAGCTTTTAGTTACCATCCACAAACTTCATATTGAAAAAACATTAAATTCCCATAAAGTCATAATATGTCTGAGCAAATAGGCATAGTGTCTATTTGACATCATGGTGATATGATGATAAGAGCACCCCTCACTTCACACAGGTGTGGTTTTTAAATATAAAACCTTTAGGTCAATGGGATTTAGATTGGGATGAAACCTTGCCCTGTCCCAGTCCAGTGATTTCAACCACAAGTCGCCAATACTTTAACTTCACAATTGAACAAAATACATTTTTTTTTGGTGGTTTTCATTTTTAGCCACATTAACACAGTTGGAATGTTAAAGAATGTTTTTATTCCATCAGAAAGTCGTTTTAGTGTCATTAAGTTGTTCTATTTGCATAAACATGTCACTATGTGTAATGTTTTAACGATTGGATTAACCAATGCTAACCAATGCTAACCAGAAAATAGAGCTTTCCTCTTAAAGTATGCAAATTCCGCTAAAATTCCGCTTTTTGTACACCAGTACAGCCAGTTAGTAAAAGACTAACTGAACAGAAATAGCAGAGAAAGAAGTATTAACCATCGTATTTTGTAAAAAGTGTGTTTATTTTCGGTCCGCCTAAAGCTAATGTTCCAGATGGGGGCACTGGTGAATCAGAACAATGGAACATGCTTCCTGTTTCCAATAGCAGAAGAAGAACACAATGTAAACATTGTAACATTATGTCACCATAACGTGGCTATTATTAGTTACTTTGGAATGTACCTGCCATGAAAATTAAGGTCATAATAACGCAGATCACATTGATATGTAATATAGCGCGATATGTACTTGTTTTAGCTACAGGATTGATATCAATATAATGCTAAACGTTAGCTAAAAAGCTATCGCAGGGTTGCCAGGTTCTGAGAAATAAGCAACCCGGTATATGAAAACAAGCCCAAAATAAGCGAAAATAGCCAATCTACAACAATACAAATCTTGTCCCTGGAGACAAATAATAATAACAGGCTAATTCCACTGTTACGTTCTTAGCTTACGCATGTTTCATGATAAATGCTTTTTATGTGATTTTATGTGATGTATGATGCTTTTTTCTTTCTTGCTTAATGTAAATCGCTCTGGATTAAGAGCGTCTGCTAAATTGTAAATTGCGCAATTAACCTAATCCCAATTTTTACGCCTGCGTTGTCGCGCACCTCTTGAGCAGACCTGGATCTTCCGCAGAAGCATGTTGCACTGAGAGCTTGTAGATCTATAGAAGCATGTTGCACAGCCAAACAACTAGATGCAATGACAGAGCTTGTAGATCGGCTCTTTTCGGTTATAGAGAGTTTTTGCGCATGCACAAAGTGAGTCAGTGGCAAATCGAGTGTCAAAGTGAGTTTAACGTTGTTTAAATGCAACCGACCACAGGCCAACACTCAACCCTGTTTTAATACAACCGACCACAGACCAACACTCAACCCTGTTTTAATACAACCGACCACAGACCAACACTCAACCCTGTTTAACCGACCACAGACCAACGCTCAACCCTGTTTTAATACAACCGACCACAGACCAACGCTCAACCCTGTTTTAATACAACCGACCACAGACCAACATTCAACCCTGTTTTAATACAACCGACCACAGACCAACGCTCAACCCTGTTTTAATACAACCGACCACAGACCAACGCTCAACCCTGTTTTAATACAACCGACCACAGGCCAACACTCAACCCTGTTTTAATGCAACCGACCACAGACCAACACTCAACCCTGTTTTAATACAACCGACCACAGACCAACGCTCAACCCTGTTTTAATACAACTGACCACAGACCAACACTCAACCCTGTTTTAATACAACCGACCACAGACCAACACTCAACCCTGTTTTAATACAACCGACCACAGACCAACACTCAACCCTATTTTAATACAACCGACCACAGACCAATGCTCAACCCTGTTTTAATACAACCGACCACAGACCAACACTCAACCCTGTTTTAATACAACCGACCACAGACCAACACTGCTTTATTTTATTTACGTTGATGTTGTGGTCATTTTGCTTTACGTTTGAGCGCCATATTGAGTTATTTATATTGCTTTAATAAAGCCTTTAAATGCATCATTTGGATCCAGCGAATGCCTTTTGTTTGCGGCGGAGAGCGTCTGACAACATCCCATCGCCTCTCAGCGACTTTAACTTTATTCTCCTGCAGACGCTTTACAGTACTCCATCCAGAACCACTGATTGTAGGCCTAATCACATGCCAGTAACTTCGGCAAAAGTGTCACAAAGGGGAAAAAAAATCACACACGTGTGAACTGAGTGGTGCAACCCCCCCCCCCCCCTCTCTCTCTCTCTCACTCTCTCTCTCTCTCTCTCTCTCTCTCTCATTAGAGACACAGCACTACCCCTCTCACTGTTTCTGGCGCCCCCTACTGCTATTATTAAGTCACATACTCGTGCTCACTTATACATACATACAAACAAACAGGTACACACACAGGTACATACACACACAGGTACACGGACATTGCTGCTTGTAGGAGTGGTTGCACCACTCAAAAAGCACTGGTGCTAGTGTGATGCTGAAGGTTACTTGCTTACGTTAGGTTCATATATATTAAAAATGAGACACGGAGGCATTAAACTCTGTACAGGTCACAATTAGGGCCGGGACTAATTGCGATTAATTTAGATTAATTAACTACAGAAAAATGAATCGCGATTAACTACAGATAAATTAATCGCACCTTTTTGTTTCCCCCATAATAAAGTAGTTTTTATTTGTTTTCTCATGCCCAACCATGTAAAGCACATTTGAGTATTCATATACACACTGAAGACACTTTATATAGGCACTTGCTGCCTATATATATCACCTGCCTATATATATCACTGTTGGGATAAAACGCATTTTTCTGTGGAGTTGTGTGCACTGGAAATAATAAAAAGTCCCCCCATTCTGTGTTGCCTTTAGAACTGGAGGTCTGAAAAAAACAGTAACATTATGATTATTGATTATTTTTGTGATGTCACTGAGATGTACTTCATAATGTTACTGATTTCTTTTCAGACCTCCAGTTCTAGGCAACACAGAATGGGGGGGGACTTTCTTATTATATCCACACAACAACTCTAAGGTATAATTATTAATGACAGTAAAATGTTGAAAATGAGTGGAATCCCGTAGTCACTATTAACTGGGATACCAAAAACATTTGAAAAAAAAAGGTTTCTCACTGTTCTCGGGTTAAATATTTATATGCGATTAAAATGCGATTAATCAAGATTAATTAACTACAAAGCCTCTGATTAATTAGATTTTTTTTTTAATCGAGTCCCAGCTCTAATATTAATGTGTAATCCTGTTCTTATAGACCTTCATGGATCCCATTTAATAATGGGATCTATGTTCCCTTTAGAAACCGAATTTGCCATTCATTATCCATGCATCATTTGACCAACAACAACTAAATGTTGGTTTTAAATGTTCTAATATGAGAAATAAGGTAAAATAAACATGAAATAAACATGGGGCGAGATATCCGTGCTTTGGAACGAGATATCCACGCTGTGAGGCGAGATATCCACGCTTAGGGGGCGAGCTAACCACGGCTTGGGGCGAGCTGCCTTCACTTTTCGAAATTCCGGGGCGAGCCGGCGAGTTGGCAAAGGGGCGAGCTGACATGTTACCACAGGACGTATTCGTAAAATCAGTCCAGCGATCATTCCGGGCCCCTTTGCCCGGAGAGAAAGACGTCCATGTGCATCTCGTGACAAAGTGTAGATAATTGACTAAATACACGTTTTGTGCCAGAACTTTCACATGGATATAAAACTAGAGGACCATATTTCACTCCACGTCTTTGGAATTATTTAATGGGTTAGTACAAACGGAGCATTTATCACATTTAGGCAGCCAATTTGGAACCCGACCAGAAATTAAGTAGGACCGTTCTATGGCTCTGTATGTGAAATACTGTATAGCCTACTGTATGAAACAACAAGAGCCGTTCTAGGGCTAATCTGAGTCGTAGCCTGCACTTGTGTAGTGTGTGTAATGCTTAAGTGTAATGCTTAATCATGGTGTCGACTGTCGACGCCAGTCGGTTTTTGTATTGAGTCGTGCTTTCGTTTGAAATGTACACATTCTGCATGATTATTGTTAATAACTTCATCAATCAATCATGTTCCATGTAAGATGATTCAATAATATAAAAGATAAATAGATGAAAAACACCACGTGAATCAGTTCTTCTTTCTACCTGTAGCTGTGTTGAGATACATAAACAAACGTCCTCCTGCTGCTTAACGACCACACTGTTTCCAAACAACACCTTTTGCTTGTAGTTTTATTATTAAAGTGTCAACTGTCCTGCAGCAATCGAACACACACAAGCGCACTAGCCCTGCTGGAGCGGTAAACGGTCACTAGGGGGAGCCATGGTACCGCGTAATACAGTGGAACAGCTAGGCCTACTGTGATCTCATCAAATGATGATTCACTGAATAATTTTAAATATAAACTTAGAAACCATTAATGAATCACATCAAACAATTAAATGTCTTCCACTCACCACACATAGGCCTACACTTCCTTTTTCTACTGTAGTTTAACTTTTTTCATGTAGGCCTATACTCGTATGCATTGTTGTATGATTGTATAATTTAAGTTGCCAAATAATTTGTTAGATTTTTATGATTTCTTTGTGATTTTGTTATGGACCAACAGATCTTGCCAGTGTCGCTGGCCGCCAGCTGCCGTGCGGATGCTGCCAGCTCCATTAGAAATGGATTAAAATTGCATCTTTGATGTTGTGGTATATGGAACTACAATTCACATTAATAATAGTTTAAATAACCATGTTTTAAACTAAAGTGGATCTTTGTTTCTCTCATGGGTGAGAGAACAAACATGTTGCATGGGCAGGAGGGACTCTAGGTGAATCACAGACCCTTGCTGAGTATTTAGTCAAGTTTACGTATGTGTATGGGCTATATAGTTTAGCTCATTTACTTCAATGTATTTACAAACTGAACTCCCTGGGCAACCAGTGACTTCCAGGAAAGTCGGTAACACTGGAGAGACAGCTGACCTGCAGGAAGACTGGCAGGGTAACAGGGGCCAGCAACCTCTGTTGCATCACTCGCAAGAATGCACCGAGCAATACATCCCCGGAGTCCCCTGAGAGGAGGGGAGGAAGCGAGACTCGGTAGGACAGATTCAACGTCTACAACAACGACAGTGGCACAGACGCAGAGAATGCTCCCTTGACTCAAATACACCAGAGTAAGACCAAGTGTGGACAAGGACGTACACACGCATACCGCACAGACGAACAGTCTGGTCATTCCAGTGATATGTACAGTAGTCCTGAGGAACCTAGGCAAAAGCCAAAACATAGTCCTAGAGACCTCTCAGTGCCTCCAGTCCCCCAAGAACACAGTAGGTGTCCTAACATGTAGAAAATAACCCCCAACCATTTGTTTGTGGTCACTGGCTATTCTGAGATTCCTAGCCTGCTAAGGACTCTGTGTCATGACATGTTTGCTCAGCTGAGAGACAATGCAATGCCACACTATAGCCTACTATAAACAGTTATTTAAGGTATATTAATGTGAATTGTGGTTCCATATACCACAACATGGAAAAAACGAAAATTACAAAATAATCCAATGGCAGTCCCTCGCATCGCAGTTGAGTCAGATAGCTGGACTGTTTTCACACGGTTGATGATCTCCTCCTTCTGTGTGTCCCCAGTATACAATTCCTCCACCATGCCTATTGTGCAGCGTTTCACCAGTTCAGCGTCCAAAAATGGCTTACAAGGTTTAACTAGGTCTATAGGTCCCAAGTCACACGTAGTGTGAGGTGGCCTTTTGCGTTACTGTTGTAATTATGGCTGTGGAGCCTGCATATGATTTTTTCAATTGAGAAATCTTTTCTTCTCTGGCTTTGCTACTGGGTGGAAAGTCGGTGTACATAATTATATATAATTTGATCCCAGCTTCAAATTTGGGAAGGCACAGCCTTGCCTAGCCTTACCCGCCGCCTATGCCTGCATTGCAAGACAAGGTCAACATTGAATTAATGCATTTGTCTGTGATGTTTGGTCTACAATATGAATCCTTCCAGCATTCCTATTATATGGTGTGAAAGTATGAGATCTACAAGCTCACAACACATTACAATGCAGTGTAAGCTTGTAGATTATTCTTTGGTCCAGTATAACAAATCTCCATGTAGAAAAGAAAGCGGGCCAACTGGTTAAGCCTCTCGTTATGGTGATGAATGACACTGCGCATTAGGTAGGAAGATGTGACTTGATGGTGAGAAACCGTTCTCATTTCAGAGAAGAATTGCTCTGCTTTCTGGGAGTTGAGCCATGCACTCACATATCTCAGGCACAAGTCCAATGACTCTAGGAACTTCAGCCTCACCTTTTGTATTAGACTGATGAAAAGTGCCATACAATGTGTAGTGCTCCACAGAACCAGTGGCAGGGTAGCCATTAACACCTCAACCATGGCAAAAATGCACCAACGAGCTGGCCGGATGTATGGAGAACCGGGATGACTGGAAGCGACGATGGAAGACTCATCTGAGGCCGACCTAGAGAGAGAGCCAGCCTTCCTTCATGTGGACAGAAGGGCAGTCTTCCGTTTGACTCGAGCCTCCCTCAAGTTTGTATGGCTTACTAACCCAGTGCAAAGTCATACACCACAACTGCTGGAACGACAGCATTATGAGCATATATAGTCACGTGGGCTGTCAGCTCTCAAGTTGAACTTCACAGCATCCACGATGCCACAAGGACACATGATCACTGCCCAGCCACCTTGATATACATATAATTAGTCTACTCTATGATTACAGCATACCCGTTACAGTTACAGCAATTCAATATTTTTATTATATAACAAGAGACACAAAACAGTTGATTAACTAAATTAATTAGTTGGTAACTAAATTACCCGATGCCCCCCACAGCTTTTCAAACACCTTGTCGACTCGTACGTGTTCTTCGTTTTCATCTCCTCCCTCAAGCATAGAATCAGATACATTTTGGAGCCACACCCTTTGACCAGATTCTGCAAAGCTTCAACCTGTGTAATCACACAACCATTAAAGGCCTATTCATAGTCTGGATTCTCGGTGGTGAGGTGACCACGGCTCCGTTGGTGAGCTGACCACCGGAGCTGAAATAACGTTGAGCGGTGGGGAGTAAAAACAGAGAGAAGGGCTGGAGCGGTGGCGGTGTTTGCTCTTCACCGCGGCTCGTGACGTCATGTTGTAGTTCGGTGGTCACCTAACCACCAAAAATCCAGACTATGTATGAGCCTTAAGATGTAGAGAAGTATATGACACTCTTCCATGCTTTTTGCCACAGCCAAATATGGAACCATTTAAAAAACATCCAGCAGAATAAACATCTAGTACAACTATGTGCTAAATGTAATTACATTACAGTTCAAGAGCACTGCTAAGTATCCATCCATCCATCTTCAACCGCTTATCCGTAGTCAGGTCGCGGGGACAACAGCTCCACCAGTGTTCCAGACTTCCCTCTCCAAAGCAACATTAGTGACTAGTGTTTCCTTGGTCTGCCCCGGGATCTCCTCCCAGTGAGTGGATGTGTTTCCTTGGTCTGCCCCAGGATCTCCTCCCAGTGAGTGGATGTGTTTCCTTGGTCTGCCCCAGGATCTCCTCCCAGTGAGTGGATGTGTTTCCTTGGTCTGCCCTGGGATCTCCTCCCAGTGAGTGGATGTGTTTCCTTGGTCTGCCCCGGATCTCCTCCCAGTGAGTGGATGTGTTTCCTTGGTCTGCCCCAGGATCTCCTCCCAGTGAGTGGATGTGTTTCCTTGGTCTGCCCCGGGGTCTCCTCCCAGTGAGTGGATGTGTTTCCTTGGTCTGCTCTGGGATCTCCTCCCAGTGAGTGGATGTGTTTCCTTGGTCTGCTCTGGGATCTCCTCCCAGTGAGTGGATGTGTTTCCTTGGTCTGCTCTGGGATCTCCTCCTAGTGAGTGGATGTGTTTCCTTGGTCTGCTCTGGGATCTCCTCCCAGTGAGTGGATGTGTTTCCTTGGTCTGCCCTGGGATCTCCTCCCAGTGAGTGGATGTGTTTCCTTGGTCTGCCCCAGGATCTCCTCCCAGTGAGTGGATGTGTTTCCTTGGTCTGCTCTGGGATCTCCTCCCAGTGAGTGGATGTGTTTCCTTGGTCTGCCCTGGGATCTCCTCCCAGTGAGTGGATGTGTTTCCTTGGTCTGCTCAGGGATCTCCTCCCAGTGAGTGGATGTGTTTCCTTGGTCTGCCCTGGGATCTCCTCCAGTGAGTGGATGTGTTTCCTTGGTCTGCTCTGGGATCTCCTCCCAGTGAGTGGATGTGTTTCCTTGGTCTGCTCAGGGATCTCCTCCCAGTGAGTGGATGTGTTTCCTTGGTCTGCCCTGGGATCTCCTCCAGTGAGTGGATGTGTTTCCTTGGTCTGCTCTGGGATCTCCTCCAGTGAGTGGATGTGTTTCCTTGGTCTGCTCTGGGATCTCCTCCCAGTGAGTGGATGTGTTTCCTTGGTCTGCTCAGGGATCTCCTCCCAGTGAGTGGATGTGTTTCCTTGGTCTGCCCTGGGATCTCCTCCCAGTGAGTCCATGTGTTTCCTTGGTCTGCTCTGGGATCTCCTCCCAGTGAGTCCATGTGTTTCCTTGGTCTGCTCCGGGATCTCCTCCCAGTGAAGAAAACTAATTTCAGCCACTTGTATTCGTGACCTTTTTCTTTCGGTCATGACCCACACTTCATGCAGGTGAGAATAGGAACGATGATTGGTCAGTAGACAGCCTTCTGGCTCTACTCTTTTCGTCACAACAGTGAGCGGTACAGCGACTGCAAACCGCCCCTGACGCTCCGATTCTCCGGCTGATCTCCTTCTCCGTCCTCCGCTCACTCGTGAACAAGACCCCGAGATACTTCACTCCTTCACCTGGGGTAATATATTTAAAGGTATATTCAGTGATTTCACTCAAAAAACCGTAGGTTTCGTTTTTGGCTGTGGGACCCAGCCTTTCGTCCAATCAGGATAGAGAGTCAAAAACGAAACCTAAGGTTTTTTGACCCCCAGGGGTTAGCTGGGGGACAGGGAGGAACTCCTTATATGGTCAGCACACTCTATAGTAGGGAGGATTATCACAACAAAACAAAAAAATAAGTGATATTTGAATTAAGTGAAATCACTGAATATACCTTTAATTCACATTTGAATTCACCTTTAACCCATTCTGAACGGGCACCCATTTTGGTGTCAGCATCATGTTATGCTTTAGCTATTGAAAAATAGCAGATCTACAAGCTCATAGCGCGTGTGGCGCGATACGAGCTTGTAGGTCTGCTATTTTTGAAAAATCGAAGAGCGACTGACATTTTTAGAATCTGATCTCAGGTCAGAATGGGTTAAGTTCATCAGCTCAGTTATGAGATGTTCTTCTGTGACATTGATTTCTGGCTGTTCTACAGCAGACTTCGTTGTGCCTTTTCTGTACTCTGTGTTGACAACATGTTTGCTGGATCTGGTACGAGGTACGATCCATGGCGTCCACTAGTGGAACGAAGGTGAAACTGTGCATGGATTATCACGGTTACCTTCATAGTGGAAAACAAATCTTAAATATGAATTAATGTAATACAATTTAGAGCTACAATTATGTTTTAGTAACAGACGCAATCAGGCGCAGAGATACTGGGGGGGGTGGTCTCCCCCCTGTCTGGACCTCCTGGGGGCCCGGGATGTCATTAAAGCCTATAATAGCCTACACACTTTAGCAAAATATGAATGATAATAATTTCCCTATACTGCACTGGGCAAGTGAGTCTGTCTCACACTCTCTCCAACAGACATCCTCAGCCACTCACCTGTCAATCATTAGTTCCTTTTCTCCACAACATACTTTTTCGATTCTACACCCCTTTTCCCTGTGTGCCATGGTGAGACAGAACACATTCATTCTACACCCCTTTTCCCTGTGTGCCATGGTGAGACAGAACACAAAGATGAGATTCTACACCCCTTTTCCCTGTGTGCCATGGTGATTCTACACCCCTTTTCCCTGTGTGCCATGGTGATTCTACACCCCTTTTCCCTGTGTGCCATGGTGAGACAGAACACAAAGATGAGATTCTACACCCCTTTTCCCTGTGTGCCATGGTGAGACAGAACACAAAGATGAGATTCTACACCCCTTTTCCCTGTGTGCCATGGTGAGACAGAACACAAAGATGAGATTCTACACCCCTTTTCCCTGTGTGCCATGGTGAGACAGAACACATTCATTCTACACCCCTTTTCCCTGTGTGCCATGGTGAAACAGAACACAAAGATGAGATGATATTAGTTTTTTAAACACGCAGCACATCTCTCTCTCTCTCTCTCTCTCTCCCTCTCCCTTTCTCCACCCAGCTGCTGTGCTGCGCAATGTCTGTGACTGTGATACTGTGACACATAGTAATAATATATATATAGCATAAATAATAGGCCAAATATAACACTTTCCCTCTATCTGTGACTGTGATACTGTGACACAGTAATAATATATATATAGCATAAATAATAGGCCAAATATAACACTTTCCCTCTATCTGTGACTGTGATCAGCTCCTCACACATACAGTATAACTCCTCTCTTGTGCGTGCATGCACGCCTGCTCAATCTCAGCAACTGTGTGGGTAAATGTATACATTTCAGTCAGGTTCGGCGAGGCCCCGGTACAAAGTTGGACACAATCACCCATGGTTTATTAAAGCTGAACGCAAAATGGAACAAATTGGCTTCATCCATTCTGTGATATTTGACTCCGTTTAATTTGTAAACTACAATTTAAAAAATGTTTTATTTTTTCATTTAGGCCTTTCAGTTTCAAACTTTGTTCATAGAAACATTGGAGATTGGACCAGAACTGGCAGTCTTTGGGGATCATTAAATTAATGTTCAGTTGCTGGATACATGTACACCACAGGTACAGTTCATAGAGGCCAAGACAGATCAGAGGTCTTTGGAAAACATTTGTGCAGGATGATCCCTTAAAAGAAACATTAATATCTATATTTTACTTTTCAGAAAGCCTCTGCAAACAATGTCTTGGTCAACAGATTGCCAGAATTCGTCAATGTCGACATGCGAACATGTCAAAACTCTGGTGGGGGTGTGGGGGGTGGGGCTCGATTACTCTCACTGCAAGACATTTTCCTCAATCAGTATTTGGTGATATTTGTCTGTTAAAAGAGAAGACAGAACAGTACTTACTGGGCATAGAAAACACTACTTTCTTGTACAAGTCCATTATGACTACAGGTGGATGGACACCGCAGTGCACACATGAAAAGTTATGCCGTCATTGAAGATACCCATGAACAATTGAGTCTTGGTTTGGATATGCTTAATTTGTATTGACATACAACATATAAATGAATAGTGAATAACTGTTATACTTAAGCACTACAACAATAACAATAATTTAAGCACTGAAACTAGTAGAGAGAAGACTTCCGCACACCCGGCAGGCAATTTGGAGCAGGTGCGATGATGACAGAGAGTATACAATGTGCTGAAAGAAGGGACATCCGCACACTGCCACTTGCTGGTTCAGAGTAATTTTATTTAGCACTGAAACTAAACATACTCTTTAGTATGCCAGTGAAGTACTATGTTGTTACTATGTTGGCTCTGTGTGTCAACACAACATGGGATCTGAGAGGGTGCTTTGGCAGCGTGAGACCTGAGATCAGATTCTAAAAATGTCAGTCGTTCTTCGATTTTTCAAAAAATAGCAGATCTACAAGCTCGTAGCGCGCCACTCGGTGGCGCGCTATGAGCTTGTAGATCTGCTATTTTTCAATAGCTAAAGCATAACATGATGCTAACACCAAAATGGGTTCCCGTTCAGAATGGGTTAAGAGTGGTCAGCCGGTGGGACTTGAAGACGTGCTAGAATGTTCCCATAATAATACTACTAATACTAATAATAATAAACTTTATTTATATAGCACCTTTCATACATAAAATGCAACCCAAAGTGCTTCACATGAAACAAATAACAAGCAGCGAATGCCAGAAAACAAAAGCAGGTCAATACAAGACAAAATATATACAAAATTAGCAAATGAAAATAGCAATACAAAAATAAAGGAAATTGGTAAGGAAAATTGTAACAGAACATTGAATGTGAACACATCATCAATCTAAACAAATGCCAAATTGGAAGAAAAAAAAAACAAGTTTTCAACTCGCTCTTAAAGGACAACTTTAGTTTTTTTCAACCAAGGTTCATGTTGTAGGTTGTTATTAGAGAAACTAAAAGGTGAGTGTTATTTTTCTTTCATTTGCTGCTTTCTTTCGTTTTAGGGATTTTAGCTCTTTTTGACAGGGGGGCGGGGGCATTCGAGCATGGGGCTAAATATGTATTTTTTTACAACATTTTATGGTGATTTATTTTTGTATTATTTACTATAGTCCTAATAAACCCCTGGAAATTACATCTGGCCACAGCAGATCACAGGATCTACTGAATGTGAAGGTAGCCTACTGGGGGAAGGCTTATACTGTGTGTATAGGCTGGTGTCAGTTTGTCACATTCAGTAGATCCTGTGATCTTTTGTGGCCAGATGTAATTTCTTGGGGTTTAGTAGGACTATAGTAAATAATAAATAAAAAAAATCGCCATAATATTTTGTAAAAAAAATACATATTTAGCCCCATGCTCGAATGCCCCCCCCCCCCCCTTTCAAAAACAGCTAAAATCCCCAAAACTAAAGAAAGCAGCAAATGAAAGAAAAATAACACTCATCTTTTACTGTATCTCATAACAACCTAAAACATGAACCTTTGTTGAAAAAAACTAAAGTTGTCCTTTAAAAACAGCAAGGGAGGTCGCCCTTTTAAGGTGCAGTGGTAGGGTGTTCCTTTTAAGGTGCAGTGGTAGGGTGTTCCTTTTAAGGTGCAGTGGTAGGGTGTTCCACAACTTGGGGCCATAGACCCAGAAGGCGGCCTCACCGGTGTTCTTATGTTGAGCTTCGGGTACTTTTAGTAGGAGAACGGATGAAGACCTGAGTGTTCTAGTTGGAACATAAACATGTATGGAATCCTTAATATATGAAGGTGCCAAGTTATTAAGTGCTATATAAACAAATAAAAGTGCGTTGAAATATATTCTAAAGGATACTGGTAACCAATGTAGTGTTGACAGGACTGGACTAATGTGATTTTTTGGTATTTGTTAAAATTCTAGCTGCCGCATTCTGGATTATCTGTAATCTTTGTATAGATTGTTTGGGTAGTCCTGTAAAAAGGGAGTTGCAGTAATCTAGTCGGCTTGTGATAAAAGTACTTCGGCATCTCTCTGATTAAAAAAAAAAGGTCTTACTTTAGCCATGTTTCTTAAATGAAAAAAAGCTGTTCTAGTGACCTTACTAAAATGAGAATTAACCCATTCTGACCGGGCACCCATTTTGGTGTTAGCATCACGTTATGCTTTAGCTATTGAAAAATAGCAGATCTACAAGCTCATATCGCGCCACCGAGTGGCGCGATACGAGCTTGTAGGTCTGCTATTTTTTGAAAAATCTAAGAACGACTGACATTTTTAGAATCTGATCTCAGGTCAGAATGGGTTCATCAGACCAGTGTGTGTCCAGTGGAAAACTGGTATGAATCTGATCTCAGGTCGGAAGGGTTAAATGAAAAAAAGCTGTTCTAGTGACCTTACTAAAATGAGAATTAAAATGAAGGTCCGAGTCTAAAGTCACACTTGGGTATGTGACCTCTGTTTTGACATGTCTTGCCAGGGATCCAAGCATTAGCTGTACTTTTTCTGTCTGACTGGGGACCAGTGAGAAGGATCTCAGTTTTTTCTTTATTGAGTTTAACAAAGTTATTAAACATCCAAAGATGGATTCTTCATGGAGGTTTTAAAAAGTTATTACACATCCAAAGATGGATGTCATTGAGAGAGGAAGTGAGATCACTCGGGGATCATACTTGATAAGAAAATGTATCTAGTGCCCCGTCAATAAGCTTTGGGCTTATCAAGCCTGTTATCGAGCATATATATATATATAGCGGTCCGTCATGTTTAAACAATCAATCAAGAAATACATCTAATCACCCATGCTGGTACAAACATGTCCGCCTAATTTATACTTGCTAGCCAGTGCTGGCCCAGTCAATAAAATTACATTTTGAAGTGACAGTAGGCTTACACACATTAACCAGTTAAACTGTTAACTCAATATTAATTTCTAAAAGTAAAAATGTCAATTGCCTTCCATCTGTTCAAAAAGTACTGTATTTGAAGGCCGTAGTAAAATGTAGTGCAAGTCATATCGTTTGGTTAAATAAATAAGCATTTTCTGTTTTATGAAGAGCTGAAGATATGTACATAAAAACATTTAACACTTATTGCACAAATGAATGAACTCAGTACACTGGTTCTGTTCAGAAATGAATGAACTCAGTACACTCGTTCTGTTCAGAAATTGTCGCCTCACGTCTTTCCACAAAATAATAGAAAAAAGCTCCATAGTAGGCTTGATTAAAGCCTGGCTCGATAAGCCGCTCATTATCAAATCATCCATCGTACACACCGGATTAGATCAATATATATATATATATATATATATATTTTAAGGCGTCATTAGGCGTCAGTGCCAACGGGATATATTAACCCATTCTGACCTGAGATGAGATTCTATAAACGTCTTCTACATCCTGACAGTTTTCTGATGAAGCTATGTTTCTATGTCAGTCGTTCTTCGATTTTTCAAAAATAGCAGACCTACAAGCTCGTATAGCGCCACTCGGTGGCACGATATGAGCACTGTGCGTTAACTTGTTTCCACACACTGTAAATACAGACAGGCAGATATTTACATTTCATAGCACAATTCTGGAGATATAAGGCAGCCGCTGGTAATAAACTGATTATTGATCAGCTCTTGTGTACTCTTCTGATTTTTTTTTTCAACTAGCCGATCTACATTGACACGGTGTGAGCTTGTAGAACAGCTATTTAAAAATATTGAAAAAGAATAAAAAGAAAAATAGTGAAAAGAAAAATCACACCCGTATCCCCAGGGGGTTCCCCGGAACGAGAAATGACAGTTAACTCTGGGGGTTCCCTCTACTGTACTGTACTGTAACACCCCAAATCATCGTGTGTCCGTATAAGGGCCGATTCATACTCCTATTTTAGCACTGTCTCGGCGCTGTAGTGCCGAAATGATTTCGGCTCGTCAGAAATTTTCAGTAGCACCGAAGAGCCGACTATAGGACGGTTACCGCCCCCCCCCCCCCCCCCCCCCCGAACCTCAAATGACGTCACATTGTAGGCTCTACAGTGCCGAACCCGCTTTTATTCGGCTCTAAAATAGGAGTATGAATCGGCCCTTAGAGTGGTTGCACCACTGAAAAAAAGGAAAGGTTTAGGGATAAGGCAGTGACGGAAATAGGGCGCACAACCTGTTGGTCTCGCGTTACCACCAGACCTCTCACAATTTCCAAATGCTTTCATCATACAATCTGGAGCAACGGAAGAGCGGTCATGAGTAAAATATAAAGCGGAATTGGAGTCTTTACAGTCGTGCAAATGTATCCTAATTAGGGCCGGGACTAATTGCGATTAATTACGATTGATTAACTACAGAAAAATGAATGCATTAAAATAATTAACGCATTTTAATCGCACTATTTTTTTCACCGCGGAACGTTGTCACTGGACAGTTTTCAGACGGACCTGCGCACCAAGTGTCCGTGTCCTCTTCAGACAATAACACCACCAGAAACCGCAGACAGTTCACCAGACTGGGGGAAGCCGCTGAGATCACTTTGCTTGTCCCCGTGGATTGGAAATAGGATTTAAAAGGCTATCCGATGGTAGCGTGGATTACAGCACAGTTGTGTGCAATTATTCAATAAAGAATTATTACCCCTATTACTACAAAAACAATGTTTTATTGCTTAAACTTATGTATTCACTATTCATTGATTCACTAGTATACCAAAATCCATTTGAAAAAATTGCTTTCTCACTGTTCTCGGGTCAAATAATGATATGCGATTAAAATGCGATTAATCTAGATGAATTAATCGCAAAGCCTCTGATTAATTAGATTAATTTTTTGAATCGAGTCCCAGCTCTAATCCTAATATAAATAGAAATCATCTAAGCTTGTTGCTTAGCAGAAAAGCAAATACAAAAATAAGCTAAAATAAAGTAAAGATGAAATATTTTAAAATATATTTTCGTTGATTTCGGGAGCTGTAATTCCAGACTCTATACACTAACTAGCATTCAGATATTGTAGAATAGTTGTCTGGCTACGCAAGACTAACAGCCTGTTAAAGGACCACTTCACCACTTTTCAACATATCTTCATATAATTGGTCCTCACTAATAATCATGAAAAAAATGGCACGATTTTTTCCGACTCAGTCTGTGTCTCATAGGAGGGCTGTGGGCAGTTCAGAAACTGTCTTCCAGTGACATCATCATTAGGCAGATTTTTTTTTAAACAAGATTTTTTTACAAAGATATTTAGATTTTCATTATCGTGAGAACGATGGCTTCCATTTTCGCATTGCAACTTTTCAGGACTAGAAAGCCTGCAGTTTCTATTAGCTTGTATTCCCCATTGATGATGTCACTGGAAGACGGTTTCTGAACTGCCCACAGCCCTCCTATGAGACACAGACCGAGTAGAAAAAGACTGCACCATTTTTTCATGATTATTAGTGAGGACCTACTATATGAAGATAGGTTGAAAAGTGGTGAAGTGGTCCTTTAACAACTTATTGATTTAACCACTTCAACCCCAGTGTCCATATTCTGGGGGGAACAAAATAACAGATCTACAAGCTCACAATGCATCACATTCGTTACATGTTGTGAGCTTGTAGATCTGCTATTTGTGGTGAAGAGATTTGGTGTAGAAAAAGTGTTCAAAGTACAGTTGTAACTCAAGGGTAACACTTGCAATACATTATTTGTCTAATATTTTTTATTATAACACATTATATAATCTGCTTATAACATAATTATAAGAATACCAATGTGTTATAACAATAATCCTAACAGTTTATAAACCCTTTAAAAACTTCATAAGGTCAAGTAATTACAGGTCACTCACAGACCGTTTATTCTGGCCAGGATTTTGTATCATAATAATTCGGTAACACTTTACAATAACGACCTGTTATAAAGCATTTATAAACATTTATAAGCAGTTTGTAGATGAGTAATAATCATGAACAGACTGTTTGTTGACATCCGTAAATGTTTACCTAAACATTTATAACTATGTGAATAGTTTACTACTTACTAATACCTTACTAATAACGTATACATGATGTTTAAACATAGTTATAAATGTTTAGGTAAACATTTACGGATGTGAACAATGATTGTTCATGATTATTACTCATCTACAAACATCTATACATGTTTATAAATGCTTTATAACAGGTCGTTATTGTAAAGTGTTACCAATAATTCTTATAGATAATTGTGCAATACAGTATCACTGTTCATTAATCGTAAATAATCGAGGCCAAAGTCACTAATAATGGTGATATTGATTTGAAGTCATGAGTCCCAGCCCTAGATCATATAATCATCTGATAACCTTCGTCATCTCAGATGCTCCTTTGAAAAAAGCAAATTTGTTTGTTTAACTAACAGATTATCTGTGTCAGTGTGTATCACTGTATTACACTGTATGTGCATTTGGACTAAAGCGCTCGTCACCAACTGCCACTGTATGAATCCTCATGTGTCTTCTTAGATTACCGCGGTCACGAAAGCCTTTGTTACAAACTGCACAAGTGAAGGGCTTTTCCCCTGTATGGGTCATCATGTGTCTTTTCAACTCACCGTTGTCACGAAAGCCTTTGTTACAAACTGTACAACTAACTGGATTTTCCCCTGTATGAGTCCTCATGTGTTTTTTTAGAGTACCGCTGTCACAAAAGCCTTTGTTACAAACTGTACAAATGAACGGCTTTTCCCCTGTATGAGTCCTCATATGTTTTTTTAGATCACCGTTGTCACGAGAGCTTTTGTTACAAACTGTACAAGTGACCTGCTTGTCCCCTGTATGACTCCTCTTGTGTCTTTTTAGCTCACCTCTGTCACAAAAACCTTTGTTACAAACTGTGCAAGTGAATGTCTTTTCCCCTGTATGGGTCATCATGTGTCTATTTAGATCACCATCTCCAGTGATGTCAGATTCAGAACAGTATGAAGAGAGGAGATGGTCATCACTGGTTGGTTGTGATCGTCCCAAGTGGTCGATATAAAGTTGTGTTTTCATGTGTTCAGTTGAGGTGCTGGCTACAGGCTCTGCGTCTCTGTTTTCCCAATCATCATAATGTTCACTTTTCACTGCTAGAAATGTCAGCATTGGCCTATCAACCTCTTCTGGTCTTTGAAGTAGCTCCTCCTGCTCCTCTTTAATGCGTAGAGGCTCTGGTTCCTCCTGGACCAGACTGGGGCTCATCTCCTCTTCAGAGGAAACCTCCTCTTTACACACAGGGAGGTGCAGGACATCTAGGAAAAAGTACAATGAAAGCAAATGGCATTTAAACTTAAGTTTATTTTTATTTTTGTTAGCACTTTACAATAATGACCCGTTATAAAGCATTTATAAACGTTTATAAGCAGTTTGTAGACTATTAACAAATCATTAACAACCTGTTTGTTGACATTCGTAAATGATTACTAAAACCGTTATAACTATGGTTACAAATCAATTATAAGGTATTAGTAAGTAGTAAACTATTCATTAATAAGCCATTTGTATACATCTGTAAATGATTATTAAAACACATTTAGTGCCGGAAGTGCATCAAAATAGAAGCTCCGGGGTGCCAGAGTTGTCTGATCGCTTTTACTCTGAAAGCCATGAACCGGAAACACTTTCCTAAAAAAGTTGACTTTACAAAGAGACCTCACATCCCCGATCATCTTAATTATTTTTTTTACGCTCCAAAAAACGTTCATATTTTGCGGGAGAGACGGATGAGGAGCAGAAATGAAGCGCCAGCATATCGATCCGTTCATCACCACGGAGAGCGCCCTGGATTAGGAGATACGAGTCATTCTTTCCGCCGCGCTAACATGGGAGTCAATGACAAGCTAATTATTGCACTGAGCGTTAGCATACGGAAAGCCAAAAGCCAAAAACAAAAAAAATAGGAAAAATTCTGAATATGCTCATCTCGCCCCGCGTCGCTAGGACGTCCACAGACGTCGTAGGCACTAATATTTCGGAATCCTTATGACGGCCTCATGCGTCCTACGAACTGAAACGGTTAAATCATTTGTAATGACCCATTATAAAGCATTTATAAACGTTTATAAGCAGTTTGTAGACTATTAACAAATCATTAACAACCTGTTTGTTTACATTTGTAAATGATTACTAAAACCTTTATAACAAATTTACAAATAATTTATAAGTTATTAGTAAGTAGTAAAACTATTCAAGCCATGTAAAATACATCTTTAAATGATTATTAAATCATTTGTAACTGATGTTATATAATATATACAAGCTATTTGTATATTTGGGAAATGTGTTTGTTCATGTTTAACATACACTTTGTAAAACATTCCTAAAATATCTATAAATCTTTAGTACATGTTATTATGTGCCCTATAGTAAAGTGACGACAGTTCATCATTTACAACTGTCTGTTAATGTGTTTGTTCACGTTTAACCCTACATTTTATGTTGAAGATGTTGTGTTGCATTGTGGGTAATCCTCAGTACAGAGGAACTCCATACTGAGGGTAAGATGGTCTCCTGTTTGCTCAGGCACAAACACATTAATTACAAACATCTAAGCTTCATATAAGTGGCCAGATATGCACTCATGTTTACATAGTGTTATTCAGTAACATTCGTTTTTGTATGACATGGCATCATATGACATTGTTTATTTAATTGTTTGAAAAACGGTTAGCATGTTAGCTAGCTGTTAGTCGGCCTTAGTCCTCGGCCTAGTGGAAATGTGCGTGTATAATTTCACGGAAATTGCACACTGTTTGTGATTTGTGTCATTTTTTAGAAACGGACCAATCGTGTGAGCTTTGAAAGCCAATCTTAGCCAATCAGGATGGAAGATGAGAAATGGTGCCGCTCCGTGTTGATCACATGACTATGGAGATAGTGTATACCAAATTGTGTGATGTATGGATAAAATGTGTACGAGTAATCTACAGAAATGTGTTTTGCCTAAATCGGCCTCATGGTGGCGCTATAACAGGCCGTTGAGGAATATTTGGGGCAGAGGTTGGTCGTTGGCATCCAGTGTGTGTGCAAAGTTTGGCATGGATCGGGCCAACGGTGCCGGAGATTAGCTGATAACGGACGGACGGAAGGACAGACGGACACACACATGGACACACACACAGACGGACGGAGTGCAAAACATACTCTACCCCCATTCCTTCGGCCTGGTGGAGACAATCACTGTAGTCTTACCGTGCATTGCATGAAAACGTATGTCGAACGGGATGGTCGTTAAAGTTGATAGCGGTTTCAACTTTCTCCCCCAATAATGTCAGTCACGTACATAATCATTTGTCCAGTGCATATAGCCTACTGCAGGCTTTTTTGACTAGATTTAGAAGACATTTTCAAGCTCTTGCTACTGAAATGATCGATTATTTATATGGAGAAATCATTTAACACTGTATGCATCTCAATGGGTGACAGAAGGACAGTTTGCACGAGCAGAGTGGAGTGGGTGGGGCTTAATTAGTGAAGGGCTAAAGGCTCATTCATAGTCTGGATTCTCGGTGGTGAGCTGACCACCGGAGCTGAAATAACTTTGAGCGGTGGTGAGTAAAAACAGGGAGAAAGGGTTGGGCGTTGGCGGTGGTTTGCTCTTCACCAAGGCTCATGACGTCATGTTGGAATTCGGTGGTCACCTAACCACCGAAAGTCCAGACTATGTATGAGCCTTAATTATAATGTCTGTTTTGCAATGGGTCTGGTCTCCTCATTCTCCCCTAAATGAATGGACTGTTGACTGTGGACCCCCATCTGAAATATATTTTGTGTGAGCTTGCATGCACCCTGAGGGTGCTTGTATGTAAACACAAACATTGTCCTAACACACACATTAAATGCCATTGACAATGAATCGCCAGTTACTAGACGAGTGTTGAAATATAGCCACTTTTGGACTTGTTGTACTTTTTGTCTCCACCAGGCCGAAGGCATGTGGGGAGAGTATGTTTTGCACTCCGTCCGTCCGTGTGTCCGTCCGTCTGTGTGTCCGTGAGCAGCTAATCTCGGCCACCGTTAACCCGGTCGATGCCAAATTTTGCACACACACTCCCTGGATGCCAACGATGAACCTCTGCCCCAAACTTTCCAGAACGGCCTGTTATAGCGCCACCAGGAGGCCGCTTTGTGCAAAACAAGTTTTTGCACAGTACACCTACAGATTTTGTCCAAACATCACGCAAATTGGTACACAGTCTCTCTAGAGCCATTCAACGAAACCGGTCTTTCAGATTTCTCAGACTCCATCCTGATTGGTTAAGATTGGCTTCCAAAGTTCACAGGAGTGCTCAGTTTCAAACAAACACATCGCGTGATTTCCGTGAAATTGTGCACCCACATTCCCACTAGGCCGAGGACAAAATGCCACATGAACAATTTCAACTCAGACTCAAGGTGGCGCTATAACTGGCCGAAAAGTGCTTTTACCTCTAACTGCACGGATCTGTGGATAACTTTGTATGCCAACTCCCTAGAGGCCAAGGAAAAACCTTTGCCTGGAATTTTTTACATCTGCTCTTTATAGCGCCACCAGGAGGCCCACATATGTAAAACACATTTTCTATTATTACTCCTTCAGATTTTATCCAAATTATACGCAAATCGGTATACACTATCTCCATAGTCATGTGATCAACACGGAGCGGCACCATTTCCCATCTTCCATCCTGATTGGCTAAGATTGGCTTCCAAAGCTCACACGATTCGTCCATTTCGAAAAAAGGCCACAAATCACAAACAGTGTGCAATTTCCGTTAAATTATACACGCACATTTTCACTAGGCCGAGGACGACATGCCACAATTTTTTCCTCAAAATCAGCCTCATGGTGGCGCTATAACAGGCCAATTCCTGTTTTTAGCTATAACTGCATCAATCTGTATACAACTTATGTATGCACCATAGACTGTAAAAAATATGGACAAAGCGTTCCCCGGGTCTAACATGAACGTAAAATGAAGCCTGTAATAATATGCTAATTCCTGATGTAAGTCGCCATCTTTTGGTACCAGCTGGCCATTGGCTGGCTCCGTTTTGTACCAGCTGGTCATTGGCTGCCCAGACAACGAGGCGGGTCTTCCCCCCTTCTTCTCCGTTGGTTTTTATTTTGACTCGAGTGGGAGGAGAAGACTCTTGAGTGGGAGGGGAATCCCGATCATAGACTGTAACGGTAGCCACGCCCCTCAGAACATACGCGACTTTATGGTCATTTTTTTAATTAATGGGACCATAATTTTCCAAAAAGAATATTATGACATTAGAAATGAGACTTTAAACTAGTGACTGGAAGAAGAAAGTATTCATGACCATGTTTATTAAGGTAATACAGTCTAGGTGAAGTTGGGCCAAAATACATGGGCCTCTATGGAGCTATGGGGCTTTTTGGGTCCAGTCCAGCGCCACAACAGGCCATTATATGAACTACCGATTTCAAATGAGGCTTCACGAAATATCTGGCTGACTGCCCCCCTGGTATGCACACATGGAAAAACATTGTACCTGCATCCCTCCAACACGAACCTCCGGCCCAAATCTTCCTCAACAGCCTGTTATAGCGCCACCATGAGGCCACAACCTGACCTGCCCTGGTGGAGACCTGTGCCGATTGGCACTTTGTCTAGTTACTTGTACTTTGTACTTTTACTTTAGTACTTAAGTACATTTTAAAACCAGGTACTAATTTAATGTGAGCTACTTTTATACTTTTACTTAAGTCATTTTATTATTGGTTACTTTTACTTAAGTAAAATATTTTTGTACTTTTTCCACTACTGGCGAGCAAGTGTGAGCAAAATGCGAATCAATTTGGGCCAGCATAGACGTTACAGCGGCCGGGGGGGAAGTGGAAACCCCCCTCCTCTCGTTATAATGGTATGCTCCCAGCGGCCGGGGGGGAAGTGGAAACCCCCCTCCTCTCGTTATAATGGTATGCTCCCAGCGGCCGGGGGGGAAAGTGGAAACCCCCCTCCTCTCGTTATAATGGTATGCTCCCAGCGGCCGGGGGGGAAAGTGGAAACCCCCCTCCTCTCGTTATAATAGTATGCTCCCAGCGGCCGGGGGGGAAAGTGGAAACCCCCCTCCTCTCGTTATAATGGTATGCTCCCAGCGGCCGGGGGGGAAAGTGGAAACCCCCCTCCTCTCGTTATAATGGTATGCTCCCAGCGGCCGGGGGGGAAAGTGGAAACCCCCCTCCTCTCGTTATAGTATGCTCCCAGCGGCCGGGGGGGAAAGTGGAAACCCCCCTCCTCTCGTTATAATAGTATGCTCCCAGCGGCCGGGGGGGAAAGTGGAAACCCCCCTCCTCTCGTTATAATGGTATGCTCCCAGAGTCCCAAGCAGCATCGGCGGAACTGGGAACGGAAGTGAAAGTGAAAGTCACGCAGCGCGCCGCTCAGCTCTCTCTCTGGTCTGGCTGAGTAATAAGGCTAGGACCGAGGGAAGCTAATGTACTGTAGCCTACATGTTGTTTACAGTAATAAGGCTAGGACCGAGGGAGGCTAATGTACTGTAGCCTACATGTTGTTTACAGTAATAAGGCTAGGACCGAGGGAGGCTAATGTACTGTAGCCTACATGTTGTTTACAGTAATAAGGCTAGGACCGAGGGAGGCTACTGACATTTATAGAATCTGATCTCAGGTCAGAATGGGTTAATCAGACCAGTGTGTGTCCCAGTGGAAACCTCGTATGAATCTGATCTCAGGTCAGAATAGGTTATAAATAAGCTACGCTGACAGGCTGGTGGTGGCGTTAGCTTGTTGCTGCTGATAAAATGCACGGATAGCACTTCATCTCTGCCTGTAATCTAGGTTATTTTGTTATTGACAGCGTGAACGAACCGTGACACCAGAACAGAACAGACAGATCTACAAGCTCTCAACGCGTTGCAAACTGGGCTTGCAGGTTGCTTGTGTGGTTCTCAATGCGTTTGTGCAGCGCTGGTGTCGGGGTTCGACTTTGTTCACGTTGTCAGACAGATCTACAAGCTCAACAGGTTGCAAACGGCGTTGCAGTGCAGACAGGTGCATCTGCGGGTTAACGTGGCGCGTTGAGAGCTTGTGGATCCGTCTTTTTTTTTCGACTCGCGACCCGCTGTAAACTGCAGTCACATCTGCAATTTTTGGCCAGATGGGAAAATGTTGCTATATCGCCCAACCACAGCTTGCGTTCAACATATGTATTATGTACAAGGACAAGCTATGAGGAAGAGAGCTTTATATCCGCAAAATCGGGGGCATTATGGACACACTCGCACAGAATGGAAAGATGGTTTTGACAGCCACTGCCCCACTTTTACGGCTACAACTGATGCAGCGCAGTAGCCTACCTTATTAATGAAGGAACGAGCATTTATACATGTAATTGCTTCTATAGCGAAACATCTGCAGAAATCTTTCATGTTTATTTCACATCTGCTGAAGATTCCCATCCACAGACTAGTGCAAAACAGAAAAGCGTCAATACTTTTTCTAGTTGAGTGCTGCACTGTCTGGGCTGTTGACAATGTATGCTACAGTAATGTATATGATTGCCCATTTACCATGATAACACATGATAGGCTACGATTCAAGAACACATATTAAAAATATACAATAGGCCTACCTATCCGGTAGGGCTGGGCGATATGACAAAATCTCATATCACGATATAGAATTTATTTTATCACGATAACGATATACTCACGATATAGCATATTTTTTTATCTAAAAGAATTGATTTTTGTTCAGGTCGAGTACTTTACTGTACTTGGGCTGTACTGTACTGTACTGTACTGTACTGTACAAGCTCTCCTCCCTGGCCTCTGTCTGTGTTAGGCTGCACAACAGTGACACTTGGTGGTGACAATAGTTATGCTATTTCCGTGCTCGGATACAGGGACAGGGACACACATAGCTGTCTATAATGGTTGCACCACTCAAAAAACAATTAAATTCACATTATCCAGTCTACTTATATGAATATAATACTGATGCCCTTCCCATGCACAGACAGGCCCAAAGCAAGTACAAAAATATTACAAAATAAAATGTATATAATAATAATTAGAGGCTGAACTCAATTGTTCAGCCTCTGTAGACATTTTTAAAGCACAGCTCAAGACCCACTTCTACAACATTGCTTTTAATTGATCTTTTATTTTTTGTTATTCATGTCCTCACTGTATTGCATCACTGCTTGTTTTTTAATGTCGTTGCCTTGCTTTTCTTTTTTTCTCCATTGCTCTGTAAAGCACTTTGAGAGCTGCATTTCATGTCATGAAAGGTGCTATACAAATAAAGTTTTATTAGTATTATTAATAATTATTATTATTATGCCAATTAAAAAGAAAAAAGAAAGAAATAAGACGTTGCCATTCAGACACAGAAGTACAGGCCTGTGTCTGCATTAAATTGGCTTAAGGAAAAAAATAATATCTCATGTCACAGTTTGTCACTACAGTTGTTTCAGTTCATTTAAGCTCTGTATAGGGAATCAACATGTTCTGTTGTAGTTATAGTTTAGTTTGTTAAAGACGTTGGGCAGCTTAACGATGTTTAATTGACTACAGGCGATAGAGTGAGAGAGAGTGAGAGAGAACGCGATCTTGTCGTCAACTCTCCATGCCCAGCTGTGCGTATGGGAGTCTGGGACGAGTGGGGCTTTTTCTTTTCCTTTTTTTTTGATGATCACAACAAAGTCAGCGTCTTGTGTTGTTGTTGTAAGCTGTTGCTGAATTAAGGACTTTTCAAATGGAATAATTTATTTGGAACAATAAAACAAGACAGACACGCAGCAGGAGGACTGCACAGGTAAGAGGAACGTCTTCGTCTTGGAAGAAGTTTGCAGTGCACCCGACGACGGACAAGCTTATTGTTCAACTGTGTAAAACATGCGTGGCTCACGCAATTTATCAATTTGACCCAACATGAAACCTGCATTTATAACAGTGAATGACCGGTTACTTTAGGGCGCATTCGGAAATAGCGCACTAGGCGCACTGTGCAATGCAAACTGATAGATGAGTTCGCTCCGGTGTGGTATTTCCGAACGTGCCCCTTACACCGCTCTGAATCTCGTCAGCCATCATCTCCCTTCATGTAATCAAAACCACTTCCATATCCATACAATGGAAGACGTTGCCCCTCTTTTAGGTGCAAGCACCACCTCGGCTTGTGTTGTGGTCGTGTTGGCCTTAGAGTATATAATAGAGAAGACATCCGAAAGGTGTTGGCTCACTGTTTTCAGTGCGCGCGGTGGGCTGCTGGGCATGCCGTATATAAGCGCTGTGACGTAAAATACTGCCGTAAAGCGAAACGGCGATATAAGCGATATAGCTTTTTTTTCGTGATAGACATTTTCTATCGAAAATACGATATATATCGTCATATCGCCCAGCCCTATTATCCGGTGGGTTTTTTATTGATTGTTAATCTCCACGGTAAACCTGTTCATCAAAAATAGCTGATCTGCAGCTTACCAGGCTGTGTAGATTGATTTTAATAAGTTACAGTAGTTAATTGACAGTTGACCTACTTTTACGTCTTTTGTAGTGCAGTGGCATAAAATGTGTAATTAATAATTTGGGACCACCTGTGTATTCTATAAACAATTTAAATTGCTTTCATATACTTTTAATATATCATTAAAGTGAAGGTTGGCCTTATAGATCGAAATGTGTGTGTTCTTGTGTGTGTGTTGATTTAAACGGATTTAATCAAGAACACTTTAACAAGATACAATACAATGTAGATCGGTGATTTTGTTTTTAGAGATTGGTAACTGTTAAATAGCTGATCTGCAAGCTCACTTCTAGGTTATAGATGGATTATAATTATACTAATATTGACATATAAATATATAAATAAAATCATGACATGACCAGCTAGACACCCAATTAAAATAGAAACCTCAGATTATATAAATGTGTATGTGGCTTAATTAAATGATGAGTGCTTGGCTGTTATGCATCCACGCTTGATACTTCCTTCCGTTATTGCACAAGAATGAACTGAGCAAATCTGCACCATTCAGTCAATAAAGTAGTCTGAAATAGCATAGAAAAGTCACTGTTTACACGCTCGTCATATCACTCTAGCAAAAAAGTGATTGATCTGTGTCTGTCTGTCTGTCTATACACACACACACACACAGCACACTGGCTACAACAGAGTGAGAAGAGTAGTAGTAGTAAACATTGCTTCGAAATATTTTTCATGGAAGAAAATAGCCTCCAGGAACAGGAGAGATAGAGAGGGGGACAGAGAGGGAGGGGAAGGAGAGAGAGAGAGAGAGAGAGAGAGAGAGAGAGAGAGAGAGAGAGAGAGAGAGAGAGAGAGAGATATAGAGATAGAGAGATAGATCCACTGTTAGCCTACACTAGGAGTGCTGTCATGATTTAATGTTTTTCTTTTTTTTGGGCAAGGCATAATTTCTACCACAGAGTAAACATGGGAAGAATTGCTATTTTATGTTTAATGTTAAAACATAGCATTAAAAAACTCTGTTAAAAATTGTTAAAGGATTTGTATTTGCACATTTCTCGGTATTGACATTACAAATGGACTGGATGTTATGGCCCAATTTATAATCTGCTCAAGAGGAACCTTTTCACTAATTTCAAATGGTTAAAAGGTGGATTATCATTCACCATCATACTACATGTAGCTATCATGTTCTCTTGTAGTTTAAGCAAACTAGTATAGACCGGTAAAGGTTTGAGAACCACTGGCCTAATGCATATAAAATAGGGGTGTTTTCTAGCCCCGCACGGAACCCTACGTACAGTTTGTTTACACTACACTTTACGTAGGGTCCCGTCCCATCTGTCCCAGGCTAAATGTTACACAGACGTCCATACATTCGGAAATGTCCGTGCTGCACATTCTTGATGGGGGTTAGATGTTTCAAAAGAAGCATATAGGAGCTATAGGAGGCAACGGAAACATCAGAGAATTTTCCTTTGGCGCAGAAGCCGTTAAGTATTTTTACTTTGACCGTTTTGGCAGCTCTGAAATTCTCTCTTCCTTTCATTCCTTGGCTTCCTTATTTATTTATTTTTAAATATATTTTTTATCCCACAATTTTGTAACCCATTTTTCACCCCTGTGTCAATCATCTAATGTGATCCTGGGCTCTACACACCCACCGCCAACCTGGGGAGAGCAACGGACTTAACTCATGCTTCCTTCATGCTTGAGTGTCCAAGTTGCTCCTTTAGACCTGACAGGGGGGAGTTTCCCTGGTTGGACGTAGCGCGTGGAAGGAACACGTTATTCCAACCAGTTCCTTTCCCCTCCATCAGGCGCCCCGGCTGGCCAGGGGGAGGCAGTTTAGAGACCTATCTCCTGTAGCTCCTATAACCCCCATCAAGAATGCGCAGCACGGACGTTTCCGAATGTATGGACGTCTGTGTAACATTTAGCCTGGGACAGATGGGACGGGACCCTACGTAAAGTGTAGTGTAAACAAACTGTACGTAGGGTTCCGTGCGGGGCTAGGTTGTTTTCCAACCCCCCACAATATATGAACATACATGCCAATATATTACCGGTATACTGTATATGGCAAATATAGCCTATGCAGAATATATGCTGCATAGATGCCATGCCCATATTCAGGTTCATATATGTGGATTTATAGGAAATATACTGTGATTCCTGAGAGAATCTTAATACAACTATTCAGTCTATTTAAAGGTTTTATGAAATTCATTTTCATTTATTTTTATTTTTTCTTTTAGGTTTTATGACCTCAATTACACCCAAAAAACCTGAACTTTGAACATTCAGTGGATTTTCTGTGGTCTGAAGTTTTCTTTGGGGTTTTTGGGGCCTTTTGAGCTACAATGAAAACAGGCAACACAGTGAAACAGTGACATCTGCTGGCAAATCCCATTGACATATATGGGATTTGCAGTAAGTGATGTCACTTACTGCCGGCAAATCAGAGCACCTGTTTGAGCCAGAAAACCCCAGATCACAGAAAATCTACTGAATGTTAAAAGTTCATGTTTTTTGGGTGCAATTGAGATTAGAAAACCTAAAAAAAACAAGAACAATTCCAAAACCTTTTTTTTAATGTCACAATCCCTTTAAAAGTAGGAAAGATAGCATAGACCTACACCTTTTAGTTGTCAATGTGTGACCACCTCCTAGTTTGAGAACCTCTGGCCTACAGGAATGAATGTTCCTCACAAAGTCTTGTTTACAAATGGTTTAATACTGAGTTTATGGTAGCCAGTGCCACGGTCGCCCTTGTGGCCAAACTTGTTGTTGAACTTGAAGTTGAAAATTATTTAGTGATTTGTCATTTGTTTTCAATGGTTGAGAGCAGAATTTATAAAACAACAGAAATGAGTGGGGATGTACATATGTGAATATAGATATATAAAACATTGAGTAATGCATATATTGGGGGTGTAATGGTTGGGATTATAATTTAAGCCAGGGAAATGGATTGTAATATAAATGAATAGTGGCTAATAAATATTGGGTGTGTGTGGTGGTGACTGTGCCAACCATCTAATGCCCCCCATGCCATCATGGCCCATAGCACTTACCCCACCCCCTTAGATAGCATTTCTGTAGACACTAGACTGTAGACATTTGATACAGACTTGTTATGTTATGACCAAATCGGTCAAACAAAGATTAAAAATACTTAACGGCTTCCGCGCCACAGGAGATATTCGCAGCGGAATGTATAGGTACTTAAAGTTCCCGAATTCAGAATAACTTAAACTAAAACAGGCCGTCAAACGCCGCAGATTCGATCTTAGAGAGCATGTTTACTTCCGCGTTCCGGAATTCCCATACGAAAATATAGTCATGACCAGGGACCCAACATAAAACTCATCAAAATTTCAGAAAAGCTTTATGTAGGGTTCCGAGAGGGGCTAGAGCGTCTGCTAAATGCTTAAATTGTAAATTGTAATGCCAATCACTATACAGAGAGGGAGCACAAGGGAGGTGAAGCCATTAGTCTAAATATTAAAAATCGTTAAAACAGGCCAAACTAGAAAATTCGCAATTTAAAAAAATTGCAGAGTGTGGTTGCCGCAGTGGCTTACATATGCCCCTCCCACTAGTATTGCCAGCCAATTACAATTTCAAGTCACGCCTTAGATCATGCGTAAGTAATTCGGAGGGGATTTAACCCCCGAAATTCATGTTTTTGCGACAAACGGTTACATTTCTCGCATTTGCGGCGCCCCCTATGGATGAAAATGGAATTGCTTTTAGAACTTGGTTGATTGAACCACCCCGGACATGTGATTCAAATTTGGGATGGATTGGACATTCCGTTCGTGATTTATGGCATTTTTGTGATATAGGCCCCTCCTACTAACTTCGGAAGACGATTACGGCCGAACGATACGCACTACCAAAATTCTGCATCTGGTGTTTTAATCGGATATGTCCAGAGATCATGTGTGCCGATTTCTGTGAGATTTGGACGAAATATGTAGGAGGAAAAGCAAAAAGTTTGTTTTGGACAAAATTCAAAATGGCGGAAAATCCATCATGGCGGAAATGGGCGTGGCCTATATGGGGAGATGCGTCATGACCCAAGGAATCCAGGGAAAAAATAATTTTGATTTTACGAACTACGGTTCAAGAGTTATAAGCCAAAAGGTAAAGTGGGCTGTTATAGCGCCACCATGAGGCCGACCTATAAAATTATAATTTTAATTAATTTTAGTCATAATTAAGAAATATCCCTAAAAGTTTTGTAACTATAGTGATTACAGTCTCCGAGGAAAAAATACTTGAATGTGATTTTTTGCCTTTTCCCATTCATGTCAATGGGGAAATTTAATTCACTAATAAATTCATATCAATTAAACTATACAACATTTCTCTTAACAAAATACAAGCACACGATTCCCGATTTTTCCGGTCAATTTGACATATGGCTCAAGTGCGTACAGCGTACAGTGTGGGAGGTATAAAGTGACAAAAAAAAGACTACAGTGAAATAAAAAGAACTAGAAAGAGGCAATTCCGGGAAATTGCAAAGTGTGGTTGCCCACATCGCACCCGTCGAAAATGGAATCGCTTTTGGCTCTGCGTTGATTAAGCCACCCTCGACATGTGATTCAGATTTGGGATGGATCGGACATTCCGTGCGTGAATTGTGGCTTGTTTTGTAAAGTAGGCCCCTCCCACTAACTTCGGAAGACGATTACGGCCGAACGATACAGAAGATCTAAATTCTGACTGTGCTGTTTTAATCGGATAGGTCCGGAGATCATGTGTACCGATTCTTGTGAAATTTGGACAAAATCTGTAGGAGGAGGAGCAAAAAGTGTGTTTTGAACAAAATTCAAAATGGCGGGAAATCTATCTAGACGCAAATGGGCGGGGCCTATATGGGGAGATGCGTCATGACCCAAGGAATCCAGGGAAAAAATATTTTTGATTTTACGACCTACGGTTCAAGAGTTATACCCCAAAAGGTAAAGTTGGCTGTTATAGCGCCACCATGAGGCAGAACGTTATACTTCTAAGGTAATTCATTTTAGTAATTATTATGAATCTCTCCTCCAAGTCTTGTAAGTATAGCCCTTACGGTCTCAGAGGAAAAAATACTTGAAAGTGAGTTTTTGCATTTTCCCATTCATGTCTATGGGGAAATTTAATGCACTAATTAATTCATATCAATTAAACTATCCAACAAATGTCTTATCCCAATACACGCACACGATTCCCGATGTAGCCCGTCGTTTTGACATATGGCTCGAGTGCGCGCGACAAAAACTGTGGGAGGTATAACGGGACAAAATAAAGTTTATCTATAATAATAACATTATTAATAATAACTAGAAAGCAGTTCCTGTAGAAACTGCGTGGGCTCGCGTAAAATGCTTTGTATAAAGTTATTGCCGTGTCAAGTTTGAAACTCGGGGACCGGAGTAATGGTGTTACCATTGGTGTTCTAAATCTATAATCAAAATTTCGGGACTGTAGCATATTATTGTAAAGAAAAGTAGAAAATGCATTAAAGCTGAAGTAAAAGTTAAAAAAAGTATGAAAATGTGTAAAAACTATAGTTTAAGCAGAATAAAGTATGTGGAAGTTGTAGAAGTGTTTTTAAAGTTTTTCTTTAAATGTAAAAAAAAAAAAAAAAATCTAAAAAATTGAAGTTTTTTCTTTTTAAGTAAAAAAGATTTTTTTTTTTTTAAGTTTTCATTTTTTTCAATTATTTTAATTTTTTTCAATTTTTTTAATTTTTTTCAATTTTTTAATTTTTTTCATTTTTTTTTTTTTTTTAATTTTTTTTAATTTTTTTTAATTTTTTTTAATTTTTTTTAATTTTTTTAATTTTTTCATTTTTTTTTAATTTTTTTCATTTTTTTGATTTTTTTTTTTGAAAATACTTTTTTGAAAATACTTTTTTGAAAATACTTTTTTGAAAATACTTTTTTGAAAATACTTTTTTGAAAATACTTTTGAAAATACTTTTTTGAAAATACTTTTTCATCTCTATCTGATCTATCTGTGTAAAGGCCATCCAATTGCACAAATAGCAGACCTACAAGCCCACAAGGTATCGCAGAGCAACTCATTGAGATCTTGTAACTTTAATTTCAGCCCTGTAATTAAGCCCTTATATGTCTCAGCTGTGGAAGTGTAAAAGACAAACAAGTGGCGCGCAACTTGATCTCTTATTTTACAATGGTTCTGAATGGGGGGAAACTATGCCCGAACAAATTGCTCTATCGCAAAAAGTAAAAGTCGAATGCAAATAATTCTTTCGCTGTGAGTGGCCTGAGATATTGAGGTACACCATGTGCGATTGTGGTGTTGGTACGATCGAAAATGTGGTTATAAGAGCGAGTTAAGAATTGTCATCGCAATAATTTCCTCGTAAGATTTCTACAATGGATGTCAATGAGCAGATTGACTGTATTTGTGTCACTTAAAAGGCCGTAGTTCACATTCTGTATGTCTCTGTGTTTTGGTGGTCACATTGTGTGAAAGAGGACATGTGTGGCTACAAAATGACCAAAGGACATGCGTGTAAAGTGAATATCTTGGCCGGGACGGCAATTTGTTTGGTAAATTTTCAAGGAAAGATTTTCTGTTCTACGCACTCTAGTGAAAAAAGCCCGCACTCTAAGTTGGCACTAATTAGGCGAAACGGCCTGCGATTGAACTGCGATTTCGGAAAAACCGTTTAACGTATTCGAATACGGTTTGAACCACGAAAAAGTCCAGAGTCGTGTGAGCTTTCTAAAGTTTAAATCACGTTTCTACGACAAAGTATGCCAGAGTAATGAGGCTGCAAAAGTGAGGTTGATTTAGAGATAAATCCCATACATTGTCAATGGGAGGAAAAAACTATAAATAAAGTTAAATAATTTAAAAAGTATAAACTTTTTCAAAACAACTTTTTCACCAATGAAAGTTCAAAGATAGATGAACATTATAAAGTTTGAATGAAGTTTCAAAGTGAAAGTATGACGGAGTAATAAGAGCTCAAAAAAGTTAACTGTGAAAAATGGGACCTTTCTTCCATCGACTCTCACTATAAAGAATGTAAAAAAAAGTTAAAAAGTTAAAAAGTATAAAAAGTATAAAACTTTGTAAAAATAAAAAAACAAGCACACATCACTGCAAAGAGCTGAACAGTTTGAAGTTTGAACTAAATTTCAAGTATAAAGTATGCAGAAGTAGTTAGGTGCCAAAAAAAAGGGCGGAAATTGGAATAAAGAAATAAATAAATATAAACTGGCAGTAACAATTGTGTGCTCGCTGAGGCGAGCCCACAATAATAAAAGGTCACAAAAACAATAGTATGGTTGCCTTCAGGCAACCACACTAATAATAATAAAGTGTTACAATTACTAGAGTCTGGTTGCCCCTTTTGGGGCAACCACACTAATTATTTTCGGCCAGCGACTGAACGCATTAAGACACTTAGGTCTCACTCCTGACATTTTCTATAAGTTGGCAGCCCTGGTCTGTACCGTTGGCATAAGCCCTATACCATATTGACAAGTTTTGCTAAAACCGTCTGCACGGTTAAGCCAGAACTGCTATTTTTGGCGGAAGAAAAATAACCAACCTGCTCTGTATAGTCTGCTGTGTGGCTGTAGAATCACGTCCAACCGTTTGTTCTGTGTCTCCATCTCTCTCTGGAAGAGGTCGAATATGAACTCTCCCACCGCGCTGAGGCGCCCCAACACAAACATTCGGACCTTAAGCGTCACACCACAAACATCATGGCCAAGCGGTTTGTCCAAAACGGACAATATCTCCTCTCCCACCGACGCCATGTGTCCATTTATCTTCAGCCGTACAGACTCCATTTGACTCGTTTTACCTCCTTTAAGAGACATTTTCACCAACTGTAATATACTAATAGAATGTGTAATATACTTATATGCCTATAGTGTCTAATATAGTGTGTAAAGTCCTGCTCTTACGTTGAGGATCACAACAAAGAGGTCCCGCTCCCCGGCGATTCCACCAATAAGCTGAAAAACAAAACGTGGGTTGACGTGACCGGACGTGACGCATTCACGGGTCAACGTGTTACAAGCATGCGCCGCAAAGGATCCATGCAGTGCTGCCTTTCGCCACCTGGTGGAGGAGGTGTGTAACTGTTACTGAATAAAAGGATGGATGCATATTATTATGCCTTCCACTATCGTATGAAAAGTAATTACCTACCAAGGTTCCATCCTGGAGGCCAATCTTTCCGGTGATACATTTTTAAATGGCCACCAACAAAAAAAAGTCAACCAAAGAACAAGATTCCTATAGGCCTACAGGATCTCCTCACTGGTCAACAAAAACACCTTGAAGACTCTAAAAGGAGCCCCCGTACATGGTTTCTTCGACTATGCACCTCTTGGTATTTTGGACCGTGTACAGAGATATAAGACGTCAGACCAGAGGAGGAGACATTCAGGAGAGAGTGCTACCACACACTGGTGTGAGCCGGTGGAATTCTAGATGTGTTTCGGTTTATTGTACTTGCTGTGTTTTATGATTTTGTTTTGTTAAGTGAGATTATTGTCGAGTGATTTTACTTTGTTTAGCTTATATTTATTTCTGTTTGAGTTGCATGATTTTGTATAACCTTTTATTGTTCCACTGACTGCCACTAACCCACTGACTAATCAAGGCCCTGCACCTGGGTTGGGTGTGGTCGACCAGGAGCGCCCTATAAGAGAAGACAGAGTGTTTAGAGGCAGGGAGAAACAGAAGAAGGAGAAGGCTGTCAGTACTGCCAGACTGTCTAAAGAGCTGCGGACAGCCGAAAAAACGGGTTTTTAGACAGCTGGTGGATATAAAAAAAAGCTCCACTTCCGCAGACGACTTGCGCGTCGGCTTGCGGACGACCGCGGACGACTTGTGCTGAGGAGAGCGCAAGTCGTCCGCGGAGGTGGAGCCTAATTCCCATCCACCAGCTGTCTAAAAACAGCTGCGCACACGCCCTCACAGCTTCTTCTGTCCGCAGCGCAAAACCGTTTTCCGCTTAGGTCTGGAAACGGAAGGAAGGAAGAATGAAGGTGTGAAGGGGCAGTGACCATGGCTGGGGGCCAAGATGCAGCCGGGGGCCAGTGGTAGCCATGACGTCGACACAAGGAGGGCTAGCTGTAAGTGCCACGACCACGACCCCCGTGGGGGGCCAGTGATAGCCATGTCCCTCGACTCTATAAGCGACACGACCACGACCTCCAGAGTGTGCGCCCCTTGCCATGGGGGGGCTGCCCTGAAGCGAAAGGAGATGAGATGACTCTTCAGAGGTCAAGTTCAGCCAGGTGAACTTGGCCTAGGAAAGGAGGAGATGTTAGCGAGGCCGCAACACTACACGCCATCATCAGATGGGCCCAGGGTAAAACCTGGGCTGTCTGTAAATACTCGTTCTGTAGTGTTGCCAACGTAGAACCTCTAGAACCATCACAGAGTAAATGATTGTGGAACAGATGTACTGGCGGCGTTTCCTTGTATATTCACAGTGAACCAAGAAGAAAGAAGTCCATGGAGATCCCCTCATGGACTGAATTCCCCCCATGTTGGCCCAATTTGCACATGTTTTGAGGGCATTAAGGACATTTTAAGAGTTATTGTTTTTAGTGTAATAAAAGTAATTGTTTGTTCATTCAAATCGGCCTCTGTTTTAAGTTTGCCTTTTATATTTGAAGTTGTCCTGTATTGCCTTGTTTTATATTTGTATTATTTAATAGAGGACCAGACCTCTCAAAAAGGTGGCGTGGTCGGCTGATTGAATTTTTAAGCTAAGCACCTCTGCACTTTATTACAATTATCACTGTATTTTATTGGTACATTTATAAGTATATATGTTTTAGTGCTTTGGTGTTTTGTTTTTAGCTCGTGCCACACTGGCACTCGCTCCTCCTGGATGGCAATAGCCTACAGCATTATTAAATACTTTTGTGATAAGGGGACTTTGCCCACAACAATGCATCATTCACTGTGCAGGTTGATAGTGTATACTTTTACTACCTCTCAGCTTTGTTGTTGGTGTCACTGCTGTTGTGATCAAACTGTCGTCCAAAATTGGACCAGAGTGCTGCATATGGATACCAGTGGAATTGCAGGTAATTGGTCACTCGTCTTCTGCCAATCTGGGCCTCAAGATCCTTACACTTTAAAGTGAACACTGCCAAGAATTCTTCTCCCTGGAATAATGTACAGAAAGAGCATAGATGATTAATTTAAATGTAGTACAGATTCAGAAACAAATTTGATTTTAAAATGTAACATTTGTTACCGTTGTGCATGCTTTCATCGATGTCATGGCATGCATAACACAGTTTATTTTGGGGAGGTGACAGATTCCCACCATATCTTGATGTCACCCAGCGATGTACAGCCTCTAACACACCAAACAAGATGTGTCAGCTGAGTGAGTTTTATGGCCAGTATCATATTAGTTGTTCTTCACACCACATCTGACTTTGTAGGGACATCTGACAATGAAACCGGACGTGACATAGGCCTACATAACATGGTCAGGATGACCAAGCCAGGCTATTTGTTTGGTATGTTGCATGTTAAAACGTTAATACATAACGTAACTCATTGATTTCCTTTATGGCCATAAATACCTGGAGAACATGAAACCAACACAGGAGAACCTTTGCTTTTGGGAAATCCTGTTTTATGGCTTTCAAGTCTCTGTCGATCATTACTGACCTATAGGAACAAACGAGACAAGAGAGATATTAAGACTGAGTACTGCGGTATCATCATTTCAACTTTGTAATAATGCATTATCATCAATTTTAACATTAATTAAGTCTAGCCAGTTGAGGGTAGGAAATTAGTTGGGGCTCTGGGCAAATTCTTGCAAATGGAATTAAATCTTGAGATTAGCCTACTTTCTGTATTTAAGTGCCACTTTGTATTTTCAAAGCATGACTGACATTAACGTGTTTTCACAACGGCTTCCCCACCATTTACGTGTCTTCACATCAATCCGTGTTTTCAGAGATGGTGTTCTTAACGAATACCGGAAGACTCGACCCGGTGCTTGCCCGTTTTTCCTCCCGGAATTGCCACCAGTGAGGGGGATAACTTTGTAATATGCTATTGGCTGTTTGTATTCTTTTTGGAAAAATATTAAAAGATACTCCTGTGGAAAGGCTATATTATTTTACTTATATTGACCCTATAAACAATTTAGTATTATTTAGTATATGTAAGGTTTTGCACACTCAAATGGTACCTCGTCAGATAATCCCCAAATAACAACTTCTGTGAACAGACTTCACTGTAGTAGCTTTTCATAAATTATATTTGTACTTAGGCTGTTCTGCTGTCATGAAAGTTTATAGTTAGAGAAATTCAAAGTCCAGCCGTCTGCTGTCCAGCCTCTCCCACCCCTCACATTGGGGAAAATTCTGGGAGGAAAACAGAAACGGGGCGAGTCTTCTTGTTACCTTCTTAACCACCATCTGAATCACTAAGATGCCCCTATCCTATACTGTAGTTGAACAATTTGTCCACAGTGGGGGGCTACTCGTTCTATTGGCGCAGAACACTAGCCCAAAGTGAGGCAGACAACTCGTCCCACTTGGTGAGGAGTCATACAACAGTTCTAAATAGTTTGAAATAGTTTGAAAACAGCTAGAAATACGGGGCCAGATCTCTGATTTACTATCATCCCTGATGATGTCATAGTGATGTCACGAGACCTATGTCATATTGATGTCACGAGACCTGGGCACAATGGGGCTTTCCCCATATAGGCTTTTAGGATTTTGAGTGACAAGAATGCATGGGGATTTCTTCTTTAATTGTGCTGCCTTAGTTTCCAAGAACTTGTTTTGTTTCAAGCACAATTACAAATGTTTTTTTGTAATGCTTAATTAATTAGTGCTGAAACATTTCTTTTGTATTAACGCTTACTGTAAGCGTTAATACAAACTACAGTGAGGGGACTATCATGACAATCATCATAATGCATGTAAAGCGGCTTACATGCATTTTGATTGTCATGATAGTCCCCTCACTGTAGTTTTAGTTTGGTGCCACCAGAGGGCGGCATTGCACCTCTACCGTTGACAGTTGTTCATTCAGTAACCATAATAATCATTGAATACTACTAACTAGGCTGCTACTACTACTAATAATAATGTCTCTGTCTGTCTGTCTGTCTGTCTGTCTGTCTGTCTGTCTATCTCTCTCGATCGTTACATTCATCACGTGACCAAGCAGTGGCTTGTTCTGATTGGCCGTTGTGCTATTCGCCGACGTCTCTTCAACAACAACCACAACAACAACAACCAGGAAGCAGCAGTGGGAATGTTTTACCCTTAGTGAACAGACTCATATAAATATGTATCCATTAAATATTATTTTTATGACGCAGTTGCATCACGTGTGTTCCTGTTTTTGTTTTTACTGCATCTTTGCTCTGAGAATAAGTTCAACTAAAATTACTTCCTAAACTTAAAAGTCTTTTATTAATGCTCATAATGTTTGTATTTTTAAAAGCTGCTTCAGTTGTGTTGTGGTTTTTTTTGGAGCAGAGTGTGTGTTCAGCGGTGACTCCTCAGCCCAACATAGTGTTCATTCTGGTGGATGATCTGGGCTGGAATGATGTGGGCTTCCACCATTCTGAGATAAACACCCCACACCTGGACGCTCTGTCTGACAAGGTAAATAAACACTACACCTGGACTCTAGTCTGACAAGGTAAATAAACACTACACCTGGACTCTAGTCTGACAAGGTAAATAAACACTACACCTGGACGCTCTGTCTGACAAGGTAAATAAACACTACACCTGGACTCTAGTCTGACAAGGTAAATAAACACTACACCTGGACTCTCCTGGACTCTGTAGCAACTCATAATGTAATAGCAACTCATAATGTAATAAGGGCTCAAAAAGGCTCATAATGTAATAAGTTAAATGTAATAAAAACTCATAATGTAATAAAATCATGAGCGCATAACGTAATAAGCTTTTTCAAAAAAAGACGTGTTACATTATGAGTTGCCTTAATAGGCAGCTCATAATGTAATAAAAGTTCATAATGTAATAATGGCCCATATTGGTGAGAAAAGTCTTACACTGTCATTGTTATTACCTCTGTTGACAAATGTAGACTTTCATATGGCCCATATAGTCTTACACTGTCATTGTTATTACCTCTGTTGACAAATGTAGACTTTCATATCGCCCATATAGTCTTACACTGTCATTGTTATTACCTCTGTTGACAAATGTAGACTTTCATATGGCCCATATAGTCTTACACTGTCATTGTTATTACCTCTGTTGACAAATGTAGACTTTCATATGGCCCATATAGTCTTACACTGTCATTGTTATTACCTCTGTTGACAAATGTAGACTTTCATATGGCCCATATAGTCTTACACTGTCATTGTTATTACCTCTCTTGACAAATGTAGACTTTCATATCGTCACCTTATTAAACTAATTGCCTAAGTCATTTGTTGCCATTTTTTGCCATTTTCTTTGGCCTAAATCACCACCTGGTGATGCTGGCCACCTCTGGTAAAATCGCCCGAGCCCTAATGTAAAAGGCCTTCCTGTTACACCCTATTAAAACAATGGCCTATGTCAAGAGGGAGAGTTAGGCCATATTATTTTGCCTAAGTCATAATAAAATGTGACTTAGGCCATTTTAACACACCTTTCAAAATGGGAGTGAATGGGACTGAATGGGAGGTACTGTTACTATGGGACTGCTAGAATGGGAGTGAATGGGACTGAATGGGAGTGCATGGGAGGTACTGTTACTATGGGACTGATAGAATGTCAACAGAGGTAATAACAATGACAGTGTAAGACTATATGGGCCATATGAAAGTCTACATTTGTCAACAGAGGTAATAACAATGACAGTGTAAGACTATATGGGCCATATGAAAGTCTACATTTGTCAACAGAGGTAATAACAATGACAGTGTAAGACTATATGGGCCATAAGAAAGTCTATATTTGTCAACAGAGGTAATAACAATGACAGTGTAAGACTATATGGGCCATAAGAAAGTCTACATTTGTCAACAGAGGTAATAACAATGACAGTGTAAGACTATATGGGCCATATGAAAGTCTACATTTGTCAACAGAGGTAATAACAATGACAGTGTAAGACTTTTCTCACCAATATGGGCCATTATTACATTATGAACTTTTATTACATTATGAGCTGCCTATTAAGGCAACTCATAATGTAACACGTCTTTTTTGAAAAATCTGTTATTACGTTATGCGCTCATGCTTTTATTACATTATGAGCTGATTATTACATTATGAGTATGTATTGCATTTAACTCATTACATTATGAGCCTTTTTGAGCCCTTATTACATTATGAGTTGCTACAGACTCTGACAATGTGAAACTACTCCTGGACTCTTGTCCGACAAGGGGGGCATACTTAGTTTAGACTAGGCATTGGTTAGACATAAGGTTGGTGAGGGGTGTGTTAAGACGACGGGATTAAGGTTGGTGAGGGGTGCGTTAAAACGACCGGATTAAGGTTGGTGAGGGGTGCGTTAAAACGACCGGATTAAGGTTGGTGATGGGTTGGGAGAGGGTTAAGGTTAGGTTTAGGTGTGCTCTGACAAGGTACATTACAAGTAAGACGCGCAAACGCGTGAAGTGAACGCAGCTCGTGTGTGTGTGGTTGTGTGTGTGTCTGTGTGTGTGTGTGTGTGTGTGTGTGTGTGTGTGTGTGTGTGTGTGTGTGTGCTACAGCTGCGCCCTGTGTGTGTGTGTGTGTGTGTGTGTGTGTGTGTGCTACAGCTGCGCCCTCTGGTGGCGGGCGGGTGGTGTAACAGCGTGACACACACACAGACATTCAGCCCTTGCTGTCATAGTAAGTGGCTCTCTGCGTTCGCAATAAACACCCCACACCTGGACACTGTCTGACAAGGTAAATTATACAATAGGTCGTTTCGAGGAAGCAAACCGATAGGTTGAAACAGCATTCTAGCAGTGCTTAAACGACAGTATAGGAGCACCTAAACCCCTTTTGGACGACTGGGTCAAATTTGGCACATACCAGTTAATGGCCAAATATAGGCGATGTAGAAAAAGAAGGCTGTCAATGCCTAGTGGGTCAGTTTTGGTTTGGAGAATAAATTACATTCATTTGAAAAAGCAGGAAGTGGAGATGACAGCACATGGCTCTAGGCTGCCAGTGTAAGAGTTATACTGCCCAAATCTGAGATTAGTTCTGCTAAAATAAAAATACACACCAGCTAACTCGATGATTCAACTATAGAAATATTGAAGTAGATTACATTTGACCTTACTTTGTCTGAGATATTTGGCAATGTCTGTTTAAGACAAATTTGACCCATCAGACACTAGGACATGGCATCACATCATAGAGATAGTAGTAACTGTAATAGTGGAATAGTGAAATAGTGTAATCATCATACTATAATCATCATCGTCATCATACTATAATCATCATCGTCATCATCATACTATAATTCAGTCAATGTCTGAATGTCTCTCTGTCACTGTCACTGCCGTAGCTCCTCACCGGCTGCACCAATCACTCCCACTTTTCACACAGGCATTGACCATAATAATATGGAGGGCGTAATGAAGCCCATTCTTTTCAACACATTCATGATTAATAATTAATTTATTAGTATGTACTAGGCGCAGTATCCCCCACGGCCACAAGGGGTAAGGGGCTAGTAAGTCTAATTTTGTGTGTAATAGTGTAATAAGTGTAATAAGTGTAATAGTGTAATACATGTAATAGTGTAATGGTGTAATAGTGTAATAATTATAATAAGTGTAATAAGTGTACTAGTGTAATTGTGTAATACGTGTAATAAGTGTAATAGTGTAATTAGTAGTGTAATAGTGAAAATAGTGTAATAGCCTAATGTATGTGCCAAATTTGGCACATACCTACATTTATATCTATTGTTTGTGCTAAATTAAAATTGAGTATCTCAACTTAATATAGCATCTGATTGATGGCAGAAACACAAAGATTTCTTTTTTTCATCATTAGAAATTAATTCAGTCCAAAAGGGGTTAAATCAAAACAAAGAAATCAGCTGCTCTGTTCTCCAAGAGCGCAGCAGACTTGGTGGCTAGGCTAGCGAGTGGAACATTAGTGGTCGCAGTGGCTACATCTGTCATTATTATTTTTTGATTATTTTTAGAGATTATCTTATGTTGTATAATTGCAATATTACGACTCGAGGGTGTTCTTAAAGGTCAAGGTCAACTTTATTGTCCACAAGGGAAATTTAGTGTACATTGATTTTATGATGTCATAGGTTTTCCCCCCAATGCGACTTTCCAACAGTACATCAGACCCTCATGCCAAATTGAATCGAATGCTTTTTTGAAGTCGACAAAGCAGGAGAATAATTTGCTTTTGTTTTTGTTTATTTGGTTGTCAATTAGGGTGTTGAGAGTGTAAATGTGGTCTGTTGTGTGATATTTTTGTGTGGGTAATCTAACCTCTCACATTGACTGCTGTTTCAGATCGTTCAACATATTAGTTGATGCTGATACAAACGATTTTTTTAAAACCTGATGTACTTCCACTTTGGTTCTTTGTACAAAAATCTCCATTTAAAACATGGGTAACATAACATCACTGACATTTTATTATCCTGTTTTAGTAGTCTGCTCATAAATAGACTGCAGGGGGGAGTTTTCTTACCCGTAGACATAATTATAAACGTAGATGCCCCTTCTGGCTCTGGAGCATATTTGCTCAAGGGAGGGCAAAACTTTCACCGGGATTTCTAGATGACCCAGATTTCTCCTTGTGAAGCACCGCGGAAGCATGAGTGTGCGTCAGCGCATGTTCGGGTCTGTAAAAGATGCGCTGTGATTGGCCAGTAATCACTTGAGTGGCAGTGTAACGTAACGTGCCTTTCACAATTCCGGCGTACTTCCTCTCCCAGTGTAAATTATTCCGCCCTCCTTCAACACACATCGCTCCAACGAACTGCAGCGGCCAATGAGGCAATGGTGGCGATGGTCTTCCCTGCAGTCTGCACCAATCTGAACAATGAATGCACTTCCTCCTGCAGTCTGCACCAATCTGAACAATGAATGCACTTCCTCTGGTCAGTCTGCACCAATCTGAACAATGAATGCACTTCCTCTGGTCATCGGCAACATCAAAAGAACCAGCCATCTTTGAAGGCTGCAGTTCTGAGATCAACAGGAGGGGCGCTGTAGAGTCGTCAGGTGCCGTCTGTGCTCCTAGCTGCCTTTGCGCCAATCGGTCCAGCTGAATCTCTTGTTGCAACTGGCCAAAGTTTCCACATCCAGAGCTCCTGGGTCTGATGTTCACCCTCCATCTGTGCATCTCTGAGGCTCAGCCATTGATGAATGAGGAAGGCTTGAGTTGGAAGGTCTGGCTCCGACTCTCCACCATCTCTGGCAGTCCACTATGTGGTTCCTTCCTCCTCTAGGTTTGGTTCCTCTTCAACATCCGCCGCAAAAGATGTCCGGTTGCCGTCATCTTGGCGTGTTCTGGGTTTGGTAGGTTTTTTGGTTGCCATTGCAGTTCTGCCATTGCTTGCCTCTCATCCCACCACTGCCACCATAATGTGAACGGACGGGTGTTTTTGATTAATATCCTTAGTCCTCAAGGCCCAGGAACATAATGAATAGAGGCTCCAGGTCAATTACACCGCCACCATGTGGGGTAGCTCCTTTCTTAAGCATTGCGTGTCCTCTGCAATGTTGTGGCACCAGTATATTCACCCTGGCCTCTTGTTGGAGCATGGCCACAGCATTTGTGTACTCCAGCTTCAGCACCTGCTGGGTCCCGATCATGAAGGGCTGATTCTTTAGTTTCTGGATCTCTGTCTGGAGGTTGTCTTTGAGATATTGGAAGACCTGCTCCATGGTGTCTGTGATGAAGTTGATGACATTGCGGTAGTCTTGGTTGATGGCCACCAGCTGGATATCCAGACTCACAGACAGTGGATCCATGCGGAACACAGCGCTGCAGTCAGCGCCGATGCGCTGGGCCAGGTAAGCATTTTTATCGATGTTGAACTCGCCTTTAATGGCAGATCGGATGCTTTGGGGGATCGAGATCTCTCTAAAACCCTTCTTAACCCATTCTGACCGGGCACCCATTTTGGTGTTGGCATCATGTTATGCTTTAGCTATTGAAAAATAGCAGATCTACAAGCTCATATAGGTCTGCTATTTTTTGAAAAATCGAAGAACGACTGACATTTTTAGAATCTGATCTCAGGTCAGAATGGGTTAAAGAGGACGTCTCTGAAGAGCAGGCACACGTCTGGCAGTAGGCAGGGGCGCCTGCTCTACCAGAGGGACCTTCTGCTCTACCAGAGGGACCTTCTGCTCTACCAGAGGGACCTTCTGCTCTACCAGAGGGACCTTCTGCTCTACCAGAGGGACCTTCTGCTCTACCAGAGGGACCTTCTGCTCTACCAGAGGGACCTTCTGCTCTACCAGAGGGACCTTCTGCTCTACCAGAGGGACCTTCTGCTCTACCAGAGGGACCTTATCCATATGAGTGTAATTTCTGTTCACCTAGCCCTCATCTAAAAGGACTCGTTCCCAATCTAAGTAAAAACATACTGAAATACAGAAATACTTTGTTAACCCATTCTGACCTGAGATCAGATTCATACGAGGTTTCCGCCGGACACACACTGGTCTGATGAACCCATTCTGACCTGAGATCAGATTCTAAAAATGTCAGTTCTTCGATTTTATTCAAAAATAGCAGACCTACAAGCTCGTATCGCGCCACTCGGTGGCGCGATATGAGCTTGTAGATCTGCTGTTTTTCAATAGATAAAGCATAACATGATGCTGACACCAAAATGGGTGCCCGGTCAGAATGGGTTAAGAGTAAAAGTCCGGAATTCAAAATGTACTTGAGTAAAAGTACAAAAGTATTGGCATCAACATGTCCATCCATCCATATTCAACCGCTTATCCATAGTCGGGTCGTGGGGGCAACAGCTCGAGCAGAGAGCTCCAGACATCCCTCTCCAGAGCAACACCAGTAACTTCCTCCTGGGGGATCCCGGCCAGTGAGTCACTGTAATCGCTCCATCTGATCCTTGTTCTGCCCTGGGGTCTCCTCCCAGTGGAGATATAATCCATCTGATCCTTGTTCTGCCCTGGGGTCTCCTCCCAGTGGAGATATAATCCATCTGATCCTTGTTCTGCCCTGGGGTCTCCTCCCAGTGGAGATATAATCCATCTGATCCTTGTTCTGCCCTGGGGTCTCCTCCCAGTGGAGATATAATCCATCTGATCCTTGTTCTGCCCTGGGGTCTCCTCCCAGTGGAGATATAATCCATCTGATCCTTGTTCTGCCCTGGGGTCTCCTCCCAGTGGAGATATAATCCATCTGATCCTTGTTCTGCCCTGGGGTCTCCTCCCAGTGTCGAGGACGTCCCTAGGGAGACGCTCGAGAGGCATCCTAACCAGATGCCCGAACCACCTAAATTGGCTCCTTTCCAAGTGAAGTATTGCAAATGTATGCATCAAAATGTACCAAAAGTAAAAGTACTCATTGTGCAAAATGTCTCATTTCAAGATTTTCAGATATGTTGTAAATAGCAGATCTACAAGCTTACAATGTGTAATTTGTATCCTCTCTCTCTCTCTCTCCACTCAACAGGGCGTCCGCCTGGATAACTACTATGTCCAGCCTGTGTGCACCCCCTCCAGGAACCAGCTGATGACCGGAAGATACCAGGTCATTCATTCATTCATCTTACTAGATTACTATAGTTTATTACTGGAAGATACCAGGTCATTCATTCATTCATTTTACTAGATTACTATAGTTTATTACTGGAAGATACCAGGTCATTCATTCATTCATCTTACTAGATTAATAGTGGACCTGTGGGTGTAGCCAGCAGGTGAGTGGACCTGTGGGTGTAGCCAGCAGGTGAGTGGCCCTGTGGGTGTAGCCAGCAGGTGAGTGGCCCTGTGGGTGTAGCCAGCAGGTGAGTGGACCTGTGGGTGTAGCCAGCAGGTGAGTGGCCCTGTGGGTGTAGCCAGCAGGTGAGTGGCCCTGTGGGTGTAGCCAGCAGGTGAGTGGACCTGTGGGTGTAGCCAGCAGGTGAGTGGCCCTGTGGGTGTAGCCAGCAGGTGAGTGGACCTGTGGGTGTAGCCAGCAGGTGAGTGGCCCTGTGGGTGTAGCCAGCAGGTGAGTGGACCTGTGGGTGTAGCCAGCAGGTGAGTGGACCTGTGGGTGTAGCCAGCAGGTGAGTGGACCTGTGGGTGGTGTTGATACGGGGCACGGTGCCGCTTTTGATTTAGTTTGACACATGCACGCTCACACGCACACCCGTCCATCCACGTCTTTTAGGTCAGGGTAACTCCTTATTGTTGTTGTTAAGCGAGCCATGGGAGCAACCCGTGGCAGAATGGGTCTATACTGGTCTATACTGAACCTTTATATCTAGTTTGTTGGAAAATAGTTTAAGTGTTAAAGGTTTTATGACATTAATTTTCATTTATTTTTATTTTTTCTTTTAGGTTTTATGACCTCAATTACACACCTGAACTTTGAACATTCAGTGGATTTTCTGTGGTCTGAAGTTTTCTTTGGGGTTTGGAAGCCTTTTGAGCTACAATGAAAACAGGCAACACAGTGAAAACAGTGACATCTGCTGGCAAATCCCATTGACATATATGGGATTTGCAGGATCTTACATCACAATCTGCCGGCAAATCAGAGCACCTGTTTGAGCCAGAAAACCCCAGATCACAGAAAATCTACTGAATGTTAAAAGTTCATGTTTTTTGTTTTTTGAGATTAGAAAACCTAAAAAAAATAAGAACAATTCCTTTAAGTGTAACAGTTTAAAGGAAAACATGGCAGAATTTACACCAGAGACGTTTTGGGGAAAAATGTGCAAACTCAGTGAGTGGTATAACCTGAAGAAAGATGAGTTGCGGCTAGTGGCTGGTTATTTAGCATTGACGTTAGCACCAGAGATGAAGAAGGGGGAAATGGTGGAGATATTGGTGCAACGAGTGGGGGGAGAGCCGCTTGATAATGCCACTCGACAGCAATTGTCAGCAGTAGAGTTGCAAAGAGTGACGCTGGAACAAGTAAAGATCAAAGAAAGAGCAGAGACGGAGCGTGAGCTTGCTCGTATTGCTTTAGAGAGAGAGAAACTGAGGGTCGAATTGGAAATCAAGAAATTGGAGCACAGTGCTGGACGAAATGAGAGAGTATTTGAGGTGGGGCGTAATATATGTCTCGTGCCCAAGTTTAGTGAACAAGAAGTGGATGTATTCTTTTTGTCATTTGAGAAAGTGGCAAATAGCTTAAAGATGGAGTGCCACCATTTCTTTCCACCCTAAAACATGATCATCAGGTATTATTACAATATAAGGGGGAAGAACTTTTTCCAAAAAGTGTACAGTATTTGTTAAAATCATGCTTTTATGTGGACACGCCCACCAGTTCATTAAGTATGCCTGGTTTGCCTGGTGGGTGGTGATGGGTGGTGATCCACCTGAACTGAAGCCACACCCACAGCTGTAGTTGTATGATGAAGGGGGAGGGGTTAGGGGGGGCTGATAGTGTGATGTCACTATATTACTGTTTATTTCATTGGCCCGTTTGACTGTCAAGGGTTCAGCCTCCAGGAAGAAACCCTAAATACAAAGTTAATACAACATTGCACATAAAAACAACTCCAGGGTGTCTAATGAAGTACGGTCACCTCATAGACACATGAAAAACTGGAAAAATACAAAAATTGTGGCACTCCATCTTTAAAGTGGCCCCCAGAATGTTGTGCGTTGTTGGCACAAAGTGCATTGACAGGAAGAGCTCAAGAGGTGTATGCAGCTCTAGATGAGGAAAAATCAGCTGACTATCAGACAGTAAAGAGGATTGTTTTGGGTGCTCGCCAGAAATTTTGGGGTTTGCAGAGGAAAGGGGGGGGGGGGGGGGGGGGTCACATTTGGAATTTGCCAGACAAAAGGAGATGGCATTTGATAGGTGGTGTCGGGCCCAAAATGTGGATCAAGAGTATAGTAAACTGAGGCAGCTCATCCTGACCGAGGAATTTAAAAATAGTATGCCCTCAGAGATGAAAACGCATTTAGAGGATCACAAAGTAGACAATTTGCATAAAGCTGCAATATTGGCAGATGAATATGAATTGTCACACTTTCCTGGGGCAAAGACGTTCTATCAAGAAGTACAGGAGGAAGGGACGAGGGTGAAGGGAGACAGGCCAGGAGCACCTTTGGGTATGGCGGCTGGACCAATATGTAATTATTGTAGGAAAAGAGGACATATAAAACTGAATGTTACAAATTGCAAAATGATGTGGCAAGAGAAGGTGGAGCGAGACCAGCGGGGGTGGTTTCAAGGAATTCTGAGTTGGAGAAGGGAAAAGAGATGGAGAGGACTTGAAATGTACAAGGAGTTCATTTCAGAAGGGTCAGTCATAGTTGAGCTTCATCGTAGTGTTGCGAGACAGTCAGTCACTGTTAATGGAAAATGTTGGAGAGAATGACGGAACGTTTCTCAAGACATATGCGCTGATTAACACAATTAAAACATAGGACGTGTGAGAACGTCATAAGGATCCCGAAATATTGGTGCCTACGACGTCTGTGGACGTCCTAGCGACGTCCCAGCGACGCGGGGCGAGATAAGAATATTCTGAATTTTTCCTTTTTTTTTTTTGGCATTTCGCTTTTCGCTTGCCGTATGCTAACGCTCAGTGCAACTATTAGCTTGTCATTGACTCCCATGTTAGCGCGGCGGAAATAATGACTCGTATCTCCTAATCCAGGGCGCTCTCCGTGGTGATGAATGGATCGATATGCTGGCGCTTCATTTCTGCTCCTCATCCGTCTCTCCCGCAAAATATGAACGCTTTTTGGAGCGTAAAAAAATATATTAAGATGATCGGGGATCTGAGGTCTCTTTGTAAAGTCAACTTTTTTAGGAAAGTGTTTCCGGTTCATGGCTTTCAGAGTAAAAGCGATCAGACAACTCTGGCACCCCGGAGCTTCTATTTTGATGCAGTTCCGGTACTAAATGTGTTTTAAAGGCGTGGGAGGGGAATATACATCTGTACCAATCCACCAAGTGATGTTAAAATCAAAAGTGGTGAGTGGGCTTGTGTCTGTGGGAATGGTTGCCAGTTTGCCAGTGCTAGGGGTAGATTTTATATTGGGTAACGACCTGGCTGGGGACAAGGTTTTTGCAAACCCTACAGTCACTACAACACCAGCGGGAGACTGAGGAGTTACAGGATAGATTCCCAGGAATATTTCCCGCTTGTGTTGTGACACGAGCACAGGTGAGACAGACGACAGAAGATGAGGGAGAAGATGAAGCAGGAGAGGCTCAGCGTAGTGTGGCAAAGGTGTTTTTTTGCAAATGTGGAAGGCTCCATTAAGACATTTACACATAGGGATTTAGTGAAGGCCCAGCAGGAGGACCCAGACACTAAGAAACTGTGTGAGGGGGTGATGTCGCAGGAGGAAATGGAGAATGAAGCTGCGGGATTTTATGTAAACAATGAGGTACCCATGAGAAAATGGAGGTCTAAGGAGTGTCCAGCTGACCAGGAATGGAAGGTAGTGTATCAGGTGGTGCTCCCACCGTGTTATCGAGAGGGAGAGGCACCCTATTGAGTGACAGATTCTCTATTTATGAAAGAAATAAAATATTTAAAGTGCTTTTATTTGGGTCTCCATTGACCCTCTGAGCGCTGTTCAGAGGTTCTGAGCCGGCGGGGGCAATAGAGCACGAAGTCCTGACGTAACTCGCTCATCCCTTCCATTCCCCTGGTTCGCGGAAGTAATGTCTCTATGGAGAATAACATGGGGTGATCTTAATATCTACTATAAGCGTTGTGGTCCAAAAATAAACAAGCTGTCTCGGCGTTATTGTCAGGGAGGTGTCTCTGTATCGTTTGCAACAGTCAGTCACTCATATGATACAGTCTGCTTCTAGCGAAAATGTAACTAATTCAGTAGCAGTAACATTAGCGTTTTCTCTCAGTCATTTGATTCTTCATATCCATATGAGTGAAGCGGCCGGGTGACATGTTTATTTTTCAAACACAGTTGTTATATGAGGCGATCTAAAATCGCCTCAATGGGGATTTCAATGCAACTAAACAAATACATGAACCTGGGGACTGACGCCCTCTACTGAAAGTGACGTCAGACTTCGGTGCTCTATGGGGCTCAATTAAGGCACATTTGTCTCATTAGCCAGGGATCCTTTTAATTAAATGCAAAGCATTATGTTATACTTTGGCTATTGAAAAATAGCAGATCTACAAGCTCGTAGCGCGGCACCGAGCTTGTAGATCTGTAGAAAGGGGATAATGACATTGTCGGGATATAATTCACCTTCAGTTAAACTCCCTGTCTGTGAATTATCTCCAGACAATGACCACCTAGCCAGATATTATCCCTTACATATTAACCACACGCTCTACCAAAAGTTGACAGCACCCTGGCCACAGATAAAGATTAAGCACTCCATTCCAGCTTGTATACACTGGTGAAACAATACCCCAAAAGTAGTTTCCACTCGCGGAACAGCCCTCTCACAATGAATGAAGATGCATAGTTGGTGCATTGTCCTCAAAGCCCTCAACCCGGCCTGCAGACTCATCAAAGTGGACTGCCTGTTTCAGTGACATTGGCTTTGTAGTCTCCATGGTGGTTTTTTATTGTGGTGAGAATACTATCATTAAAGCCAGGTTTTTAATAGCAATCGACCTCACAATTCTCTGCAGTGTGTGGACAGCTGGCACAGGAAAGTTGTGTGACAGTAGTCTGTAACACTTTGGACTGGCATGTACATGTATAGCAGACCCAAGAACACTGCTTTGTCCTGAATGGTCCACCGGAAACCATGAGCCTTAATTGCATTGAGACATTTTAATCAGTGTTCTCACGAAAGCATAATTATGTTCTGACTGGGATGTAATATTATCTCCAATTGCATTAGAATGGACTTGATATCACCACCTGCATTGTTGGCAGTTTTTCGTCGCTTCAGTTTGTCCTTCAGTTTATACACGTGTGACTTTAGATTTCTGATTTGCTTCTTAAGGGCATGTTCTTTGGAAGCTGCTACAAGGTCTACAAACGATGATGTTAGTGGCAACGGTAGTGGCATCTACTAGTTGGTTCACCTGATGCTGCAAACGCAAGATCATTCACAGCAAAGCTCATGTTGGCAGCATCAGTTGTGGTATCTGTCACTGATCCCGTTGGTGTTGGCTGTTGCACACTGTCTGCTGTGGATGAGGTTAACGGCTGTAAAACAAAACATGTTAAATGATGAACTATACAGTTACACGATTAACAGGATTTTATTATGACATAAAGACAATATAAGACTGCAGCTCTGAAATGCATTGAAGTGATGGGCGGCCTAAAATAAATCCATCACTGAAAGGGATGGTGCAGTGATATCAGTATCCCTGTATTTATACAATCATACAATGGCAAGCTTACTTTTCTTTGGTGGCAATTCCTGACTCATCTTTGGTGGCTTTCTCCTTGACTCAAAGTCGAGGGAAGATGGTGGGTTTAGGGCACTGCATCCCAATGTAATCCTGCATGGCTACAAGACAAGGATAAAGAAAGATACATGATGATACAGATGTAGAAGTGTAAAATGTTGAATTGTGTTGATATTTTTGAGTGGTTGCAACCAAGGAACAGCAATGTCCGTGTTCACCCACCCACCTATGTGTTCGCCTATACGTTAACCCACCTATGTGACCATGAGCACCAGTATGACTATTAGTACCAGTAGGGGCGCTGTTGTGCCAGAAACACAGAGAGAGAGATAGTGCTGCACTGTTGCCTGCTAATGAGAGAGAGAGGGGGGGGGGGGGGGGGATTGCACCACTCAGTTCACACGGGTGTGATTTCTTTAGAATGAAGAGAGCCTACTGTCAGCTGTCCAGCAGTCCAAATATTATTAAATTAAATTTCAGAATGGTAGACCTACATCTTGAACGACAGGATTATATCCATTTATATAGCTGGAGTATTTGGTCCAGTAGGTCAAAAGTCAGTTTTACGTGCAAATAATCCAATTATTCTATTAACTATGATAGCAGTTTAGGTTTGCCAATAGCCAGGTGCGACACAATAAATGGAAAAAAAACAGAATAAATCCTGTATGGGGTCGCTGGCACAATATTGTCATATGTGGGTATGCGGCCAAATACAGATTCATTTGGGGGTCCTTTACATGAAACGTAAACCACTGGTCTATTAGATTCAGTAGTAGGCTATAGGTCTTGCTCTTTCCCACTTCATCAATGTTGATTCTACAGAAAATGTACAGGTTATGTAGCTTGGTGCCGTGTCATTAGTCAGAAGGTTCATTGTTCCGAAATTACTATCCCCATCTCTAACCCTAACCGCAAGCACGGGAGCAAACCTAAACCTAACCGCAAGCACGGGAGCAGTGCATGTTCGGACTAACGGGACTTCGGATCTATGGGTAGTTCCCGTTTCTGATGCATAACTTGAGTACCGCATTAACTTTTAGCAATACAGGAACAATCTTCAAGGTCTAATCTCGAAAGCTCAAGGCCATACATATTAAAACAATGCAGTTAATGCTTTGCTTGTGGATTGATAGGCTACATCAGAATAACAAAGTGGCAGGTACACCACTTACAAACAAAAATAACATAGCCTAGTGAATTTTGGCCACTGTATTGTATAAACCCAGTCTTTTAAGTTTGTGGCATATCCTTAGAAATCTAGCTCAATATAATTACTAAATGGCTTCTAAAATGAATTATCGGCATGAGAACAGATGGGTGGTCTCAGGTAAAGTGGGCCGTCAGGTAAAATGAGCCAACTAAGGTTTCAGCAACCTAGCCTCTAGCCCTTTTATTTTCAGTGTAAAATGACTTATAGCCTACTGGATATCTTGTCCTAGCATTTTTATCTAGTTTTTATTTGTTGACCAAATTGTCAGTATATTTAGTCTTAGTTTTAGTCATCATAACTTAGTTTTCATTTAGTTTTCTTCACCATATGTTATGGACCTTCGTCTAGGGTGAAGGGACATGACACAATTTGAGAGGAAACAGGGTGAAAAGAACTTCAATTTATTTGGAGCGGCTCTTTTCTTTCAGTTGCAGAGACAATTTGTACAATTCTGGTTCACAATTCTCCCATTTTAGCTTCAGAGTGCAGGTGTTATTTTAACAAAACGAATCTAACTAGAAATCAAAAGTTTACCCCTACCTAAAGGCCCTGACAGAAGGTTAAACAAAATTACAATACTAAATCCCTAACTAACCAAAATTACAATAAGTTAACAGAAGAAAAGACCTGGCACCCCTACATGGTGGAGGTAGGAACCGGGCTTCTTAAACAAGGACAAATAGTTGGTTTTACAGACTCATAAATAAATTAAAGATTACTTCAAACGAAAACTGGACTAAACAAAACAAATCATAACTTACGGCAATGAACCAGAAACAATAACAAACCAAATAATAAGGCAGGCACAAGAGAGGACTAGAGGGATCGAGTCTCTGCTGCTGAATGCTGTCGTCCGCTCCAGAGCAAGAGTTCAACTGAGACTATATACAGAGACAGGAAGAGTGCCCAGCCAACAGGAAACTGGTGTTGTCAGGGAGAACCAATAAGGGACAGAGGGGGCAGGTCCAATCAGGGACCTGTCACTCAGAGCCATGTCTGTCAATTCACTTGAGCACTGTAGCAAAAGAAATACAACTTGTTACATGCCATAAAACATCATAACAAATATCAAACTTATAATTATTATCCTAATTTAATAGCCACCATAAATAATAATTATACTTAACCCATTCTGACCGGGCACCCATTTTGGTGTCAGCATCATGTTATGCTTTAGCTATTTAAAAATAGCAGATCTACAAGCTCATATCGCGCCACCGAGTGGCGCGATACGAGCTTGTAGGTCTGCTATTTTTGAAAAATCGAAGAGCGACTGACATTTTTAGCATCTGATCTCAGGTCAGAATGGGTTCATCAGACCAGTGTGTGTCCGGCGGAAACCTCGTATGAATCTGATCTCAGGTCAGAATGGGTTCATCAGACCAGTGTGTGTCCGGCGGAAACCTCGTATGAATCTGATCTCAGGTCAGAATGGGTTAAACAAATAACAAATAATCAAAAGGACCATGGTCCGTAACACCATAGCTTAAAGTTTTCATTTAGTTTCCATTTAGTTTTCGTCAGTGAAAAAAGGTAGTCGACGAACGTTTTTTTTTTTTCAAAATCAACACTGATCCACATTGACATAACGACCTTTGACCCCTGCCCTGGCATACGCAGATCCACACCGGCATGCAGCACAGCATCATCTGGCCGTGCCAGCCGTACTGCGTGCCAACGGACGAGGTGCTGCTGCCACAGCTCCTGCAGCGGGCCGGCTACGCCACCCACATGGTGGGCAAGTGGCACCTGGGCATGTACAGGAAGGACTGCCTGCCCACCCGGCGCGGATTCCACTCCTACTTTGGTTGGTAACCGGATTGATATGGTCGCTGTCTGGCAGAAAACAACGTGCCAACGTTCCACAATTGTGACCAGATTTGACTGAGAGCCTGCCATCGCGCAAATTCCAGCTTTTCACCAGAGGAGTTCATGAGTTAATAGCACAGGCAGACTCTTCACATACATGTCTGAAATAAGTGTCAGAGCTGAAATCGATGTAATAAAATAAAATAAAATCCAATGGCAGTCCCTCAGTCAAAAATTTGGTACAATTATTTATTTCATAAATGTATGACCATATTTAATAGTATACCTACAAGCCCATAGCGTGGCACTTGTTGCCGCGCTATGAGCTTGTAGATCTGCTATTTTTCAACAACTACAGTTTAAAATAAAAGTGGTTAAAAGCTATGAGGCGACACAGATGCGTCCTCAGGTCTAAATGGGTTAATTAAATAGATTATTAAATGGTGCATTCATGGCACTTTTATCCAAATGGCTTTACAATGTGCATTACATTAACACACACACACACACACACACAATTTGATTCCATTTGTACACACTCAAGAGTTATGGGGGTACAGTAGCACACTAAATGGCTTTAATTAGTATCATGTGTAACACCTGTAAAGGAAGTACGGAAGTGACCCGGAAGTATAGGAAGAGTTATTCTGTACGTGCATATTAGCCTTAGAGTATATATATTTATAGAGAAGGCACCCAGAGGAAATCTTGAGGCGAAATGGACATAGTGGCCGAATGAAGGTATTGCAGCCTGGCCCCAAACACATGAACACGCTGTCCGTTGACTATCATTGTGCACGTTCACGACGGACGACGCTCGTGCGCGTTCAACGGCAGCGCGTTCATGTGTTTGGGACCACTCACCATTGCAATCCGTCCCAGAATGCACTCTGTTCCTACCAGGAAGGAGGAGTGAAATCGCCTCATGCGCTTTTGAGCAACTTAATGCAAGTGGATGGGAGGAGAACTCGGGTGTCTTCTCTATTCATATATATACTCTAAGATATTAGCCCATTGAACCTGTAACTTCCGGTTACATTTTTGACACTTTCTCCTACAGGCTACTTGACGGGCTCTGAGGATTACTTCAGTCACGTGCACTGTAGTCCCGTGGCGTCTGAGAACGTGACGCGCTGCGCGCTGGACCTCCGCGATGGGGAACAGGTGGCGCACGGCTACCAAGGGCTTTATTCCACTGAGCTGTTCACTGACCGAGTGGTCAGCATCGTACGCACACACCCCCGCAAGAAGGTACGCACGTATGCACGCACGCACACATGCACACAGGCACGCACGCACGCACGCACACACACACACACACACTGAACTGATGTTTTCTTTTGTGTGTGCGTGTGTGTGTGTGTGTGTTGTGTGTGTGTGTGTTGTGTGTGTGTGTGTGTGTTTTAGCCGTTGTTCATGTACGTAGCGCTGCAGGCAGTGCACGCTCCGCTACAGGTTCCAGAACGATATGTAGCTCCTTATAGCTTCATAAAGGACCCTCACCGCAGGTAGTATTATTATTATTATTATTAGTAGTAGTAGTAGTAGTAGTAGTAGTAGTAGTAGTAGTAGTTAGTACTAGTAGTTAGTAGTTAGTAGTTAGTAGTAGTAGTAGTTAGTACTAGTAGTTAGTAGTTAGTAGTAGTAGTTAGTTAGTACTAGTAGTTGCGACCGGAGGTAGCAGTTAACTATGAAACCTTGCGTTTTTGACACCTGACACATTCCCTGTCACTCTCTCCCCGTCACTCACCCCAGGCAAGCCCCCAGGTCATCGTGACATCACGTGACATCAAGCCCCCAGGTCATCGTGACATCACGTGACATCAAGCCCCCAGGTCATCGTGACATCACGTGACATCAAGCCCCCAGGTCATCGTGACATCACGTGACATCAGCCCCCAGGTCATCGTGACATCACGTGACATCAGCCCCTGTCTTGAGTGTGGTCACGGTGTCTCGAGTCCTGTGTCCTATGTGCTGTATCCTGTATTCTGTATCCTGTGTCCTATGTGCTGTATCCTGTATTCTGTATCCTGTGTCCTATGTGCTGTGTCCTGTATTCTGTATCCTGTGTCTTGCTTGGGTCCAGTAGATTTGTGTGCGTTGGTTCTTTTTCTTTGCTTGGGTCCAGTAGATTTGTGTGCATTGGTTCTTTTTCTTTGCTTGGGTCCAGTAGATTTGTGTGCATTGGTTCTTTTTCTTTGCTTGGGTCCAGTAGATTTGTGTGCATTGGTTCTTTTATGCCGAGCAGAATCGGCAACTTCAAGAGTGTGACTGCTGTCACCGCCGATGTCTCGTCTGCGGACTCTACCCTAATACAATGCCTGTTATGCCCATATATGGGAATGCCAATTATATGATCATATTGTGACAGTCTCATGATAACCACTGTGGTTACCATAAAGGTCACAGTTAACTATGGAATCATGCATTTCCCGTCAGTCAGTCAGTCAGTGTATTACTCAAATTCCCCATACATGTGGAAAGCCCCATATATGGTGCCCATGGGGAAAGCCCCATATATGGGGAAAGCCCCATACATGGGGAAAGCCCCATATATGGTGCCCAGGTCTAGTGCCATCGCACGCGACCTCGCCCTTTCACTTCTCGTCCCCAGGCGTCTTACTGGTAGCAGTACTAGTAAGTACTATTCTCTTAAGGCAGTCCACGGCGTGTGCTGTGTGGTGTCTCACCAGTTACCACGCCTCTCAGCCATTATAAAATACAGGGTAACCTTGGCCTCTCAGCCATTATAAAATACAGGGTAACCTTGGCCTCTCAGCCATTATAAAATACAGGGTAACCTTGGCCTCTCAGCCATTATAAAATACAGGGTAACCTTGGCCTCTCAGCCATTATAAAATACAGCGTAACATTGGCCTCTCAGCCATTATAAAATACAGAGTAACCTTGGCCTCTTAGCCATTATAAAATACAGAGTAACCTTGGCCTCTCAGCCATTATAAAATACAGGGTAACCTTGGCCTCTCAGCCATTATAAAATACAGGGTAACCTTGTGGCGTCATTGCTTTATTATATTCCAGACAGTATGCAGGCATGGTGAGTGCCATGGACGAGGCAGTAGGAAACATCACACACAGCCTGATGGAGGCAGGCCTCTGGAACAACACCGTACTGGTCTTCTCTACAGGTACAACTTTATATTCATTATTTTGGGCAGGCGAAGTCTTTCAAAAACAAATCTGCCAAGCTTTTTTCCAAAAGAGCAAAGATAGCAGACCCTGATGCTAAGTGGTTAAGCAGCATTCTGGGTCAGCACAACCGTTAATTGAAGGGTGAGCCATCCTATGTTCAGCTTAATTTTTTTTTTTACTTAAAATCTTTATCCCACGATTTTGTAACCCATGTTTCTCCCCTGTGTCAATCATCTATTGTGATCCTGGGCTCTACACACCCTCCACCCTCCACCCTCCTGGGGGACAAGGGGAGACCAACCTAGTCCCCATATATGGGGGACAAGGGGAGAGCAACCTAGTCCCCATATATGGGGGACAAGGGGAGAGCAACCTAGTCCCCATATATGGGGGACATGGGGAGAGCAACGGACTTGAACTCATGCTTCCTTCATGCCTGAGTGTCCAAGTTGCTCCTTTACACCTGACAGGGGGGAGTTTCCCTGGTTGGACGTAGCGCGTGGAAGGAACACGTTATTCCAACCAGTTCCTTTCCCCTCCATCAGGCGCCCCGGCTTAGTGACCAGGATTACTGCATGTTTTTTGTGAGGGTACCTACCCTAGGGGACACGGGGAGAACATGCAAACTCCACACAGAAAGGCCCTTTCGCCAACCCCGCCTTCGGGTATGGGCACTGATGACGCAGAGGAGGAAACACGCCACCAGCACCCACAGCGTCCCGAGCGGGAATCGAACCCAGGACCTTCTAGCTCTGAGGCGACAGCACTACCAACTGTGCCACCGTGCCCCCCTATGTTCAGCTTTTAGTGTGTCTGCTAACACAAACTTTGTCCTGACTAGGGATGGGTATCGTTAGGATTTTTTCGAGTCCGGTACCGATTCCGGTTCTGCTTATCGATTCCGGTTCTTAACGGTTCCCTATTTCGGTTCCAAAATGATATAAAAGAGGTCAAATGTTTAACAAAAAAGCTCAATGTCAATTTAAGACTAAAGAATAAATAGTGTAACATCCTCTTCCTCCTCATTCAGTTGAGCCATTTGTGGATAATATAGTAAAAAAATTAATGGTATAAACTTAAGGTCAATTGTTTTTCACAAAGCTTTTATTACAAAGACTTTGCTTTAAGACAGATGAATAGAGTATAGACCAACATCCTTTCCTTTAACAGTTGAGCCATTTGTGGATACTACAGTTACCTCTTACTACTACTGACAATGACAACAAATATGCCTGAGAGACTACACAACATAAACATCACTGCAACACAAAGTCAGAAATCTAGAAAAGAATATCATGTGGTGCACAGTCTGCATGGCATGTCAGAGCAGAGTGTATACTGTATACTAAAGACATGTATAATGAATAGTATAACATCTTCTCCTTTATTGAGCCATTTGTGGATAATATAGTGATTCTTTTAAATGTATCTATATAATATCGATTCTGTATTTACCCAGGGCAATAGTGTTACTAACGGTTTTGGAACGGTTTTGGACACAGGCTACTTCTCTTATTACCAATAACAAATAAAAGCATGTCTGAGATCTGAGAGCAACACACACACGATTGACTGTGTAAATTAGCATCGCTAATGAAGGGGAAGGGGCAGCGCGTCAATGGGGGATCATTGAAAACAAAGGCGGCTTGCATGCTGTGTTTTGCTACTAACAGAAATGTGCATGCACACGGGCTGCCCAAAGTAGGCTTTTGTTGTTTTTTCGCCACCTCTCGAAGTTAGACTGGGTATCTGATCCTACGCCGTGATCACACACACACACACAGTCACAGTCACACACACACGGGTGCGCACTCGAAGTGAGTGCACCGACGCTTTCTCTCCTTGTCTCATGTTGATTAAATGCTGCGCAGCCAGCGTGCTGCGCACGTATGCAGTGAAGACTCAGACAAGGCGCAAGATTCCTGTCCCCTCTTAAAAGTTTCCTCCCATAAACTTTACTTGAAAATTACGTTTAAGAAACTTTAATAATGATGTCGCATTGTCGCCTCAGTGCCAGGCACAGCGCGTCTCTCTGTCTACTCCTCGACAACTAACTCCATGCAGAGAGATGGCTCCGCCTCTGCAAGCCTCAAGCTCACAACTCGTCGCTGATGCAACGCGGTGTAGGCTTGTAGATCAGCTCTGTTCCCTGCGCATCTATTAAGGGAAGAAAATAAATAAATAGCGTGTGACCGCGTGTCTGTGGGAACCGATAGAGAGAACCGAAATTGAATTATTGTAATGGGTACCCGGTACCCAGGCACGTTCGGTTCGGTACATACTTGGTACCGAGATTCGGGACCCACCCCTAGTCCTGACACAAACATTTAATACTACTAGACCTGTACATGCCCGTCGGCCACCGGCCTACTTGAGAACGATGCAACTTGGGAACCTAATAATACCTGTTGTCAACTTGACATAGCACCCGTTTTAACTATCTGTCTGTGTCCCTTTTGTGCCCATACTGTATATGGAGATCTCTGTATCTGTCTGTCCGCCTCTGTCTGTCTGCCTGAGTGCAAACTGACTGTGAAAAGTGTAGTGGTTAAGTAATCATTTTGCAGGTGTGGGGTTGCCATGGCAATCAATTGGCTTAGGCTGATTAGGCCCACTGGCAGAGCCTGAGCAGAGCCTTTTGTGGTGGTTCTGGAGAATCGGTCGGACCTACTCGATACCAGGCACTGCACTCCCTGTGGGGGTGTGGAACGCGTGTGTCGAATGTGAAGTCGGTAGGGCAAAAGGTTCTCGAGTTACGTGCATTACAACCGTACACACACGCACACAGAGACGTGGTGCATTTATAGTAGGATTGATTAATGGACAATTTTTTGTGTTTGTTGTGAACACAAATATTGCGTAACACAAACATTGAAGACGGAGGTAAGGACGGAATGAGATGATGTAATGATGAAGTGTTTGATTGACAGATAACAGAATGAGATGATGTACATATGATGAAGTGTTTGATTGACAGATAACAGAATGAGATGATGTTTGATGAAGTGTTTGATTGACAGATAACAGAATGAGATGATGTTTGATGAAGTGTTTGATTGACAGATAACAGAATGAGATGATGTCTGATGAAGTGTTTGATTGACAGATAACAGAATGAGATGATGTTTGATGAAGTGTTTGATTGACAGATAACAGAATGAGATGATGTATGATGAAGTGTTTGATTGACAGATAACAGAATGAGATGATGTAATGATGAAGTGTTTGATTGACAGATAACAGAATGAGATGATGTTTGATGAAGTGTTTGATTGACAGATAACAGAATGAGATGATGTTTGATGAAGTGTTTGATTGACAGATAACAGAATGAGATGATGTAATGATGAAGTGTTTGATTGACAGATGACAGAATGAGATGATGTACATATGATGAAGTGTTTGATTGACAGATGACAGAATGAGATGATGTACATATGATGAAGTGTTTGATTGACAGATAACAGAATGAGATGATGTAATGATGAAGTGTTTGATTGACAGATGACAGAATGAGATGATGTATGATGAAGTGTTTGATTGACAGATGACAGAATGAGATGATGTAATGATGAAGTGTTTGATTGACAGATGACAGAATGAGATGATGTATGATGAAGTGTTTGATTGACAGATAACAGAATGAGATGATGTATGATGAAGTGTTTGATTGACAGATAACAGAATGAGATGATGTAATGATGAAGTGTTTGATTGACAGATAACAGAATGAGATGATGTTTGATGAAGTGTTTGATTGACAGATAACAGAATGAGATGATGTTTGATGAAGTGTTTGATTGACAGATAACAGAATGAGATGATGTTTGATGAAGTGTTTGATTGACAGATGACAGAATGAGATGATGTTTGATGAAGTGTTTGATTGACAGATGACAGAATGAGATGATGTTTGATGAAGTGTTTGATTGACAGATAACAGAATGAGATGATGTCTGATGAAGTGTTTGATTGACAGATAACAGAATGAGATGATGTTTGATGAAGTGTTTGATTGACAGATGACAGAATGAGATGATGTTTGATGAAGTGTTTGATTGACAGATGACAGAATGAGATGATGTCTGATGAAGTGTTTGATTGACAGATGATGTATGATGAAGTGTTTGATTGACAGATGATGTATGATGAAGTGTTTGATTGACAGATGATGTATGATGAAGTGTTTGATTGACAGATGACAGAATGAGATGATGTATGATGAAGTGTTTGATTGACAGATGATGTCTGATGAAGTGTTTGATTGACAGATGATGTCTGATGAAGTGTTTGATTGACAGATGATGTATGATGAAGTGTTTGATTGACAGATGATGTATGATGAAGTGTTTGATTGACAGATAACAGAATGAGATGATGTTTGATGAAGTGTTTGATTGACAGATAACAGAATGAGATGATGTAATGATGAAGTGTTTGATTGACAGATAACAGAATGAGATGATGTTTGATGAAGTGTTTGATTGACAGATGACAGAATGAGATGATGTTTGATGAAGTGTTTGATTGACAGATGATGTATGATGAAGTGTTTGATTGACAGATGATGTATGATGAAGTGTTTGATTGACAGATGATGTATGATGAAGTGTTTGATTGACAGATAACGGCGGACAGCCTTTGGCCGGAGGAAGCAACTGGCCGCTGAGAGGCAGGAAGTGCTCGTTGTGGGAGGGCGGAGTCAGGGGCGTGGCCTTTGTGGCAAGCCCGCTGCTGCAGCGGCCCGGGCGCGTCAGCCGCCAGCTCATCCACATCTCTGATTGGCTGCCCACGCTGGTGGGCGTGGCCGGAGGAAGCACCAATGGCACAAAGCCGCTGGACGGCTTCGACGTGTGGAACACCATCAGGTGAGGAGATAGCTTGTTAACTAATTAACTAATTAACATTAACTCGTTAACTAATTCACATACACACGTACCAAACACCAATCACGCAAATGTTTGGTTGGTTTTTTGTTGTTTTGCCACTCGGTGGCGCGTTGCGAGCTTGTAGATCTGCTATTTTTCAATAGCTAAAGCATAACATGATGCTGACACCAAAATGGGTGCCCGGTCAGAATGGCTTAAGTGCTTGTTTCTCTGTAAAGTTGCTTGTTTTCTGGGCTTGTTTCCAAAGTGTACTGCTTGCTTCCACATCTTGTATGATTGATTGATTGAAATATGTATTAACAGTTTGCAGAATTTACAGTACATTTCAAGCACAAACTCAATACAAAGACTGTTAACTGTGAGTGGACGACTTAGAGTATATATATCTATAGAGAAGACACCCGAGTTCTCCTCCCATCCACTTGCATTAAGTTGTAGTTCTCCTCCCATCCACTTGCATTGAGTTGTAGTTCGCCTCCCATCCACTTGCATTAAGTTGTAGTTCTCCTCCCATCCACTTGCATTAAGTTGTAGTTCTCCTCCCATCCACTTGCATTAAGTTGTAGTTCTCCTCCCATCCACTTGCATTGAGTTGTAGTTCTCCACCCATCCACTTGCATTAAGTTGTAGTTCTCCTTCCATCCACTTGCATTGAGTTGTAGTTCTCCACCCATCCACTTGCATTAAGTTGCTCTAAAGCGCATGAGGCGATTTCACTCCTCCTTCCTGGTAGGAACAGAGTGCATTCTGGGATGGATTGGGCCCCAAACACATGGGGGTTATATATATATGAAGAATTTGAAGTTTTTCAGAAAACTTAGGTCAAGTTTAAGAAGGCATTTATAGATCGGCCGCAGGTATCAATTAAATCAGTGGTTCTCAAATTTTCATGAAAATGTGTGGACTATTTTGCATATTTTCCTACATAATGCCTCATTTGCATATTCAAAAATGTAAAATTAGTAATACAATAAATCATTGTCTTCATGTAAGTACTCAATTGGGGAAGTTTAATGGTGATAACAATCTAATATAGGTATGGTTTTGCCCACTCAATTCATAATTAACGTTTCAATTTTGGAGCTCTGGCTCATGGACTAAAAACCACAAAGAACTGAACCGGTTCATTGGGAACCAAGCGGTGGAAAAGGGGCCTGAGTATTTGTGTTAGTTTGTGTGTCAGAAAATATTCAAAATATTCCACATTTTAGCTTTTCCAGATTTTTCTTTATTTTTTGAGGGGCACTAGCCCCTCCTATATACAGGTTTAATGTTTGTTTTTAGTTCAATGTTTGTTTTAAAAACGCCATTGACAATGAAGGGAAAATTATGTCATATTGTCCCTCATTACGTCATATTGTCATTTTATTGTTAATGGCATTTAATGTTTGTGTTGGCACCGCTTGTTTTACATCCCCATCACATCACCTAATCAACATGAGTTAGACTTTAATATATTAGCACCCCTCACTTCACACAGGTGTGATTTTTATAATCAATGCCTATAATGTAAGTTTAAGTGCTTGTGTTGCTTCTTTTGGGCTTGTTTTCATTTGGTTGCTTATTTGTTCCGCAATACATGGCAACACTGCCAATGAGTCTCCACATCCTGACAAATGGACATTAGTATACTATATGTTGCATTATGTTGTAGCCTACTGACAAACGTCGACAACACTGCAAATGAGGGAAACCTCAATGTCTCTGGAGAACAGTGGTGGAAAAAGTACTCAATTGTTTTACTTAAGTAAAAGTACCAATACTGCAATTTAGAACTACTCCTTTACAAGTAAAAGTACGGAATTGAAAATGTACTTGAGTAAAAGTGCAAAAGTATCGGCATCAAAATGTACTTAAAGTACTAAAAGTAAAAGTACTCATATTGCAGAATGTCCCACTTCACAAGTTCAAAATGTGTACAAAGTCTATTGAAAATAGCCGATCTACAAGCTCACAATGCGTCGCGTTGCGACGCATTGTGAGCTTGTAGATCGTCTATTTTCAAATGGCCAAAATGTATTGGGTTGAAGTGGTTAATGTATGTTTTCTAATCAAAATTAAAATCGCCAAAGTAACTAAAGTTTTCAAATAATTGTAGTGGAGTAAAAGTACAAATGTTGGCTCTGAGATGTAGTGGAGTAGAAGTAAAAGTACTGGAAATTGGAAATACTCAAGTAAAGCACAAATACCTCAAAATTGTACTTAAGTACAGTACTTAAGTAAAAGTACTTAGTTACTTTCCACCACTGCTCGAGAATGAATAAAGGTTTGAATGAATGACACACGCACACACACACACACACACACACACACACACACGCAGGAGGCTACTGATGTGATGAAGTGTTCTCGTGTGTCTTCCAGCAAAGGTTTTGCGTCGCCCAGAGTGGAGCTGTTACACAACATCGACCCTCTCTACTACGATAGTGCACCATGTAAGTCTGTTACACAACATCGACCCTCTACTACGATAGTGCACCATGTAAGTCTGTTACACAACATCGACCCTCTCTACTACGATAGTGCACCATGTAAGTCTGTTACACAACATCGACCCTCTACTACGATAGTGTACCATGTAAGTCTGTCTACTACGATAGTGCACCATGTAAGTCTGTTACACAACATCGACCCTCTACTACGATAGTGTACCATGTAAGTCTGTCTACTACGATAGTGCACCATGTAAGTCTGTTACACAACATCGACCCTCTACTACGATAGTGTACCATGTAAGTCTGTCTACTACGATAGTGCACCATGTAAGTCTGTCTACTACGATAGTGTACCATGTAAGTCTGTCTACTACGATAGTGCACCATGTAAGTCTGTCTACTACGATAGTGCACCATGTAAGTCTGTCTACTACGATAGTGCACCATGTAAGTCTGTCTACTACGATAGTGCACCATGTAAGTCTGTCTACTACGATAGTGCACCATGTAAGTCTGTCTACTACGATAGTGCACCATGTAAGTCTGTCTACTACGATAGTGCACCATGTAAGTCTGTCTACTACGATAGTGCACCATGTAAGTCTGTCTACTACGATAGTGCACCATGTAAGTCTGTCGTCGTTTGAATGATCTTTTAGCACTCATTCAACATTTGAGCGATTCCCTGGTGTTAACCCTGTAACAATCGCCCTTTATAACTTAAGGCAAATCATTAACTAAGGAAAAATAAACAACGGGATCGTAGGGTCATAGTTTAAATTATGTATATAGAGACGCAGCAAAAAGTAATTGAGAAAACAATCAGTGCACTTGGCACAGTGCGTCTGTCCCTGTCTCTCTCCCTACAAAATGAAAGAAATAAACAGGTAAACAAACTGAAATCAACAAACAAAACCCCTGCCGCCCCAAACAAGTCCCGACGCTCTCTGTAGCGTCCTGCGTCACAACCTTTACACCAAACAAAACAATAAACAACCCCCCCCCCCCCCCCAAAGTCAACAGTGCAAATTAAATAAATAACAAAGGTCCGTGCTTGTCCTCTTCTTTAATAATAATAATAATAATAATAATAATATTTTTTTAATGAAGCGCTCTTGTCTGTAATAGTTCCTTGATTGATCCTAGGATCCAAATTAACGCAAAAGATCTGCTCTAAAAACGCGAATGGGGTACCCCTAAATGTTTACAATCCAACTAG